>NC_133513.1:51726000-52034625 GCF_049354715.1 Callithrix jacchus | reverse complement strand
ACAAAACCTCTGTGGTGTGGGGTTCTAAGCCGTGCCCTCTAAGGTTTGAGAGGCTCTGGTCGAAGCGATCCTGGAGCCAGCTTTGCAAATCCCAGTCCTAGAAAGGCCATGTGAATTGCCAGAGGCTGCAGTCAGTTCCACACAGGAAACAGCTGGAATCCCAGGACCCCAGCCAGGACCTGTTCAGGACTTAAGGCTAGGGCTAGGTGAACGGGCTTTATTAGCGATGATAAGTGCAGCTGCTGAGACAGAGAGAAGCCAAATCAGTAGCTAGAAGAGTAACATCCAGATCGTGGACTGATCCGGCCCTCACAGTCTTTCAGGGGCCCTCTTTCTGATTTCTCTCCCATTTCCTCATAGGGCACTGTCCTCATCTCTCTGGTGTACACTGTAGGGAGGGAAAAAAAAAACATCACTCTCACCCGCATTCCAGACCTCAGTCACCTGCACAGGAGGCTGGGAAATGCTGGCCAGCTAGACAGTGATGGCTCGGCTACCTTCTGACCCCGGATTTCCCACCCTTCTCTCCACTTATTATGTTCTGGCCACTGATCCATCCAAGGGCCCATGCTTGCAGGTGCTGTTCCCTCTGCCAGAAATGCTTTGCCCACTCTCGTCACTTTCCCTGACCAGGCTATGAGCAGCAAATGCTCTCCTTGGTAGTCTCTGTCTCAGACTGCTTTTTGTTTCCTTCACTGGGATACGACTTGAGTTAGCATCTTTGATTACTCAAAGACCTTGGGCCCATTTCTCCCACTGGCTCTAACCTAGACCCGCAGCATCAGAATCACTAGGGAAGCAAATTCTCCAGCTCCACCCCAGATCTACTGAATCAGAAACCATAGGGGCAGGGCCACCAATCAGGGTTTTAAAAAATGCTCCAGGTGATTCTCATGCACAGCAAAATCAAGAAATAGTTCTGTGAGGCTGGAATCTGGGCATCTTCAGGTCTACATGGCCCACTGGTGGATCTCTATGGGGTGTAGCTGCACCCTCCACCCTATAAGCCTACTCCTTGGCCAAAAACCTGGAGAGACGGAGTTGGGGAAGGTGTGACTGTGGGAATAGATGCAGAATTGGTGTGGTAGCAAGACAGACTGACCCCCAGGGAGCGTGCAGTGGACACACGAGGCAGTGCATCATGGAGCATTAGGAGGAAGGGAAGAGAGTGGAGCATAAGCACCAGAGGATGGAATGCCTGGTCAGGAGAAGGGAGGGGAAGTGCCAGTCCTTCCACTACTTGCTGGGCAACTGGGGCAGGCCCTCTCTTGACCTCAGTTAATGCATCTCTAAAATGGGGCAATAGTGATACTTCATGGCCTTTCTAGAGTAAACAAAACAATTTGTGAAGAGTGAGCTCAATGAAACTCCTTTATTATTATTTTTATTTTTTGAGACGGAGTTTTGCTCTTGTCGCCCAGGCTGGAGTGCAGTGGTGCAATCTTGGCCCACTGCAACCTTCACCTCCTGGGTTCAAGCGATTCTTCTGCCTCAGCCTCCTGAGTAGCTGAGATTAGAGGTGTCCACCACCACATCCAGCTAATTTTTTGTATTTTTAGTAGAGACGAGGTTTTACCATGTTGGCCAGGCTGGTCTTGAACTCCTGATTTCAGGTGATCCGCCTGCCTCAGCCCTCCAAAGTGCTAGGATTACAGGCATGAGCCATCATGCCTGGCTCAATGAAACTCCTAACAGCACTTTTTATTGATCACCTACTATGTGCCAGGCCTGGGCCAAGCACTGGCTGAGTTCATCTTCACATCAGCCTTTTCAGAGAAGTCTTAGATCACTCCCAATTTGCAGATGAGAATTCTGAGGCCTAGAGCTCTTCAGTCACTTGCCTAGGGATAACACCAAAGCAGTAGCTGGCAGGGCTGGTTGAGGCAAGAGGACATCAGTCCTCTTTTTCTGTCTGACAATGAACTGTGTTCTGTTTCTGCTTCGCTCCCCCAGCACAGCCAGCCAGGAAGGCAAGAAGTGCTGCTTCCCGGGTCTTGGGTGTGTCCGCTCCTCGGCCCTTTGAGGGCTCATGCAGGAAGCAGGCTTGATGCATGCTTGACAAGTGGAATAGAACCCAGGAAGAAGAAGGAAGTGCCCTCAGCCTAGCCCCCCCAGGGAGGTCTGCTGCATAGTGGCCTGGGAAGTGGTTCTCCCTCTGCAGGGCCTGATCCCAGCTGCCTCACCATATCAAGGCTGGGCAGGCTGCCTGGCTGAGGGGAATGCATTGTTCCCCAAACCTGTGCACAGCCATGCCCAGCTAGCCATGCTGTGGGAATCAGAATCAGGTATGCAGAGAGGCGAGCAGGGCCCTTGCCTTTAGTGGATACTCCATTGAGAAGTTATTCATGCGTTCGTTCATTCCTGCCATCCTCAGCATGTTCACTGACCCGCAGTAAGAGATGATGCCATCTACCAACCTCAGCATCCCATGTAATATTTAGACACATCACTGGCTAATTTTAATGCAAAATTCTGGGGGCAGGGCAGTGCAGAGCAGGGACTTCTGCCTGAGGATGGAATAGAGGACAGTGGAAGCTGCAGGGAGGCTTCAAAGAGGAGGTGACATTTACCCAGCATCTTTAAGAACCTTACCCCTCACTCTCATCTGTTCTTACTCTGCCACTTGAACTCACCCAAGCCTCCCTCTGCTCCCTTACACACCCATGCGCACATGTACAGCACCACAAGTGTCAGCCAAACCTCACACCTGCAAAGTTCCACCTGCACGAGGTGCTTCCTAGGTGCTGGTGGAGGCTAGCCAGGTAACTCATGGGTCAAATTCTACCTTGAAATGAATTTTGTTTCCTCTCACAGTGTTTAAAGTTTTGAACTATCAGCAATTCAGAAGCCAGAGATTGCATACTAATAATTCAGAATTTTCACTTCCTCTAGAAAAATGAGAAGCCTCTCCAGCCCCAGTGGTGGCCAGCCCCATGGAGCTTAGGGGGCTGAATGGCAGCTGTGCCCTTTAGACAGATGAGTGTGCTCCAGTCCTGGGCCCACGCCTGCTGCACACATCTGGAGTCTACCTGGGCCAGAGAGACACTTAACTTTAAGACCTCTGGGTCTGCCCCACTGGGTCCTGTGGAATTCCCTCAGGAATGGCTGTGAAATACCACTACCCCTGTTGCTCCCACTAAAGGGAGCATATCAGAATGGGAGTGACAATTGTCAAATAATAAGTCATTTACAGTCATCAGCATTTGTATGAAATGACTGTGACACATCTCCCACCTGAGTGGGTCACCTGCATGGGATGTAACCCCAGAGCTCTTAGCACACAGCTTTGTGGCAGATCATGCCTGGCTCTACCTCTCATTGGCATTTTGGGGGGACATCAAAGCTCAGTGCAGACTCTGCCCAATCAATATAGAAAAAAAGCCAAACTGATCAGAAAGGCGAAGGCCTCCAAGGACAACTGTGCGCCTGTGCGCGTTTCCCCTGACAGTACCTAATGCCTTTACCAACGAGAAATCTCAGCTTGAGGTGGCATGTCTTTTGAATCCCAGATATATACATGTATATATATTTTTCAAATCGGGTAGAAGCTTCCAGCTTTCTCACCTCAGGGGTAACTTGTGTCTGCCCTCTGTGTGTTTCTGTCTTTGTGTCCAAGGACACCAGTCATACTGGATTAAAGCCACCCTAACAACTTCGTCTTAACTTGATCATCTGCAAGAACCCTATTTCCAAATAAGGTCACATTCACAGGTACCAGGGCTAGGATTTCCACGTCTTTTGGGGTGAACACAATCCAGTTCATAACAGAATTCAAACCCAAGTTTTTCTGTAGGTCATAAAAAGGATGTGATGAGTCAGCCTGGGGATTCAGAGAAGGCTTCCTGGAGAGAGTCATGTTCAAGCTGGGCATTGAGGGTAGATCAGGAGTTCTCCAGGTGGAAAAGTGGGTAGGAGATTCTAGAAAGAGGTATGAGGTAAGTCTCTGTTCATGTGCACAAAAGAAATAACCTGGATTTCTGTTTAGACATTCTGGAATTTGGTTATGGCACTAATTCATATAATCTTTCTCCTGGGTTTAAATTGGCATGGACTATCTGCCCAATTGAAGCAAACAGCAAATAAATATGGAGTACCACGTTGTGATAAGCCATATGCAATGCCCTGGGGACTCAGAGGTGAATCAAACAGAGTCCCTGCTCCCCTGGAGCTCACAGCCCAGGTCAGCATTCAGTGAGCCTACATGACAGATAACTAATGAAATGAGAATAGGATACATATGCCATAAGTCTGAAGTAAGTTGGACAAAAAGTTGTATTGCTGTTCACAGGAGAGGGACAGTTTGGTGGCCTGGAGCAATCACGGAAGGCTTCCTGGTTGTGGACTCTAGGGCAGGGAGTCTGCTTGGAGAGGGCATGGATATGGCAGTGGGATAGGGCTGCAGCATTCTAGACAAGGAGAACAGCATAGCCAGGACTGCTGGAAGTCAGGCTGGGGTTGGAGAATGGCAGAGTCTCGAACCCAGGAAGCTGGGTTTTATGCTTAAGGGTCCTGGTTTCACCACCTGGCTGCTGTCATTCTTCTGCTGGCAGGCAGATTGCAGGTGAGCCCGCACCACCAGAGCTGCACTGAGTTTGGCCAGCACTGTGACACATGCTAATAACACAGACCCTGGGGCCTGCAGGGAGCAGCAGGGGTGGTGTGAATGGCCCCTGCATTTGGGACTGATGCCAGGAGATGACTGTAAGGGCGGCAGCGCCAGTGACTAGATAAGAACAGACATCAAAAGCAGGCAATTGCTGTTCTTCCCACAAAGGGCACCCTGGGAGAGGTGGCCCTGCTAAGAGCTCAACCTAGCAGTCTCCCTGCTGGGAGCCGGGGATGGCTGTGTTATGGCTACAGCCCCCAATTCACAGTTATTAAGCTAAATGACTGCTCCCAAGTGCTGCTGCAGCACCAACCCTCCATCAGTTCTCAGACCTCACTGGGAGCTCCACTTTCATCCCTCAGCACCACCTCCCCTCCCTCCCTGGCCTTCAGAAGGTGGAAGGGCTGCTGTCCCCCACTGGCTGGGAAGGGAGAAGGCCTTCCTCTCAGGGAGGGAGGAAAGAGTTGATTAAGACAAACCCACAGCAAGGGCCTCCCTCCCAGGGGCCCCGGCCTGAGGGCAGAGGATGTGGGTAGAGTCCTGGGCCGTGCAGCAGGCACCCGGTTCTGATCCTGGCCCAGCACTGATCCACTGGGGAAACTGGGACCCGTCATTCTTCCCTTCCTCTGTTTCAGCTTCCACTCCAACAAATGGGGAAAATGACATGGATGGTGTGGACAAAATGTTTTCATACTGGATAAGAAAGAGCTTTCAAGACAAATATTCTGCCTTTGGAGTGTTTTGGAAAATATATAAGCAATACAATTCTAGTCTTTCAAACAAACCTAGTAGGGAAGGGGTGACTGAGGTCAGCAACTCTCCTACTGGCACAAAGGGTCCCAGAAGTAAACAGTCTCTGATTGCATCCCATCCGTGTGTTTACAAATCGTAAATTACATGATTAAGAACCAGGGACCAGACAACCAGAACCTAGCCGCCACCAGTTAAGAAGTCAGGATTGAGGACTTGTAGGTTGGCGGTAGATGCTAGTGGGAACGCTAATCCATGTGAACCTTTCCAGGAACACGTTGATACAGTGAATGTCTCCACTGAGCCAAGAAGGGCTCCTTGAAAGCCCAGCTCTTCCAGGAAGACCTCCCAATTTTTCCTGTGCAACAGTGCATGGGAGGAGTTTGCTAGTGCGTCTGCATCCTTCCTAGGTGTGAGTGCCTCTGGCTTGGAAAGCACATCATTGCTATGCCCCCAGAACCTGGCATAGGGCAGGGTGGGAGTAGGTGGTCAGGGAGCAAATATGAATTAGAATCCTTTCTGAGCCCTTGCTGGGTGTCCAGCAGCATCAGGGACTGCAGGGGATACTGAGGACTGGTCTGATCACTGCTCCAAATGTGTGCCCAGGAGGGAAATGGAGAGTGGCTAACAAGGCTGGGCAGTGTGGAGAGAAGGTGGGCATATGAGGGACTCCAGGGAGGGGGCAGGGAGCTTCTTGAGAGGAGCTTAGCTTGGACTTTGAGGGATGAGCAGGAGCTAAGCAGTTGGAGGAATGAGGGTATTCCTGGGGAGCAGAGACATGACTGAGTGCCTGGAGACTGCCAGGAACTTTATGAAGCATGTCCTGTTCTATCCTCCCCACGCTGGCGTGTAGATGACATTATCTCCATCTTGCAGATGAGGAAGTGCGTGCTTTGCAAGGCCAGGTGATTTTTCATGTTCACACACACAGCTGGGTTTGAGTTCAGGTTTGTCTGTCTAAAGGGGACAGCAGGATGTGGGCAGAGACAGGAGAGGGTGTAGTCAGCGAGCAGCAGAGGGACAAGGAAAAGGGACAGGCCAGAGACATGATGGGGCCTCTCTTTCCAAAATTTCTCAGCTCTCACTTGGCTCTGGAACTTCCAGGCTGATGGGTTTGATTTCGCTCCCATCAGACAGCAAGGAAACGAAGACTTAGAAAAGGGGTGCGCTTTGCTTCTCTGCCAGAGATGGTTTAGGATAGGTACAGACAAAAAGGGGGGTCTCCACCAGGATGTCAGCTCTGCAAGGGTAGGGCTGCACTGGCTTACTCAGCATGCACCTCCAGGGTCAGAGTGGAGCTGAGTCACAGCAAGTACACAGTAAATGTCTGCAAAATGAACAAGTGAAAAAATGTAGGGGCATTCCAAGGAGACAGAGAGAGAGAGAGCGAGAGAGAGAGAGAGTGAGTGAGTATGTGTGTGTGTATGCGTGTGTGCGTGCATGTGTGTGTGTGTGTGAGAGAGAGAAGCTGAAAGTGTTGCCTTTGGATGAAAACCTGGATGATCCTAGATGTTCTCCAAAGGGTGCTTTCTCACCTATAACACAGAGAGCTACAGGCAGTGAATTTGTTAAGAGCTTGCTCTGCCCTGGAAACTGAGCCAGGCTCCAGGGACACAGACACAGTAATCACACTGATCCCCTCAGGGAGTTTATAGAATCTGTGGATGAGCAATAGAGACTCATTGCTCATCCAACAGATGGTGGAGGTGATGGGGCAGCATCCTAGGCCTCAGGGAGAGAGTAGAGAATGAGACAGTCAAGGTCCCTGTTCTCAGGAAGCTTACTTTGCAGTTGGGGAGGAAGGACAGAGATAAACCAGAAAGCAACCAAAACCAAAATGAAAACCAAGCCAGAGGTGCCAGATGACCTGGGACAGTGATAATTGCTATAAGATGAGAGAGGGGAAGAGTGATTGGCCTGGGGACTGTTTTAGAAAGAGAGTCAGGAAAGGTTTCTCCCAGCAGGTGCCATATGAACTGAGTCCTGCTTGGTACACATAGGCCAGATGGGGAAGATTTGGAGGAAGAACATTTCTGATGGAGCAAACTGCATGTGCAAGAGCCCTGAGGCAGGTCTGGGCTTGCATTCCAGAGGCATAGAAGGAGGCTGCTGTGGCTGGATCCGGCGAGTGATCAGGGGAGGGGAGGGAAGGAGAGGAGGCTGAGGTGGAGTGGCAGGATGCATCACGCAGGGTGAGGGTGAGGTGGTTGGAGTTTTTGTGAGTGCCACAGGAGGGATCTGGGCAGCCTAGCCCTAACAGTCTAATTTGTAAATGTTGACAAAACAAGGAACTCTACTAATGAAGTGCTGCAAGTGTGACAGAGGCTATGAAGGCTAAGTAGAAGATGTCATGGTCGTAATTTTGTGGCCAAGAGGAGAAGCAGCAGGACCAGATGGGCTCCATAAAGGGGACATTCTGGAAGGCGGTGGGTGAGGCAGCAGAGACACTAGTGCTGAGGCTGGCTGAAGCCAGAGCCAAGGAGGTGGCAGGGAGGATGCACGCATGTGGGCAGATGGCAGAGCTCCCTCCGATCTGGTAGAATCTGCAGGTCTGGTTGGTCCTGAGACCATCTGAGAAAAGGAGGGCCACGCTGGGAGATGGAAGAAACCTGCGGCGGGTTGGAGGTTGAATGGGGTCCCTTCACAAGTCCTGTCTATTGGAACCTCAGAATGTGGCCTTATTTGGAATAAAGGCTTTTGCAGATGCAGCCAAGGTAAGGATCTCAAGGTGAGATCATTCTGCATTAGGCTGGTCCCTAAATCCAGTGACAAGGCTCCTCATAAGCAAGAAGGGATCCTGAGACCCAGGGAGGAAGGTGATATGAAGACAGGGGCAGAGGAGTGATGCTGCCACAAGCCAAGGATCTCCAAGGGCCCCCAGAAGCTGGACGAGGTGAGGAAGGGTTCTCCCCTGGAGCGTTCGGAGGAAGTCTGGTGTTCCTGACACTTTGAATTCAGACCTGTGGCCTCCAGAGCTGTGAGAGGTTGCATTTTTGTTGTTAAGCCACTGCGTTTGTGGTTATTTGCTGTGGCAGCCCTAAGAAACACATGCAATGCCCCATGAAAAGCTCCAGCTCATACTGCTCCTGTGATTGTAACCCTCTGCTTGGATCCGTTTTGAAGAGCTCTGCTCAGTTCCTGTTTTGCTGTGCTCTCCCCCTCCTCTCACCCCCCACCCCCCACCATCTATATTAGAATAAGATTGAATTTTCTAGCTTGGGTTACTAAGCTTTCAGATCTTGAAAGTGTGGCCATTAATCAGCTGTCATGGGATGTCGTAAACAAGGGGCTTTAAAAACCATGTTTGCTTTTTAGGCTGATAATACTTGGAGGTGAAGCTGGGAGAGTTATACATAATGCATGCATTTTAATGGGCCACGCACTAGAGCCCTCTTTAGTCCGAATGATTCGTTTTAATGTTCAAAATAAATATCGGAGACAATTTGCCAACAAAGCCGATTTTCTCCGCCCGCCATTAACTTAATCTTTATACCTCAGCCTAATGACAGAGGGTCTGGGGGGCAGGAGAGGGGGCTTTGGATTGCAAGTAAGTGGGGAAAAGCAGTTGGCATGGTCATGAGCCATAGGGTGACTGCATGTTTCAGACTGTACAGGATAGTCCCAATTTATGCCCAATGTCCTGGAGATATTCTGAGGTCGGATTGAGTGCTGTTGCCAATATTTAAATGTTTTTCGTGGACAAAATAGCAACTTCATATAGTTTAACCTAAATATAGAAATCCCTCTTGGTTTGTTTGATACATACATGGTTATGGTAAATATGCCCTTTATAGGTGGGGAAACTGAGGCCCTGAGAGCCAAAGAGCATTGCCTGGGGACATGGAGCTCCATGGAGGCTGAGCTCCAGGCTCCCTGAGTGCTCCTGCTCCCAGCCCAGGTGATTTCCTCCTGGAGTGTGTCCAAACCGTCACTGCCCTCTCTGCCCCCCGCTTGTCCAGCTCCTGCCTGCTCTTAGGCCCTCAGCCTCAAGGGCTTCTTGCTGCACATTTGAAAGGCAAACCTCGAAGGCACTCTTTGTTCTGCCCTAGGCCTTCTGGAATGGTGATGCTTGAGGAAGGATCAGCAAACTCACTGTCCAGACCTGAGCATGGCACCGCGGTGCATGTCAGTCTTGATCACTCACAATGTGGAACCGTGGAGACTAATCACACATACTTACCGTTAACTAATTTTGGATAACTGACACATATTTGGAGTAAGGATGAGCCCTGCTTTTTTGAAGGTTACTGAAAGTAGGATGGGGAAACAAGATGAAAATTCCTCCATATTTTTTGAGGAGGTTGATTTTTTGAATTCACTTTTTTTTTTTTTTTTTTTTTTTTTAAGAGACAGAGTCTTGATCTGTTGCCCAGCCTGGAGTGCAGTGGTGTGATCATAGCTCATTGCAGCCTTGAACTCTTGGGCTCAAGATCCTCCTGTCTCAGTCTCCTGGTAGCTGGGGGCTAGAGGTATGCACCGCTTTGCCTGGCTAATTTTATTTGTTTATTTTCATACAGACAGGGTTGCCTCAGTCTGTTGCCCAGGCTGGTCTTGAACTCCTGGCCTCAAGTGATCCCCCTGCCTCAGCCTCCCAAAGCATTAGGGTTACAGGCATAGGCCACCCTGCTCAGCATAGAATTATTTATTCTTTTATTCATTTAATAACTATGGAATCCTCAAGTGTGACGTGTTCGGCTTAGTGTCAGGATAAATTCACCTAAATATCCAGATTTCTGGCATTCTGAAAAAATGGTCAGATTTGGCTCCCCACCCTACATTCTTGCCTGGCAGCTGTTGTCTGGCACTGAGCTGTGGCACCCTCCCAGCCTCCCTTCACCTAGCCCATATTCTTCTCCTCTGTGCCACCTTCTGGGCCCCAGCAAACACTTGAGTTTGAGAGCTCTGGTTGATCTCTGCCTCTTATATACCAAACCTGGGCATATAGCAGGTGCCAAAGAAATTCTTGCCATTTGTTGCATGAGACTGACTTCAGATGGTTCTCCTTCAAAGGTCCTGGTCTTGCTTCAAATACTCCTACAGCTCCACCCATGTCTTCTGGAGAAGAACACATGGGTGGAGTTGTAGGAGTATTTGAAGGAAGTGCTAACCCCTCCATGAGGGAGCTCAGCTTGGGGAGGGGACCCTGATATGCCAACCCCAAACCTGGGCATTCTAGAAGTGAGTATGCACACCATGGGCACATCAGCAGTGAGGGGTCAGATTTGGGGATCACAGAGGAGCATTTGAGGTGAGACTGGAGGGTTCAATGAAAGAGCTTGTGGGCAAGGTTCAGACCTCCAGTACTCAAACCCATGCTTGCTTTTAGGTGATGAAGAATAGATGATACAGTTTTTAGCTGGGTATAAAAATGCAACATGCCCATTTTCTCAGATAAGGAAACTGCAGTCCAGAAGAGTGACAGGTCTTTCCTGAGGTCCCACATCAAATTAGAGGCATAGAGGATGACCGGCTGCTGGTGTCATCTTGTTCTGCCACATAGCACATGCTTCATCAGTCCCACCTGACATGATCTCACTGTAAGGTTGGGGGAACTGAGGTTCAGGTGGGAAGCTACTTGTTTTTTTCCGTATAGTCTGTCTCCCCAGTCAGTGTAGGCTCTAGGAAAGCAGGACCTGTGACTATTCTGTGGACCACCACTTGCCCCAGGGCTCAGGAATGGCACAAAATAGGCTTGCAGTAAATGTTTTGTGGAATGCAAGAATAAAAAAAGGTCCTGTGGGAAGTCAAGGGCAGGCAGAATGAAAACCCAGGTCTCCGTCTCTGGATCCACAGGCTGGGCTCTATTCAGTACACTGGGAAATCTGAACTCTTGGTGCTAAAAGGGAGCCTTGGGTATCTTGAGATACCCAGGCCCTGGGTCTTGTGGTCCATATTGCCTTTGGTAAATGAATGAAGGAAGGAGTGAATGCATGTATGTATGGATCAATGAGAGGATCTGGTCCAGCCCTTTCACAGAGCCCAAAGAGAGGAAGGGCTTGGACAAGGCTGCATAGCTGGGGCCCAGGGCCAGCTCAGAGCAGGGCCTCAGAAAATGTTAGCTGAATGAATGATACAGCTGCCCTGATTGATATGGGGTAGGGGACCAGTCTGTCTCTGGGGTACCCATTCTCTCCTATAGGGGCAGTTCTGCAGGGATGGGATCATCTTTTCAAGCCATTGCCTGGATCTTTGCATCACTCATCATCGCCCCAGGAATGACACTAATGGTGGCCCCAGCTGCCTGTGACTAGCCTTCTCCCCACACCTCCCCCCCATCCCCTTACACTGGCGCATGGACTCCAATAGGATCTCTAGGGAGCCCTGCCCCTTTTCACAAGGTGGAAGGCCTGAGCAGGGACTGAGTCCTGGCGTGGCCTCCTGTGGTTGTGCCCTTTCCTCACTCCTTCCTTTCCTCTGTGCCTCTGTTTCTGCTTCTCTAACCTACGTTCTTCAGTGCTGTCTTTGGTGTGGGGATGGGACAGTGCAGAAGAGAGAGCAGGATGGAGGCTTGATTGCCCATAACCCAAACCCTGCTCCACCCTAACCAGCTGTGCAGCTGGCCTGGGGCGAGGCAGTCACCTCTCTGAGCTTGAAGCTCCTCCCTGCAGGATGGCTGAGAATCTAGCCCCAATCCTAGTATGTGGTGAGGGCCAGGTGACACCGTGCATGCCAGTTACCCGGTACCTGGCCCAGTGCCTGGCCTGAGCATGTTCTGGAAGTGTGGCCAGTACTTTCATGATGTCTTCAGTGTCATTGCCCCTATCCTGGCACCAGGAGCTCCAAAGATAAAGCATTGGAACATTCCATCTTCAAGCCTTTGCTGTCCCTTGTGCCTGAAATGCCCTCTCGCTGTTGCTCTGAATCAGAAACCCCCTGCTTACCCCGTGGCCTGGCCTGTTTCTCAGAATCCCTGAGGATTCACGCTCTTTCCTCTGGGTGACCTACAGCCCAGGCCCTTTCTCTGCAGGGTCCCATCTGCAGGCTGCCCCAGCACCCGGGCCCTCCACTTCTCTCCGTCCTCAGCACAGCTGTGACTGTCTGTCCCTGCCTCAGTTCCCTGGAGGGTGTAGACTGCTTGTGCCAGGCCCTTTACCTCCCCAGCCTCACAGCCGAGGCCAAGGGAGGGGAAATGCCTGGGTTCAATTCCCAGCTCTGCCACTCCCAGCTCTGTGGCTGGGGCAAGTGACCTCCCCTCTCTGAGTCTCAGTGTCCTCCTCTGTGCAGTGGGGATGCTGTTAGCCCTTGCTAGGCCGGGTTGTAGTGGAGGTCGTGTGAGTTCCTGTCTGAGATTGGTTATGATGGGTGTCCAGCTTCCCCTAAAGCCTGTGTAGGTGTTTGCTGCCATTATTATTGTTATTATTGTTGCTGTGGTCACCAACTCTCCCAAGGCCACAGAGCAGATAAGGAAGTGGGTATCCTAGGTGGAGGGGTGGGCCGACACCAGAGTCCAGCTAGTCTGCCCATCCATCTCCCTCCCACCTCTGGGGCCTCAGAGCTGCCAGGTTTTGAGGAGGGAGCTATGTATGTGCTGGGATTTCTGGAGGGGAAGGAGAGCCCTGTGGGAGGAGGCAGCGCCCTTGTCCCCACCAGGGGTGGTTCTGGGAGGGGCAGGTGAGTGGTGGGGGATGTTGGAACAACAGAACCTTCTGTTTACCATGAGGGATCTTAATATTGTGACTGCTGCTTCTGCTCTGCCTCCCTGCTGTCTCACTTGGCAAGTACGCTCCCTGGGGACCACGCAGGACTGGCTGCTCCCCCAGCTCCTTCTCTCCTGGGACTAGCTAGGGATGGGGAGCTGTGCCTACGCTCCCTCCAGAGGTCTTTCTCTCCCTTCTGCGTGGTAATGCCTGGCTGGGGAGGCACAACTTGAATTACAGCGATGGGGAGACTTCTGGCCCCCACACCCTGCTTGCTGTGTAACTGTGAGTGCAGCACCTCACCTCTCTGAGCCTCAGTTTCCCTACTTGAGAAGTAAAGGGCTTAGTCTACAGCTCCAAAAATTTATGAAAATTATTCTTTTTCTCTTCAGCAGGAAAAGAAAAAGGAGACTTTTATTGAAAGTTGTGGTGGTGGTGGTGGTAGTGGGGTGTGTGTATGTGTGTGTGTGTGTGCGCGCACGTGCGTGTGCCCCCTTGGTGCGCTCACACACCTGGAAGGCAACCTTTCCTCCTTCCCCTGGGAAGGGCTCCCTTCAGGTAGGCCTGCTTCCTCCAGGAAGCCTTCCCTGACCACCCTCCTCGCCAGCTGGGTTAGAGTCCTCTGGGAACCCATAACACTGGCTTTCCTCTATTAAGGCACCGGTGTCTCACCTACCCCAGTACTGGGCCTGGTATGAGGGGCCTCACCACCGCTGCAGCATAGAGCCTGGTGAAGCAGCCTCACTGCATACGGAACTACTCTAAGATGAGACAACTGGAGGGATTTCTGAGCTTTTAGATCAGACAGTTTCCTGGGGATCAGGATGGGGGTGAATGTAGGAGTGGAAGGCCCTGCTCTTGGGATCTGTGAAGCCTTTCCTTATAGAATCTTGAATGACAGAGCTGGGCAGGGGGTCCCTAGGACACACGGTGAGATGTTAACTCTCATTTTCCAGCCCTGATTTTGTATGTAGGCCTAGTTTGAGGCCTCTGTACCTCCAAGTGAGACTTGCCCCTCCCTGGGTGCCCCAGGGAGCCTGACCAGGCCAGGCTGGTGCAGCTGGCACGGCCCTCTCTGATCCTCCCTTTCATTCTGAGCCTCTGTGAACATCTGGCCCTGTGCCCTCCATCCTTGGTGCTCAAAGCTTCACAGAAGCAGCTCAGCAGGAAATGAGAGTGCTCTGACCCCTCTAGTCCCTTAAACTCTTTTAAAGGAAGAAATACTCTGATGGGAGTGTCTTCTGGTAGATTTACATTTTTAAAAAATGCCAGTCACTGCTCTACAAAATGGGAAGCCCAGGCTCTAGAGTGAGGATCAAGGTGCAGAGAGCTGGGTGGCTGACTTTTCTCATCATTCTGCTCTGGGCCAAGGGCCGCTGCTCACTCTGCTTCCCGAGAGAGTAGCCACAGGGCCAGGCTCTCTCCATCCCCTCTCCCTGCCCAGCTCTAGCTTGTCCCATGGCCCTCTGAACCTCCCACAGCACACTCCTGCTGCTGTTTTTATAGATGTCTGGCCTCCATCAAGCATCTCCTTCCCCTCCTAGCTCCTGACCTGAGGCCTTGGAGGAACCCTTCCTAGGTTCCAACTCGGAGGGCATCCCTCCACTCCATGTCCTTTGAGACTGTTTCTAGAGCCCAGCATCAGGTCTGGAGCCCCACAGATCTGAGTTTGAAGTTTAGATCTATAGCTATCAGCTTTGGAATTTGGGCAGCTCACAAACTCTCCCTGAGCCTCAGGTTTCCCCTCCAGAAAGTGGGTATAAAAGCACCCATTTCAGAGAGTGACTGCAAGCCAGTGAATGAATGTGTGTGATGTGCCTACCAGCCAGCCTGAGAAGAGTTCTGTTCCATGTAGGGCCTAGGACTGGTGCCATATGCAGACTGGTCGTGATAGAAATGGAGAGTAAGAATACTTGTACAGCAGCTTGACATGATGGTGACATTTTTGCTTATTTCATGAAAGGATTTCTAACTAATTGGAAAATAAACTGATTAGAAATGAAATAAACTGGTTCTTCCAAACTTAGAGTTTGGTAAGTCTTACTTAGCATGGAAGGAATCTCAAGAAACAGTGGTTATTTTCATCCATCCCTTCATCCATGCATCCATCCATCCATCCACCCTCCCACCCACCTACCCACCCACCCATCCATCCATCCATTGATCCACCCATCCATCCTCCCACCTGTCTATCTGTCCATCCACCCACCCACCAATCCATCCATCCATCTACCCACCCACCCACCCACCCACCCACCAATCCATCCATCCATCTACCCACCCACCCACCAATCCATCCATCCATCCATCCATCCATCCATCCATCCATCCATCCATCATCCATCCATCCATCCATCTATCCAGCCCTCACTGTGGATGCTCAGGGGAGCTAAATTTGGCTCTGGCTGTGACTCTTCATTTATTGAGCTTTGTTGGGGTAGATGAAAGAGGTCTGTATGTTTCCCCACATTTCTTCAGGCAGAGGGAGGTCTGATCAACAAAGCTCAGGTCATTAGATCCCACATTATATGGTATTGTCTGAAGTAGTGCCAGGAGAAGCCCCATCCCCCGATTGCAGCCCTTGCCCTTGCTTGGCTCCTGCTTTCATTTTTGTTAAGAAAACCCCGGTAGGAGTTACTCTAAGTCTTTTCTTCATCTTCCCAAAACTCAAAGTCAGGAGTTTGTTCCCCCCACCCCACATCCCCCAACCTAATTTCCTTTTATTATGAAAACCAGAAAAATGACAAGTAATTGCTTGAAGATGTTAGAAAGATTGCATTTTGTTTTGCTACTATCAGCTTAAAAATAATGTTTAAGAGATTATGAATGGGTGATTAACTATTTTTTCTATTACTTCTCTCTCAAAAGCAAAACCACTACGATTGTGATATGCACAGTAAAACGAAAGCCCCACTATCTGAAAACAGGCTAGAAAAAAACCAAAAATACCTACCCCACAAGGAGCCATGTCCCTTTTGGGGAGAAATTGTTACACTCAGATCTCGGAGAAGACGGAGTCATGCAAGGTTAAGTTGCTAAAGTGGCTAAAAACAAACGTGGCCCCTCCCTCCTCACTCCTTACAGTAAACAGCAGTTATGGGGATTGTAGTCAAATTCCCTATTTACTGCCTTTCCTGAGTCAGTTTGTTTTGGGTAAAAACAGTCTCTGATGCAGCCCCATTGCACCATTTCAGTGGGTGTTTATCATTTAAAAGGAACAATTTTAATACCTACATTTGCCTTATAGTATGAGCCATAAATGTGATTTAGGTCTCCCTTTATAATAGACTCTACAAACAATTGCCTAGGCTCCAGAAGAACCGTTCCTCCAAGTGCTGGCTATGAAAATGAACAGGGTTTTCCTTTCTTTACGAGAGTTTTCCTTTTTAATACCTCTTGAAATTAATTGAACAAAAACTGGGTAAATGGGCTGATTTGCACATCTTCCTTGCTGGGAGTCTGGAGCCTCCCAGGAATGTCTTGGGAAAGGATGGGTCTCCCAGAGTGGGTCTGGGAGGAAGGCCCAGGAGGCTGTTGCTGATGCTGCTTGTCCTTCCTGTCTCCCTGGGCCCCAGCTTCCTCCTCTGTAATGGTGAAGTGGTGATGGTGGTAATAACATAGAGCTCTGACCTCAGTGCTACTCAAAGCCAGGTTTGTGGGCTGGCAGCATCAGCATCACCTGAGAGCTGGCTGGAAATGCAGATTCCCTGGCTCTGCCCAGACCGGCTAAATCAGAATCTCTGGAGGTAGGGCCCAGCACTCCACGTGAAGGTTGTCCAGGTGATGCTAATACACGCTAATGTTTGGGAAGATCTATCTATTTGGAAGCAGAGCTAAGCCTGTCAGGGGTCAGAGTGAACTGCTGAAAGCGTTTATGAGCTCCCTTTACCCAGTGGCTTCCTGGTCCTGGGAGCAGTGAGCTTAGGACCCAAGTTGGTGACGACTAAAGTGATGGGCCCAGTGTTGGACACACAGTCTACTGTTAGTGGAGTTGGAGTCTATGTGGTTTCCGAGTTCAGAGCCAGGTAGAACCCTGGGGGAGAGGAGGCACGCGAGTGTGAGCTCCTGGTCCATGGAGGCATGCAGGCAGGAGCTTCGGACTGTGATCCCCTTTGCCATGGAAGGGGTTCCTACATTGGGGAGGGTCCCCATTGGCCTCAACATCCCAGGACCTGTTTCATTTTAGCCTATAGCTCACCTTCTTGTGGCCTCTCTTCCCCAGAGTGGGAGGGTTGTAACCCCACAAATGAGGAAACCCTTTCTGCATGGACATACTGCTTCCTGCTGGGAACTGCCACCATTCTGGGGAAAAATGGGATTAATTTTTAGTGGAAGCAGCAGAGGCTGAACGTGCAGTTTTCAAATTGTTGACTATGATATTAAGTAACAAGCAAACTCCTGTCCAAAGGATGTTATTAAAATTAACTGTTTTAGCACTACAGTTAGAATCAAAACCAATCTGTCACTCCTAAATTGGTTTCTTTGAACTGCTATTTGCGGGTAAAATGAACAGTTTTAACAATTACATCTCCAGTGCAAACCATAAACCTGATTTACAGGAAAACACTTAATTGACTGCATTTGACTGTGCACCAGAGCTGCCAATTATCTGACTGTAAATTTCCCCAATTGGTTATTTGTTTCCTGAACTGCAGCCTTGGCCCCATTGCCTCCCTCACCTCTGGGCCCAAGGCCCCACCTGGGGTTGCAAACCCGGATAGGGGTTTTGTTTGTGAAGGGTTGGTGCTCAAAAGCAGACGGGGTCCATACAGACCCTCTGTCCATGCTATTTCAAGTTGGAAAACATTGAGTAGAATATCACTGCTATTTAACCCAGTCTGAGTTAGCCATTAAGGATGAAGAATCACAGAATCTGTGAGCATAAAGACCTGTGGAGAGAATCATTCATTCATCCATTCATCCATTCATCAATGATTATGCAGTCATTTTCCAAGAGCCAGGAGCTGTAGGCTATGCAGTGATGGCTGCACCTCCCATGGTTCCTGCCCTCAGTGAATTCACAGTCTAATGGGAAAGACGTGCTGAATAATATCATTTTGTGGTATAAATTTTCCCTTTAGTTGTTGACTGTTAATGAGCCACAGTGCTGGGGCCCATTAAGAAGTGATTATTTTGCTTGGTGGTGCTACAGAAGCTAGAGAAACTAACATGCTGGAGCTTTGCGGAACTTCCATTTAAACTGAGTCTTGATGTCTGAATAGGAGTTTTTCAGGTAGAGGAGAGGAAAGGGTCTTTCAGGCAGAGGGAACAGCATCAGCCAACTCTTTTTGGCACAGAAGAACAGAGTATGTTTAGTGAGGGGATGAATGGTCTGGCCTGGCAGGAGGGAAGGGGGCAGGTTGGCACCAGGATGCCTCTTTTAAGGAGTGTAGGTTCTGTTGGATTTATAATCCAAGTCCTTCTGTAGCTAAGCAAATGGAAGTCCACAGCACTGAGATGCCCGTGTAAGTCAGGAGAGACTATAAATGCCAAGAAGTTATAGGATGGAGAATGGAGGATAGTTTTTTGGAATTTTGAGAAGTAAGAAAGCATATACAAACATATGCAAATGAGATGCAAGCCAGCACCTGCTCCACATTGTGTAGGCAGCCAGCTTTCTGCAGCCCTGCATGTTTCTACAAAGGTGAGAGAGGGGCCTCCTTGTGACTCCAGCTGAGCTCTGGGACATATCATGGGGTTTTATACAAAAAAGAATCACCCCAAGACTTTCCTTGCTAGGGGCATTTCTGTTGGAGGAAGCATCGCCTTGGGAGAGAGAAGAGGACCAGAATTTAGGCCTCAGAAGGGAAGAATGAAGACCCCAAAGTTGCCACATTCTAGGGAGCGCAGACCTCAGGATTTTGAGGAGTTGGTTCCATCAGCGTCAAGAGGTTGGTGTGGGTAGCCAGCTTGGGAGGCCAGAGGGTTCTCATGCCCTCTGCTCAGGCCCTCTGCTTCACCCCAGCATGCCCCACTCCCCTGGGCTCAGTGTCCCCATGGGAAGGGGCCAGTGGGTGCTTTCAGTACCAATGTCTCATGAGTTAAAGGTCAGTGGATTTCTCTTGGCCTGATGATTGTTCAGCTCTGACCCATCTGACTCCGGAGGGGAGGGTACTGACAGAGTGATGCAAAGATGTGGCCTCAGTCTCCTCCTGGGTCTCAGGGTGAATATCCTACTCTCCTGTGGTCTGGAACCACTGAATGGGGATTCAAATCTCTCTTTCCTCCATGATTCTATCAAGAAAGAAGAGGGTGAGATGAGGGTTGATATGGGGGGGGTGGAGGGCCATCCCTGGGCCCCCGAAGCTTCTAGAACTGACTCTTCCTAATTTTCTGTATGGCCTTGAACAAATCCTCTCTCTGGATCTCTCTCTGCACCTTAGAATCTAGATACTTCAGGTCAGAGGCCTTCCGGTTGACAGTTGCCTCATTCTGACCTGCTGGCAGGGTGTGTAGTGGAGAGCTGAGCCCCTGAGGGACAGGGGCTTCTTGACAAACATTTCGGAGGGCTGAGGGGGGCATCAAGGCATCCCCACCTCCAGGACAACACTGTAGCCTCAGGCCCCTGCAGCAGAGGCGCCCCTGGAGGGAGGGAGGGAGGGCCAGCTGCCAGGCTTATGCCACTTGTGGGTCCAGGGGGCTGACTTCGGGGAGGGCTCCCTCCATTTCTGGCTTCCCCTCTAGTCCTTCCTCAGGTCTCTTTCATCCTCCCTCCCTGTCTCTCCCGTGTACTTTCCTGCATGCCAAACTTTCCCTCCCAGTCTTTTCTTACTGTGCGCTGTCTTTTATTCTCTGAGTCCCGTGGTCTGTCTGCTCCCTGCCCGGCCTCTTCTTCCCGCAGGCTTCTCTCTCTCATCTTCTCCTTGCCTGCTCTGGAAGTCCTTCTCCATGTGTGTCCCTGCCTCAGTATAACCTCTCCTCTGCCCACCTGCATCTACTTTCTTCCCCACCTTCCCCCACACAGCTCTCAAGTCTGGAGCACTTTGGGGGAAACTGAGGACAGGTTTCACTTTGCTAAGGATGGGAGAGGCAGGAGGAGAGAGAATAGCCAGCCTTCAGCAGATGGCACTGTTGGGTGACTTTTGCTTGTGAAACCTTTTAGCACTGCAAAAAAAACACTGAGATCTATTGGCATTTGAGAGGCTCTTTAAAAAAAATAAATAAATAAAAATAATAACTCTCATTTCCTGGGCATCATTAAACAAGGTGCAGTGTTTGTGTGTGTACGTGTGTGATGAGGATGTATGCACGCAGATGTCTGCACTTGAGCCTGTGGGGCTGGAGTGTAGGGGTGCATGTGTGAGCACGCCAGGGCCCTGGGTTCCTGGGTCTACATGTGTATGGATAGGCGTGTCTGTGTGCGACCCACACAGCCTCTGTGAATGTGGGTTTCGTGATGAACTGGTGTGTACAAACACAGGATGTGTCTATGCACGTGCACCATCACACATGCAAGTACATGTGTGAGCCAGCAGGGCAGGTGAGGCTGTGTGGGGAGCACAGGGTGGTGTGTTTGCGTGTGCGGATGTGCCCACCAGCAGAAGCACAGTGGAGGGGAGGGAGGGTCATGAAATCAGGCCTCCGGGTTTAAATCCTGGTTTCACACTGCAGTGGTGTGATTTTGCCCGTTGCTGAAGTCTCTGAGCCTCAGAATCATCATCTGAGAAATGAGATAATAGCATTATCTGGCACTCTGGAGGACTGTGAGGATTAAGTAGGCTCTTCCCTGTAAAGGGCCTGGCCTGGCACGGGCCCAGTAGGCTCAGGGCGACAGTGTATCTGTTTGAGAGTTGGCAGGTGTGGCCTCCTGCTCTCTGGCTCACCGGTATGGCTGGGCTGGGCTTGCTGGCCTCTAGGCCTGCGGTGTTGGCTTCTCTAGGGGCAGGAAGGCCCGGGGTGGGGATGACCTGAGAGCTCTGGGGCCTGCCCAGTCCCAGTGTTTCCTTGCTCTGCTGGATAGAACCCCATCACGGTGGAGATCCAGAATTCAAGAGCTGCAGTGGCCCTCAGGGGTCATCGACTCCATCTAGCTCCCCACATTACAGGAGAGGAGAGGGCAGTCCTGAGGGGCCGGTAGCCTGACCTGGGCCCCACTGTAAGTCATGACCTGGCCAGTGTCTAAGGCCTTGCTCTAAGTTGGGCTGATTCTGAGGCTGGTGCGCAGAGGCAGTGGCAGAGGGGAGCCCTCTGCCTCAGCTCTTTACAGTCCTGACTCCGCCCACTTCTTTCCTTTTCCTCATCTTTTTGTGGTGACCTTCTCTCTTAAAGCTGAACGTGGAAAGAGGGCTCTGTCTGACTGGTTCTCTGCTGTCTAACAGTCACCCCAGAACAGAGGGCTTTGAGCAGTGTCTTCTTATTTTGCTCAGTTCTCTGGGTTGCCTGGGGCTTACCTGTGTCTCTTGTGTAATGACTGGGGCTGGCTTCTCGGGGTCCTTCCCTCTCTCCTTGCAGTATCTCATTCTCCAGGGCCTCTCCCAGCAATGTGGGCTCAGGGTGGTGACACTTTTTATGTAGCAGCTAACTCCTAGGACACAGCCAGTGGAGGCTGTCAGGCTAGTTAAGGGCTATACTTTGGACCAGGACAAGATCACTTCTTGTTCTTTTGGAAAAAAAAAAATCATGACCCACCCAAATTCAAGAGGGCAGAGAACTAGAACCCACTTTTTTTTTTTTTTTTTTTGACCAGAGTCTTGCTCTGTCGCCTCTGTCACCTAGGCTGGAGTGCAGTGGCATGATCTCGGCTCACTGCAACCTCTGTCTCCTGGGCTCAAGCAATTTTTCTGCCTCTGCCTCTGCCTCCTGAGCAGCTGGGATTATAGGCAAGTGCCACCATTCCTGGCTAATTTTGGTATTTTTAGTAGAGATGGGGTTTTACCATGCTGGCCAGCCTAGTCTCAAACTCCTGACCTCAGGTGAACCACCTGCCTTGGCTTTCCAAAGTTCTGGGATTACAGGTATGAGCCACTGCATCCAGCCGAACCCACTTCTTCACAGGGGAGGGGAAGATCATATTGCCAAAAAGCCTGTGGGGGTGGGTGATGGTATGGTGGGCATCTTACACAGCCTGATGGCATTGTAAGATGATAAGCAATGTCAGTCTTAAGAATGTTTCTTCTCCATCATTTCATCCAGTCCTCTCAACAGCCGTCTGCAATGGGTCTGTCTGGCTTCATCACTCCCTGTGTCACTCTGGGCAACTTCCTTCACTTCTTAGCACCTCGGTTTCCACGTGTCAAACAGGAGTGGCCACAGGTTCTGCTTCACTGAGTTGTCATACAGCAAGAGCTTGGCCCAGCATATGGAGAAGCCCCAAATGCATTGTTATTATCATCATCCTTCTTTTCACAGATGAGGAAACTGAGGCTCAGAGAAGTTGAGGGACTGGCTCAGAGATGCATGGCTTGGAATTGCCGGAGCTGGCCTGGAAGACCAGTAGTCTCCCTCCAATTGCACACGATTTCCTCTGCGGCTCTGCGTTGTTGAGAGAAGGGTCGGAGGGGCTGGACAGGAAGAAGCAATGCAAAGATGAGGCAGAAGGAGGGACTTAGCAGTTCTGGGGGCTTCCGGCCTCGTGCTGCCTGCTCTCTCCTGAATCCATCTTTCTGTCCTAATCCAACCATTCCATCACCAGCCTCCATTCCTGTGAATGTTGACAGAAGAGCTCCAGACTCTTTCCAGCTTTCCAGACTTTTCCACCCACACAATGTCAAGGGTCTTCCCAGCTTTCCTGTGAAGAGAGGCCACCCCATTCCACAGAAGGGGGAAACTGAGGCTTAGAGAAGGCACAGGGTCCCATGTAGCTGCATTGTGGCTCTTCCTGGTCCCTCTGCCTGTCCTGGGCCTGCCATTGTCCCACCTCCAGGTCTGCCCGCTGCCTGCACCTCTCCTCCCCGTCTCACCTTGCCCTGCACTGCAGCTGCCACCACCTCCGGCAGCCCTCCAGACCAACACCCTAAAGTGGTGGTGCCATGATATTCCCGGCTTTTTCAAAACCCTTTTCCCAGAGTGTGTTCACCAGAATGGCGGTCCCACGAGGAGCTCTGCGATGAAAGGGCTTCATGGTCAAATCGTTTGGGAAATGTGGCTTCCTTTGTCCCTTCCTTCTCAGTTTGCCAAATTTAATTGTGCCACACCCCCATGTACCTTCTTTAGTTTCATGATCCACTTTTTAATACCCTGTTTTGGAATATTCTCTGGCTGAGGAATGAAGTTCAGATTTCTACTCTTGGCATCCGAAGGGCTTCACCATCAGACCTCAACTTTGTTTTCTATTATGCCTCCTTGGATGTCCAGAGCCCTTGCCCTTACTCAGTAGTCCCCGGTGTCCACAAAATCCATGGTTTCACTCTCCCCATCATGTATCTCAGAGCTCTGTTTCTCCAGGGACACCCTCAACACTTCACCCCTTGGCTGTGCACTGACTGCTGCATCTCACTCAGCCATTGGTTGGGTGCATTTTAAGTTTTCTTTCCAGGCATGAACCTGAGTCCCAGACTAAACCCTAAGTTCTTTAAGGATGTAAGTGTCATCTTGGGTCTCTGCATCTCCTGACTTCCTCCCCAGGCCTGGTGCAGATGCATGGGCAATGCATCTTATGGTTGCATTGGTGAGCAGCTGGTGCTCAGCGAAGTTGAATAGAGAGGGGCATTGTGATACCTGGCAACAGGCTGGCTCAGCTGGCATTTCACCCCGAGTAGGGAGGAACACATGACTCCTTGCTTTGGTCTGGGAGTGCCGGGCTCTCAGGATAGTAAAGGTCCACACATGTCTCCATGTTCAGTTTGATTTGAATTGGGATTAGCAATTCTCTTTCTCTTCTCCCTAGTGGGAGAACAATAGGAGCTGGGCTTTAGCTGCAGCAGCAGACATCCCAGCTAGATTCAAGGAATAACTTTCCAATAGCAGAGACTGTGGGCCATTTGCCAGATTAGATTTCAGTAATTGGTTTTAGACTGAGAGGACTTTCTCTGTTGTTCTTAATGATTTGGGGGCGACTGTGTCTTCCCAAGAGGTGGATGAGATGACCTCTTTTGGGCTTTTCTTTCCCTGCAATTTCCAGAGCTGCCAGCTCTCTGGGTCCCTGGGGTCACAAGGAAGGAAGAATTTTCAGACATAGGGACGGAGGTTGGAGGACAGGGGAGAGGGGTTTGTGTTGGGGGAACAGACCTCAACCTCTGCCGCTGGGACCTGTGCTGCCCAGGTGAAGGAGGCTGGCGTGCCGAACTGCCCCAGCGGCTCTTGGAGCCACTCTGGGGCTGCTCCCCCACTCACGCGCCACAGTTATTTTTAGCACTGGGATGTGCAGAACACGCTACAGAGAAACAGAGTGGAAAATCTGACACTCAGAGCCCCGCTTGGAGGGAGACACAGCTCTTCCAGCCGGGCGCCACTCACGTGTCTGATTTGCATCCTGCACGTTTCTCCCAGCGCCCGACTACTTTGAATTCTAGCTGGCTCCCCGGAGCTAACCCACAGCCTCCTGGACAGGGCCTAGGGTCCCTGCATTTGGCAGGTGGTGATGGCTCCTGGTCAGGCTCCCCTTCCTTCTGCTGGCCATCAGAATTGTGACCTGCATGCAAGCACGGGGCACTACATAAAGAAACCCAGCGAGCATCTCCTGGGCGTCCCAGACATTGTGTGGAGGACAGGGCAGTCTTAGGATTGCTGTTGGGTGGGGGAGGAAACCCAGGCCCAGAGAGGGCATCCAGGGCCCTGAGGTCACACAGAGAGGGAATAACAGAGCTGGCCCTCAGGAGGGTCAGCCCCTTCTGTCCTTGGGATGTCCCACTAGGAATGCAATGTCTAGGAAGCCTAGAGTCGAAGTCCAAACCAGCTCAGGAGATGAGGAGATGGCATAGTGCATATTTAATTAAAAATTACTTTATGTTTTTCCCTCCTTATTACAAAAACAATGCATGCTCTTTGTAGAAAATTTTAAAACACAGATAAGCGAACAAGAAAATTAAAAACATGCATAATCCCAGCACTCAGAGATAAACTCTGTAAATATTTTGGTGTGTTGGTGAACGTACTACCAGGCTTTTCCCTTTTCTTCTTTAAGCCATTTTCATTTATTTTTAATTACACATGTAATATAGGAACACATTCTTGTTAGAAAAATTCAAACAATACAGATCAAGCTAGAGTCTGCTCTCTCCCTCCTCAGCCAGGCTTCCCTTTTCTGCAGAGGTAATCACGGTTCTAATTTTGATGTCTGTCGTTCCTGATCTTTCTTTAAGTGCACACACACATTGGTGTCATATAGAGATATGTGGCTTTATTTTTAGTGTGTTTGGATGGGCTTTTTTCCCAATAGAAATGGTAGCATATTGCATGTGATTTTCTACACTTTGATTTTGTCACCTCACTATTAGTTTTGGGGTCCTCTCAGTGTCAGTGTTTAGAGCTGTAACTCATTTGTTCTAATGACTGGGTAGAGTTCCCTTGCATGCATATATCAGAGTTTATTTAGGCATTCCCCTCGCGATAGACTTTTTGATTGTATCCACTGTGTGTGTGTGTGTGCGTGCGCGCGCGCATGTGATTGCAGCACTGCCTTTCACTGCTCTCGTACATGCCTCCTTGGGTGAGAAAGCTTCTTAAGGGTCAAAGCCAAGATGAGAAATGGCTGGTTACTCTCTTTTTACACGCATTAAGAAAATGGGAGCACCTTGGATCGGCTGCCGTAAGAACCTGACTTCTGCACTTTTCCATGCTAACATGAAGGCAGCTCTGACAGCATGTCCCAAATGGTGCTCAGGACAGCGCTGTGTGCTAGGAGACCCTGATAGGTCCACCTAGGGAGATAAAAAAACCAGGGCAGGTGTACGGTCGAATACATTCAGTGTACAGTCGAATAGATTCACTGAAATGCTCTTGGAAATTCACCAGTGCCCATTAGTATGTCATGAGGTGTCCTGAAGTAAAGAAATGTTTGTCTCCGTTTAGCCTGGCTTTGGAGGGCTGCGGTGTAGGAAACACAGATCGCAGCAGACAGTGGCCATGCCTGGCACACATCCCCTTGGCCCTGCCACTCATCTGGTCCCAATTCCACCTGCTGGCACCTGTGCTTTGTTGTCTGTGTCTGGTTTCTCTTACTGCAGGGACCTGTGGGGCTGCCTTGTGGTGGGCTGAGCATGCTGGGTACCCGGTGCTCTCTGTGCCCCAGCCCCAGAAGCCCTCAACCAATGATTGAAGGGATTGGTACAGGGAAGTCCCAGCTCCCTCACCTCTTGGGTGAGATAACTTTGAGGCAGGTATTTTACATCGATCCTTGCGCTTTCCCAGAGGGATCAGGTGCCAGTCCCACTGTGGTAGCTGGCTTGAAAACATGCCTGTTATTGGCTGTCTTCCTTCCTTGTCTCACTTCCCCATTCACCTCTCCAAATTTGAATCTTCCTGCATTAGAGTTCTGGGTTTGCTCTGGAAAGAAGCTCAACTAAAACTGATCAGTGTTTACTTTTTGATAGCTCCATGTAAATGTCCTAAGTATTTCTCTCAACGGATCCTGCGTTGTAGGATATTGAAGGTAGTTTCCATTTTTTCCCACTATTATAAACAATCTTGTGGTGAACATCCTTCTAGTTCAATGGCTATGTACATTTTAACTTACTGCTTTAGAAACTATTCCTAGACATAAAGCCACTGGTTCAAAAGACATGCATCACTGTAAGGCTTTGATAATTTTGTGGCATCTGCATTCTTGCCTTCTCATCTTGTTCTAATCCTGCCTTGCATCCCACAGAGGGCACAGAGGGGCCAACCTTGGATGTGCTCTAGAATGAGTCTCTCTCATAGGGACTAGGAAAGGCAGAACACAGGGAATACATGGCAAAATGCAGGGAGACAGCCGAGTATCCACCTGCAGTTCACAGGAAGGCTTTTAGAGCTTAGTGCTGATGGGTGCTTCTTCCCAGGTTCTTGTTCTAAACTCTTCCCATTCTACACCGCTCAGTTGAAATCCCACCTCCTCCAAGAAGCTTCCTTGATTTTTTTCTGCCTGTGGGCCTCATCTTGAGGTTGCACGTGACTTGGTACTAATTCTTTATGGATCATGATGCATCCTGTGGGTAGTAACAGTCAATGTTACACATGTGACAGATTTATAGGTTTGTGGTTCAATAAGTGCTTGCAGTAAGAAAGCCGGGGAACACAGATTTGAATCTACCTTTGCTACCATCCTTGGTGGGGACCTGTGGGTCCCAGGCAACAGCCTTGAGGTGGGCTTGAATAGAAATAAGCACAGTACGGGCCCACTCTGTTCCTTCTCAGCCTCTCATGCCCCCTTTCCAGGAGTCTTTCAGCCAGGAGTCCCGGAGGCTGGGCTGTCTACATTCAGCATGGGGCTGCGAATATCAGTGCGCCTTTCTTTTTATCCTTCCAGGTGCAGGTTTCCGGAGACAAATATGCCCTCCATTCCCAGCCCCTCCATCTGTCTAAACACAATTTGACATGCGTTGCTATTAGCTTAGCACCTTATCAAATAATGCGGCCTGATCGAGATAAAAGGTTTTACAACCCTTGCTGCCTTTGTTTCTGCCTGCATTCACCCGCCGAGACAGCTAATAATTACCACCAAAGACAAAGAGAAATCTATACGCTCAGCGTAGAGGTTCCTGTGTGCATGTTAAGCAGCAGCCGGAGGAGAGAGAGGTGGGAGGAGATGGCCCCAAATGCGGCCTGGGCCTTGCAGCCCGCTGGGGAGAGTGGCTCCCTGGTTGCTGGGTGACCCTGTAGTTTGGTGCTGTCCAACCCTGCAGGTGGAGAGAAAGGTGGGGGCTGTGCCCCAGAGCCCTGCCCTGGGGCGTCAAGGCCTGATTCAGCCTGCCAGGGTGGTGTGAAGGGAAAGGCAGGGCTGCCGGTGTAGAGGGGTGCCCAGACCTGGGTTTCTGCCTGGCTCTGCTCCTGGGCTGCTCTGTGACCTTCCATAGACCCCCTTGTCCCCTGAGGGCTTTAGTCTCTGTTTCTGGAGCCTCTGTGATAGCACGCCAAGGCAGTGCAGTGGAAGGGTGCCTGAGGCAGTGTGATGGGAGCCTGGAGACCTTGCTTAGAGAGTTAGCTCAGCTGCTCGGGCTGTTGTGGGCTGTTCTGGGCCTCTGTTTCTCCATCTGGAAAATGAGGAGTTGGTTGGGATGATGACTGTGCCCCAGGTGGTGGCTGACTCAGCTGGCCTCTCCCTGGCCATTCCATGGCCAGGCCTATGTGGGGTCTTAATTGGGGATGCTGGGGAAGGAGGAGATGCAGGTCTTGAACTGAGAAGCTGTCCTAAAGAGGCAGTTTTTGTTCCAGAACCAACAAAGACAGATAGTGAAATGAGACCTCAGAGGGGGAGGAATAATTGTGATGCAGTCTCAGAAGGCTTTTTGGAGGAGGAGGGCGTGAATGGTGCTAAGGTGGATGGGGGAGAGTGCCTGAATGGGGTTGTGTGCAGCAGGAGCAGTGATGAGGATTGTGAATACAGGGGGCCGCAGGGGTTGTGAGTCTCTGATAGAACAGTCTGGACTCCAGCATCTGCCAGCACTGGCCACTCTCCAGGGGACACGGATTCCCTATAGATCTCAGGACTGTGGGGGCTACCTGGATTCCCCTCTCCCTACAGCCCTGGCCTGCTGTGGGAAGGATAGAGCTAGTGTGCTCAAAAATGTTTAATGCTTCCCTGTAAACACCCTTATCGTGACCGACTCCGCAATACCAATGTGGCATCATCGAATGCAGGATTGGGAAGAGATGAACACTGTTGACTCTCACTAGTGGGTGTGAGCTGCCTCCAGCATACCACAGGCTGGAGTCCAGTGTAAACCCAAGAAGTCAGGTCAGAGACCCACAGGATGTCAAGACTCAGAAGATAAAGGATGGAGTAGCGCTCAGGCCACCTCCACTCCCACTTGTGCCCATGGCAGGCATCACTAATCAGTTGTGTCTCTGTGAGACTCGGAATTCTCATCTGAGTGCTCCAGGAAGTTACTGTCAATTGATTAGAGTTGGCATATAAAACGACAGTTCTTTGCCATTGCAGATCTAGGCTAACCTCCACATTGTACACATGGGGGAAAGTGAGGATGAGACAGGGAAGGAGACTCTCTGAGGTCACCCAAACAGTTTGGAAAAGCTGAGGCTGGAAGGCCAGTGCCCTGCTGGCACTTCCCTGCCCTCCCACACTGTCATTTCTCTTTGCTGTTGACAGTAGCAGCAAGGGAAAGGAACCTCACTTCTAAGAGAGATGGCCTTGGGCCTGGGCTGAGCAGCTGTCTTCCCTGAAGCACCTACCTCGAAGACAGGGATGAGTGCTGTCCTAAACACCAATTCTCATTACAAAGGCCTGTCTGCAGCAAATGGCTGCTTTTCCCTCTGTGCCCTTACTTGTGGCATGTGCGTGTGTGTGTGTGTGTGTGTGTGTGTGTGTGTGTGTGTTTGCGTGCGTGTGTGTATGCAGATTTACACAGCCCTGCCCACATAAACGGGCATGTTTTTAATTCCCATAAGCTAGAGACAAACTTGGGGACCTCCCCAGAGAGCAGTGGTCCCTCCTGAGCACCCCCCTATCTGTCCCCCAGGTTTATCGTCAGTGAAGCCACTGGCTTGTGGTCTATCCTGTGATGGGCTCTGGGTCAGTCCACTCATGGCTGAGAAGCATTAGGCCCACTCTCTGTTTTCCTCCCCTTTCTTCTTTTCTTTTTGACTTTGCCACACTCAGATATCATCTCTCTGGGAAGCCCTTCCTGATCTCTGACCCCAGACCCCTCCTCTCCTTGAGCTTCCCTCTGGCTTTGTGCCATCACCTGTGGATCCCTGAAGGCAGGGCTGGGCTTCTAGCCCATGATCCTGGTTGAATTGACCCCAGCAGCTCCCTTCGCCTGTCCCCAGAGTTGTCTTCTTACTGTGATTTGAATTCAGGATTCTTGGATCTGGAAAGAGACCTGGGGACCTTGTG
The DNA here is from genome assembly GCF_049354715.1 of Callithrix jacchus. Lineage (NCBI taxonomy): Eukaryota > Metazoa > Chordata > Mammalia > Primates > Cebidae > Callithrix > Callithrix jacchus. Next base: position 52,004,702 of record NC_133513.1, on the reverse strand, counting down.
GTCATTCTTGCATTACTCCCTGGGTGTCTATCAGCTGGGGTTTTAGTTCTAAGCTACAGAAAAACAGTGTGCTGATATAAGTAGACAGTTTAGTGAAAGGGTGGTACGTCCTCACTGAATTGTCAGAAGCCCGAAGAGCCAGGTTCAGGCAGGAGGCAGGGGGATGCCAGGCGGGATCACAGCTACAATCTTGCCACAGGGCTGTCTGAGAGGACACCACCAGATCAGGGCACTGGACAGTTCTGTGGCCTTGAGTCCATGTGGCCTTTGGAAACAGGATGTTTGTGTAGCTGCTGCAGCCATCACTAGAATGGAACCTCTTTACCTGTGTGTCCTCAGCTCAGATACAAAGTTGCCAGGCAGCTGCCTCTGACCTGTGGAGTCAGGTCAACTTCTACACCATAGCTGCCAGGGGCTAGTGGGCAACTGAGGCTTAGTCCCACCATGGATCCCTGAGAGGATGCATGGGACACACCTCGGCCTCACCCCACTGTGGGGTGGGGGAACCCAGGTGGGCACTCACCAGTTCCTGTCTCTTACTTGGTAAAGGCTGTTGCTGGGGTGTGTCAACTCTCTGGCACCCTGCCCTGCCATGCACACAGGGCAAAGGTGATGCATTCCTCCACAGTCTCCCCAGAAACATGAGGGTGTTCAGGGGAGTGGAGGGACTGAGGATGGACCCTGAGGCTCTGCTGCTCCTACGCCCAGATTCAGCTTGGGTTCTACTGTGTTCACTGCACTTCTACGTGGGGGTTTGTGGAGACCAATCTCATATTATACTAATCATCGACACCCATTTGGTCCAAGACTGACTTGTTTGGAGGCCCTAATAGGGGTACAAGATCACAGCGAGTGAGCAAGTGGCTGTGGTGCGTGAACCCAGCACCTCGGCCTGTTACGCCAGAGCCCACCCCTCTCATTGTCAGGGGGGCCTTCAGTGGCTGGCCTTATTTGGAAATGGGATTTGGAGCTGGATCATCCCTGTGTAATGTTCCCACACCCATGGACAGGCAAGTCTTAGAGACCCCTGGCCCTGTCCTTATGCAGAGAGAAGGCAGAACCTCCTTGCCCAGCACCCCTTGAGGGACTTCTAGAAGAGATTTGGCGAGGTGTTCACGACTCACCTCCCTGCAGAGGAGAAATCATTAGCAATGCTGCCTGGCCGCCAGCAGCGCCACTAGGAAATGGGCATGTCTGGTTGTAGGAGTCACCTAACCCATGGCTGGTCATTGGAGGCTTATGGGCAGGGCTCCAGGATGCCATCTTGCAGGGCAGGTGGCTGGGCATCTACTCCTGGGCTGAGGCAGGAGGCAGCTGGCTTCAGCTCATGGTGAGGGGCACCCTTCATGGCTGAGGTGAGGAGATGGGGTGGATTTGGCTCATCTGTCTCTATTTCCTCCACAGCACCAGGCTGGGCCCATGTGCTGTGTGTGGACACATCCATGTGTGTGGGATGGAGCGAGTTGCCCTCCCTATCATTTTGTGACCTTGCTCATGAAACTTAGCTTCTCAGAGGCTTGATTTCTTCATTTGTAAGATGATGATGACCTTATTGGATTGTTGTGATGTTTAGGTAAGAAAGGCGTGAAAAGTGCTTAGCCTGGAGGCTGGCACAGAGTGAAGCTCAGTACAGGCTAGATACTAATATTATGACCTCCTAATTTGTAAGCTAGGGAGGCAGTGCCTGACTTGCAGAGTTGGCTGGAGAATTAAATGAGATGGTCTACATAAGTGCTGAGCACAGGTTTTGGCTCGGAGTACAGCTGGCTTGTCATGCATGTTAGCATCACACCGAGTCAGAATGACTTAAAGAAACAGGAGGTTTATTTTCACATTTTTGCACATTACAAGAACGGTAGAGTGATCATAAAGTCTAGTGATAAAGGCAGAGCTCAGAGCCCAAAGCCAGACTCCTGAGGTGAAATAATTGCTAGCTGTATTACCTTGGGCCAGTTAATTAACCTCTCTGGGCCTCAGTTTTCACATCTGTAGATGGGTCTAGCAATAGGATCTTGATCACTTGGGTCTGGTGAGGATTAAATGGGTTACCGAATGCAAAATGCTTGGAATAGTGCCTGGCACATGGGAAATGCTCCATTAGTGTCAACCGTCTATTTATGCCAGAGTTGGACTGTTTCCAAGGCTCATCAGTTTCGGGGTTCAGTGATGTAAGCAGGGTATTGAATTTTTTCCATTGTCTACTTTGCCACTGTCAATGTGTTGGTTTTTGTCCTCAGTTTTATGCCTTCCTTGTTAAAGATGATTACAGCTGCACCAAGCATTACTGTCCAAAGCCAGAAGAGAGAAGAGCTCTTCTTTTGGGGTGAGAAAAACTTTCTCAAATGGTGTTCTTGACACCTCATTAGTTGAAAAGGGGTCAAATGCCAAGGTTAGCTACTTGGGGGAGAAGAGAATAGAATTGCTGTGATTGGTTGAGTCTGACCCAACTTCCTCCTCCTGAAACCACTGATACTTGGACTAACTTGGAGGAAGTTAGTCCTCTGTAGTAAGGAAGAAGCAGGGTGGGATGGTGAATGAACTAGCAATGTCTGACTCAGGGTAACAAGTGTTGAGACACAGCCACATAGCAAAGAATCTGCCATCATACCAGGTTCTGCTCTGCAGGGCCTGATACAAGTTTGTGGCTTGTCATGAAAGCCTCTCTGGGCTGGTACTGGGTGCCATTTAGTCTGCAAAGGGTGGCTCAGATGGAGAACTAGGGAAGAGCAGTCCAGGAGCTGAACTAAGTCCTTATCCACAGTGGTGCATATAACTAGCAACTTCCATTTATTCAAACTCACTTCCCCCCTATGATCTAAGAGGCAGATATAATACCTTTTATCTTCATTGCAGATGAAAGAGCTGCGGCAGGGGGAGAGTAAGTGATGTGCTTTATCAGATACTCTTGGTGCCCCATCCACAACCATTTGGTCCTTCTTGGAGGTCAACAGTAGCCATGGTGGACAATGGCTGGACTTGCTTGTGTGCAGGGTGGCCTGGGTGTGCCAGGAAGTTAATGCCAAGAGTAACAAATGGGGGAGGGGACTTGATGGATAAACACCCCAGTTTCCTTGCCATTAGGGGAAAATTCCTAGGTGTGTTCCTCGGTGTCTTGAGGTATGCACGGCAGTAACCTGCTCACAAGTGCACATTAGTGTGGCTTTTCTGTCTTCCTTGTCTGACTTTCTCTCATTCTTATCTGGACTTCCTGGGATCACTTTGTCCAAATCCTGGGCTCAGGGGCTGCTTCTGGTATAACTCAAACTGAGACCCTTGTCCAAGATTACAGGGTTAGCAAGAGATGCTACAGGGATACACACCAGGTCAGTCAACCTTGAGCCTGAGCTCATGACCAACAAGCCACTCCTCTTGTCATTGGAAGAACCATGAAAGGGACAGGAGAGCCCCAACCTCAAATCCCAAACCCCATTCCACTTCAGCCAGACCAGTGCCCATGGTGGTAGCGAGCTGCCTGTACAGTAACCAAGGCCAGTGCTTCCTGCGGCGAGGGCCTGCTGGGCTCCAACAACCAGTGGCAGTGGCTCATAAGCTGCCTAGTGGGATGGGGCCAGTGACCCGTGAACTGAATCTGAGGAACAATTCGGCCTTCCCCAGCCGGCTGCAAAGGAGCGATTACGGACCATCCAGGAAATAATACATTTCATGGAAAAGACCGTAATTATGGTGTATTGAGTAAATAATATGTGCTTTTTAAAAGTCTGCAATTATGTATTTATCCTATCTGTAATTAGGGAATTTTTAAAGGGTGCATTATAGGTAATTTAAAAATAAAATAATGACACCACTCAAAACAAACAGCTCCAAACAAAGACAATTCAGGCCACCCCAAACTTGGTTCAGTGCTGATTTCAGGGGTAGCCACTGTCCTGGGCTTCTGGGGAAATCAGATGGTCCAGGGTTGGCCTGGGTGGCTGAAGTCAGCTTGACCCCAATCTTGGCTTGATGTCTAGACGTACCTTAGTGCTAACATTCTCTGCTCAACTAGCCTCAGTCCTCAGAAATCGCTTCCTCTAGTGATGCAGCCAAGTGACGACTGTGTGTTGACAGCATTTCTCACTCATATTTTTCTAGAAACTTTTAAGGCTGCACTGTCTGATGCGGTAGCCACGGCACACATGTGGCTATTTAAATTTAAATGAATAAAAACTTAAAAAATGTAAACACCCAGGTCTTCAGTTGCACTAAATGTATTTCAGATGCCCAGTAGCCACATGTGTCACACAGTACAGACACAGGATATTTCTGTCACTGCAGAATGTTCCACTGGACAGTGTTGCTTTAGAATCTACAGCTCACCTAGGTAGTAGATTGCTTATGTGGTGGAGATCTGGTCTTGAACAAATTCAGTGAAAGAAAACTTGCTCTTTTTTCTGAAGTTTCTTCCCCACTGGAGAGACCCAACATTACTTCTCCCTTCTTTTACACATAGTGTTTTTATATTGTCTTCCCTTGAGAAGCGGGGAGGCCTGTCTCATTCATCTTCATGACACCCCATCCCAAGCCAGGATCTAGAATACATATGTTGGTAGAGAAGCCACAGCTCAAAACGTTTGTGAACATTTCTCTCCCTTCCTCATCTTGTTTTTCTGCAGCTGAAGGTCCAGCTCTGTCTTACTACTCTTAGGCACGTCAGTGACAGACTCTTGGCCAAGGGCACACTGGCATGCTGGAGGCAGTGGAGGTGATGATGGTGACAGTTATGATGGCAGTGGTCATGATGGGCAGGGTGGTGGTGGAGATGACAGGGTGGTGGTAGAGGTGGTGGTGGAGGTGATGATGGTGATGGTGTTAACAAGAGTTCGGCCATGGTTGTATCAACATGGTGGAAGCAGCCGAGGTGTCAGCAATGGAGGTGATGAGGGTGGTGCTAATGGAAGTGAGACCTTCTAAGCATGAGGCCCGATGGGCACTGGGCTGGAAAGCCGGTGCTTGTGGAATGAGATGGATGGATGGGGCCTGTCCTGGGTCTCTGGCTGGCCAGCTGTGAGTCACAGCCCCAAGCCATTCCTTCTGAGTTTCAGTCTCCTTTTCTGTAAAATGCATGAGTATGTTTACTTTTTTAGTTAAAAACCCTGATTTTTTTTGAATCGTGGATATATTTACATATTCAAAAATAAAAATAAAATGAGAGGATTATTGAGTGAAACGCTCCCTCTGCCCCATCTGTCCATTCCCTCCCTCTTAGCTAGACACTGCTATCAATTTCTTACATCCTGAAGAGTGTCTTTTGAATGTGTTTAGTTTAAAGCAAACATATACGTTCGTTTCTCTCCTCTTGCATCCATGGTAGCATAGTGAAGACACTGTTTTGTGCGTTGCTTTCTAAGTGGTGTTTTAAGTTATGATATACAATATACCTGTGTGATATGTGAGATAGTCACTCTTTTTGAAAGACATTTGCCCCAAATAAACTCACAAGGTATTTGAGAACAGCGACTGTACTCCCTTCTTCTTAGCTGACCTCAGGCTGTGCCCATGGCTGGGAACGGCACGGCAGAGCACAGACTTCTGGAGTTCATAGAATCGCATTCTTGGTAAGCTTGGGGACCTCTGTTTTCATAGCTGTAAAATAGGGACAATAATAGTCCCTTCCTGAAAGGGTTGTGGTTGAGAAGAGTCGATAGAGTGCTGAGTATGCAGCTGTCTGCTCAGTGACTGGCACAGGGTAGGTGCTCAGTGAGTAGTAGAAATGGTGACTCCCAGAGGTGAGTGGTATCAGTGTGTCTGTGAAGGGATGGGCTGTGGGGGTGGCTCAGAGGACCTGACATTTTCCCTCTAGCTGGTGGGGCTGCAGGGTGGGGTTCTTGTGTGGGATCTCGTGTCTTCTCATGTGTGTCCCCTCAGAGAGAGGCTATTCTTGCCCGAGCGGTGGCATGATAGCAGGAAGGAATGTGTCAGGTCGGATCAGAATCCTGAGATAGGTTGTCATGGCTGAAGCTCTGTGAAGGCAGCATGGATCACTCCTCAGCATGCCTGCTCCTGCCCCTATCTCAGAGGAGCCATTAGGGAGGGTTAAGGACCTCTTGCCATTGTCATTTGGTTATACTTAAGCGAGTACGCTGAAGCCCCTCAGAGCTCACCAAAGCTGCTTTCCATGCTGGGAGAAGGAGGAGAGGACCCAAAGCTCAGGTGCTTTCTTGCTGTCCTTGGGTGCCTCTGGCAAGAGAGAGTGGCAGCCCAGATGGAATGTGCCCAGGCAGACCCTCCCGCAGCCCATCACCTCTCACCACTGCCTCAGCAGCAAGCCCTCCCTGCTCCTTCTGCTCCCAGACCTGTCCCCTTGAATCCGTCTTTGTCGCAGTCCTGGACTTATTGACTTGCAGGTCACCAAGGATTGTCTCTCTCCTGTGCTGACCGAGTGCATGGCTGGCCCTGCCTGCACAGTCAGGTTCTCTCACCTTAGCCTGCATTCAAGACTTCCTGTGATGTGGGCTCCAGTGTCTGACCTGATTCCCCTTTGCCCGCTCCTGATGGGCTGGGTCACTTCCTCCACCCCCAAATTGCAAGCCTGGGCAGGACTGGGAACCAGACAGACACAACATTCAGCACCTCTTAGTATTCAGGCAGAACCTCCCATTGTCTATTCCCAGAGCTGATCTCGCCTCCTTCAGCTGGGCTATTGTCCACCTCTGCCCACTCCGTGTTCCTCCTCATTGCTTGCCTCTGAGCACCAGGTGGTCTGCTGTGGATTATTTCCATAGGCGCCATGTTCTTCAGAAGAAACAGTATCATGTGCTAGTTAAGAATATGACCTTCATTTTCACACTGGGTTCAAATCTCTTCCTGGCTGTGGCAAGTACTTCACCTCTCTGAGTCTCAGTTTCCTCACCTGCAAACAGGAGTAATCCTTCCTACCACATGGGTGCTGATTGAATGAAAGGATGCAGGTGAATTACTTAGCACAGAATCGGACAATCAAATAAATATTACAAATAAATATTAGTATTACACCACTGGGCTCTGATTTCTAGCACAGGAAGAAATAGACTGATCTTCATCCCACTCATCCCTGTAGGACAGAGACTGGCCTGGTGGGGCACTCAGGAGGGGTACCCACAGTTTATTTTGGGACTACAGGAAAGACCCAATCTTTTCACTCTATTCCCTTCAGGCTCCCCCCAGCCCCATCCTAGTCCACACCCCTCAAGGGATTCCCAGAATTTCAGAACCCTGATCAACATAAACCTTGGGCCCTTCAGGCAGGTGCCAGCCAGGAGAAGTGGATTTACAAGGTAAGGACCTATAAGATGTGACAGGCCCAGAATTAGCAATGCAATTCCTCTGTCATTTTTATCATTGGCCCCTGCAGGGAGGAGCTGATTAAATGGATATTCAACTCTTTGCATTAATGTGCATCCAACTTCAATTTGCATTTCATTAGCTGCACAAAAAGCATAATTTTATTATTTGCCGTTGGAAAGCAGATCTCTGCTAACAAGCAGCTACATGCTGTTCCTGAAATATGGTGTGACTGACTTGCTCCGCTGTCTGGCTCGCCCGGCCATCCTCTTCCCCTTCTGCAGACTTCTGGCTCTGTGGTGAAGGTGGTACCTGGCAGATTTGGCTTTATCTGGCAGACTGTGTTCTTATTCTAGTCCTGGTCCTGAAGAGGGCTCTGTTTTGCTCGTGTCTCTGGGGAGGCAGGATTGACAGCTGCCATCTTTCTGGTCAGTCACCATCATAACATTACCACTATCAAAACAGTATTACCACCCTCATAACACCACTTCACCACAGTCACGCTGCCATTATTATTATGACATCAGCATCATCGTCATCACTTCCCCCACCATCATCATTATCATTTCCATTACTGCCGCCCTTCTCACCTCCCTCATCACCACCCCCACTACTTCTATCATGCTGATACATCTACAACCAATATTATCACATCATCGTCATCATCACCCTGACCATCATTATCACCAATTCCACCCCCACTATGATCCTTATCTATTACCATCTTCACTTCTACCACCTCCACTGTGCTAATAATTCCTTACCCACAGCTGTTATCACCATTACCATCATCACCTCCACTGCTACGTCCACCACCACCACCACCATCACCTCTACCACCATTTCCACCAGAGTCTCCACTACCAGGACTAACTCCACTCAGCCAGACCAACACCATCTTCACCACCATCACCCACTCTCACTACCTCCATATCCCAGTACTTTCACTGGTACCTCCACACCAATCTAATCACGGTCACTGTCTCAACACCATCAGAACCATCACTGCTACCCTCGCTACCACTACTGTCGCCACCCTCTTTGCCACCAACACCACTGTCTCCGCTTCTTCCATGTCAGTGAGAGCCTTGGCCATCACAGCACCCACATCGTGTCTTTGACATTACTTTTAAAAATCGGAAAGCACCCACTGGAAACATTCATTGCTGTCAGAGTCCATGGATCAGTGGTCCCTATGTGAGGGAGATGCAATAAGCAGAGGGACCGGAGCCCTTGAGGGGAGCAGGGTCCAGTGAGTGGGGCCAAGGGATCTGGAGAGTAAAGCAGAGGGGCGGAACAGTAAAATGGAATTGATCTCTGATGCACGATGGGGCCTTGAATGAGCCGCTTTTCTGAGCCTTAGTTTCCTATCAGTCAAGTGGGACTAATAATACCCCTTCACTGAGTTGAATGTTAATTAAATGACAACATTGTTCTGAGGATCTGCGGAGTGGAGGCTGCAGTTCTCTGCCCTGATGCCCTCGGATCCTCTTGGTATCCTTTATGAGCTCTGGGCACCCCTGCGCCAGCCCTTCCCTGCTTCTCTCCCAACAGCCTGCACTTGCCACCTTCCTCAGATACCTTTGGGTATTGCAGTTGCTTTGCTCAAAGGTGCTGAGAGCCAGCAGTGTCCCAGAGAGGCCTGCAGACAATGATCAGGAGGCAGGAGTATGAAAGCCCAGCTCTTTTGCTTCACAGCGGGCAAACTCAGAGATGAAATTTACATATAGAGCTCTCTGCAGGATCGGGCCTTGGCTGGGACTTCACCTGTAATTGTATCATTGCATGCTTCTTTCCTTCCCTGTCTTGTTTTCCCCACTCCCTTTCCGGGTTCTCCCAGGAGCAATTTCATAATCCCTTGCACGTGAATCTTCATGTCAGGTCTGCCTGTGACATGACGCATAGCAGGATTTCATTTCACCACGCTTCCCTCCTCCTCTCCTCACATTCATCAAGTACGTTAGCTAATAGAGGGCCTTCACACATATTGTTCATTGGAAGTGTAAGCTAACCCTGGTGGTTTCTTAGAGTGGGAATGATTACGCCCATTCTGCAGGTGCACACCTGAGACCCACGTGCAAGATCACAGAGTTAGCAGGTGGAAAAGGTGAGGTGTAAACCATGTCTTCTGAATTCAAGTCCAGCTTTCTTCCTGCAGTATCAGCCTGCAGGATTCTCTTAGCTCAGCGCTGGCATGTATGGATGTGATGTGATTCTGGATTAGTTGCCAGGCAGAGGGCTCAGACTCCAATCTTCTTTCTCCCTCACCTCGAGCACCAACTTCCCACTCCTGTACCTGGAGCACAGCTGAGTCATACCACAGTGCCATCACCTGGAAAAAGCGATGATGTGCCTGGTTTAAAAAGAAGACTGTGCAGTGAAAGAGACCCTGCTCCATCGTTCACATGCGGTGTGACCTTGGGCAAACTGTCTAATCTCTCTGAGCCCAGGTTTCCTCATTTAGTTTTCTCAACCACCAGGTGGGTCAGGGGCAGTTATCCTCCTAATTTTAGAGCTGGCTGAGAGCCGTAATAGATGTTCCAGGAAGGGGAGGCTCAAGCAAAACAGAGAACAAATGCTCTTGCTCTCTTCTCCCAGCCCAAGGATCCCCTGAGCTGCATTTCTGAGAAGGTACATGTGGCTATGCCAGCGACCTTGCCCTCTTGTCTCAGACTGCCAGCATTCTTCCCACAGAGCCCACCCAGCGACCTTGCCCTCTTGTCTCAGACTGCCAGCATTCTTCCCACAGAGCCCACTTGCCTTCCACTGGGTCTGATGGGATTCCTGGAGGTGGCTCAGATGACCATGCCTTTCAGGGATCTGAGGACAGCTTCCTGCGCCCTGAAGTCTGTTCTTTCTTAGCCCCAGTAAGGGAGCATAGAGTAGCCTCTTACCCATTCCTTTCATCCCCTGATCACTCTCCTCTGGGCCTGTGCTCACAGACCTTCCATCAAGGAATTCACTGCAATGTGTTGGAACAGTCTATGTACCTGACTGCCTAACAAGATGTGCTCTTTGAGGATAGAGACCTCATCTTAGTCTTTAAATATCTACGGACCAGCCCTGGATCTGACTCAGAGGAAGTCCTCAAAAGCAGCAGAGTAAAGTGGCCTTTGGATTCAGGAAAACTTACATTCGAATCCCAGCTCTCCTGCCTCTTAGCAGGGTCTTCGGATTTTTTTTTTCTTCTTTGAGCTTCAGTTTCCTTATCTGTGAAATGGTCTGATAGTATCACTTACTTCACAGGGCTATTGTGAGGGTCAAATGGCATCATGAATGGAGGGCACCAAGTCCTGTGGCCAGCCTGCAGTGACTAGCACCTGCTTCCTGCTGAATAGGGTGGCTGGGGCTGGGCATGGTCTTTGGGGGGTGATCTGAGCAGCCTGCAGCATTCCAGGCTTTTCAGCTGGCTCATCCTGGTACCTTTCTCATGCTGCCTGGTGTCCTACACAGGGCTGTCTCCTGGTGGCGTCGCCAGGCTGGAGAGGTCCTCAGAATGTCATAACAGAGCAGCCCCGAGCTCCGGCACCTGTCACTGTGGCTTGACTAGATACATATCTCCAGACTTCAAGGCAAGCATCTGTGGCCAAACCCACTGTGGAGATCCTAAATTGGCCCCCCACAGAGTGAGCTGTCTGATTCTACAAAGGCAGTATTTCTAGGTTTCAAAGGACTGAATAATTTAAAATGCACAAGACAAAAAGTGGGATTAAGGCGATCTGATAGGCTCTCCAGGCTGGGGTATCAATTATATACTCTCAACTCGTAAAGCCTTATTTGTGAGATTCAGAATTTATTATCTGTCTGAAGCACTAATTACCAGGTTTCTCTCTTTTAGTTTTACAGGTCTCTTTTCAAATTTCTTTTTTTTTTTTTTTCCTTCCTCTGGGGCCAAATAGCTCCCATTCCTGAAGGGAAGTTGCCTGCTTGGAGATGGACAGAGGAAGATATTTGGGTTCAGCTTATCCCCTCTGGGCACTTTGGGGGAAGCAGCATGGGGTGGGGCAGAAGAACTCTAAGGTATATGTGTCAGTAAACTCACTGTTTTCATTTACAATTTTGTCAAAGGTATGCATGTTTTCAGTTTAAAGAGCATTCCATGTGGTCTACTTTATTTTTCCTTCCCTGTATAGCTTTTGTTTTCCTGAGAGCTAGTAACTATCTTGTTCTTTTGTTTTTTTGCCTTTCTGTGAACTTATTCAACTCCAAAGCCTTGCTGATTGCCTATGCCCATCCCAAGATTTTCACACACATCAGATGCTCCAACAATTTCATTGTCCTGAAGAGTTTCTCTGAGAGCCTTCTGACCTGGTACCCTCAGAACAGGTAGCCTTCTGTGCCTGGATGTCATCTCATTGCGGGATCTCCCTTTATCAGCTTCCTAGGGATGCCCTTGCCTCCTGTTCTGTGTCAGAGTTTCCTACCTGTTCAGTCTCCATCTATTTTGGTTTGCAACTTTGTTTTGTTAGAGAACATTTTCCCATAGTTTCTCAGAAAGGTTGCATGGGAGACAAAAATTTTGCCTTTCTGAAACTCACTCTTGATTATTTGGTTGGATACAGAATTCAGGAGTGAGTTTTTTCTTTTGAAAATGAACTTTTCAGTATTTTCATTTAGTTTCTAGTGATGTAAAAAAGTCAATGCCATTCTGCTTCCTAAATCTCTTATATAATACCTGTTTTTCCCCCTTCTTATTAGGAAGCTTGTGAGCTCTTTTCACTGTGGCCAGAGATCTAAAAGTTGATCTTGCTGTGCTGTGGCGAAAACTTGCATTTATCCATTGTGTTGAATACTTGATGAAACTTTTAGTCTAGAGACTCATGCTCTTCAGTTTCAGGAAATTTTCCTAAATTATTTCTTGGATGACTTTCTTTCCTTTTTTTTTTTGCTTTAATCTTTCTGAGAACTTCTGTAGTTTATATATTAGAATTCCCGGATTGATCTTCTAACTTTATCTTTTCTTCCCCTCTGAATGTTTGCATTCCTTTTTGAAATCTTTCTTCAGCTTCATCTTCTAATCCTTTTATTGAGTTTTACTGCTTTATATATTTGATATTCAAATCATCCTCCATACAGCTCCAGGGAGATTGTGCTAAAACACAGACCTGTTGTGTTAAAGCCTTCCCTGGCTTTCCATTGCCTGCAGGAGAAGTTTGTGTTTTTGCTGTGATCTGTGAGCGTCAGCATATTTCTCCAGAGTCATCACATTTAGCCTCTCCATGTAGCCAAGGCTGCATCTGCTCCAGCCAACTCACCATGCTGGATGCATGACTAAAAGACCCTCTTTTAGTCTTACCGGTATCTTTTTAAATCTATTTTTCCCCCCACTGGGGCCCAAGAGCTCTCATTCCTAAAAGGAAATTGCCTGCTTGGGATAGAGGATTTTGCTCTGACTGAGGCTTCCTTCTAGAATGCTTTTACCCTGACTACTCTCAGTGTGGACTATGGTGCTGCCTTCCCCACTGGACTGAGGAGTCCCTGAGGCCAGGAGCTGTTCTGAGCATCTGTCAAGCCTCAGGCTCATGGCAAGTTAGACGTTCAATCCACACTTGATGACAGTTGAGTGCTCTCAAGTAAAATTCTGGACTAGTCTCCTAGCAGGTCCAGGGATGAATCCAACACAATCTCTGCATTCAGCTGATTACATCAGATGAGGATGAGGGCACACAAGGTATGTTCATGTGTGTACACACACACACACACACACTCTGAGCCAATAGGTGGTTGATCGCCACTAGTATATTAAGAGAGGGACACACAATGTGCAGAGAGAATTTTTGAGAAACAAAACTCCCATCGCATCCATGAAAGCCTTCGTATGGGGTGCTGCAGTGCTACCTCTCTGGGCCAGTGTGTGGGCCTCAGGTGTCTCTGCCTCCCCAGTTGGGTCTTCCTTTGGTCCTTGTTGCCATTTCTCTGCCTGCTCTGTCCTTCTCTTAAGAACAGGGTAAAACCATTTTCCATTCTTTGCAATACTGAACAGCAGGCCGATATGTCCAAAAATTCTTTCTCTGTAAATAGGAGCAAATCAGGAAGAGATGAATTCTCTAAGCTTCAGCTAACTTTAGTGCTCAGGTGGGGTCCATACTTTGTCCCAAGGGAGCCTGTCTTACTAGTAGCTGCCATTGATTGGGCACGTCCTATGTACCAGGCACCGTGCGAAGCACTCCAGGTATGAGATCTCATTTAAGCCTCACAACAGATCTGTCGGGCAGGTATTGTCATTTTATACACTAGGAAGCTGAAGCTCAGAGAGGTTAAATGACTAATTCAAGTTCACACGGCCCAAAAGGCAGAATAAGCCAGGATTCAGATCCAGGTATGGTAATTCCACCCTTAAACACAATAAGAAAGAAAAACGAGAGGAAAGGAGGCCAGAAAGGTTCTCATTTGGGTCAGTTGCGGTGTCTCACTCCTGTAATCCCAGTACTTTGGGAGCCCAAGGCAGACAGATCAACTTGAGGTCAGAGTTTGAGATCAGCCTGGCTAACATGGTGAAACCTGGATTCTCTATTAAAAATACAAAGAAAATTGGTGAGGGTGGTGGTACATGCCTGTAATTCTAGCTACTTGGGAGGCTGAGACATGAAAACTACTTGAGCTAGATGGCAAGGGCTGCCTGAGCCGAGACTGTGCCATTGCACATTGGCCTGGGTGACAGAGCAAGATTCTGTCTCAAAAAAAAAAAAAAAAAAAATCATCATCAGGCTAGGTGTGGTGGCTCACACCTGTAATACCAGCACTTTGGGAGGCTAAGGTGGGAGGATCACCTGAGGCCAGAAGTTTGAGACCAGCCTGACCTGTCTCTCCTAAAAACACAAAATTAGCTGGGCATGGTGACACATGCCTGTAATCCCAGCTGCTTGGGAGGCTGAGGTAGGAGAATTGCTTGAACCTGGGAGGCGGAGGTTGTGGTGAGCTGACATTGCACCATTGCACTCCAGCCTGGGCAACAAGAGCGAAACTCTGTCTCAAAAAAAAAAAAAAAAAAAAAAAAAGAAAGAAAAAGAAAATAAAGGTTCTCATTGGGAGCCTCTATCCAATGGCTCTGGGTAAGAGGCAGCTCGGGGAATGAGGACAGGGAGGAGGACTTCATGGGCCCTATGCAGCTTTTGTCCCTGGGCCAAGGCCAGATAGAGATGTGGCCCTAGGAAATGACAGCTTTTATGGTGTGTCAGCTGGGGGAACTGGTGAGGCACTGGATGTGGCTGGCAGCAGTTCTCACTTCGTGGCTATATTCATCAGGCAGGTGCAGAGGAGTAGGAAGACTTAGTCGTGCAACCTGAAGGTGGAAGGAGCCTCTGAGGCTGTCCAGACCATCTCTTTGCTTTATTCACCCCAGAGGAGACAGAGGCCCTGCAAAAGGAGCTGACCTCTCTAAGGCCACATGGTGTGTAGGGGCAGGGACTGGCCCACGGTCCTGGTCTCCTGTTGTCCATCCCAGCGTTCCTCCCATGGTGCTTCAGAGAGACTTTTCTGGCCACAGAGAGCAAAGAGCTCTAGCAAGAACATGGCTCAGAGAGCCCAGAGAGAACAAGAACCATAGAAGATGACCTGGGAGGCTAGGATATGATTCAAGTTATTCTAAAATGCCACTTGCATTCTTAGGAAAGAAATGCCATTTAATTACTCTATGTGCCTGACAGCAACTTTAGCAGCCAGAGATGTGCCCTAGGAGGGGTTTCATGGTGGAGACAGTTCTCATTTTTGAACTTCTAAAAGGGTCCCAGCCTTGATGTTTGAACACTGCTAGAAGGAGGGTCAGTTGTCACACCATTAGGAGAAACAATTAGGCATTATCCAGAAAAGTTTGAGAAGCCCACACCCTGTGACCCAGAGAGCCCATCCCCTGGAATAGTACACAGGAAATCTCTTGGACTCATGCTCCAGGAGATGTGGGTAAGAATGTGCCACGTTACTGAGCACAACCCAGATGCTCATCATGGTAGAACAGATCAGCAAACCATGTATGTTCATCCCACAGAGAATGAGCGATCTACAGCTACATGGATAAATCTCAGGAACGTAATGTTGAGTGAAAAGAGCGGGTCTCAGAAGAATACACAGAGTGTGATTTTATTTATGAGAAATAAAAAGATGCAAAACTACTGTTTAGGGATACAGATATGTATAGCAAAATTACAAAGAAGGGCAAAGGATTGAGGAGAACAAAGTTCATAACGGTGGTGTTTGCGGTCACTGCTATGGAGAGGAAGGGAACTAGGATCATGGGGGTCACACAAGGGACCGAAATGATCAGGTTCAAGTTGTTCAGCTGGGCGGTGGTTATATGGGTGGGTTGTGGGCATTCTTATTTATTTGTATATATGTATTTGCTTTTTATTTTTTTAAAGATGGGGGTCTTGTTATGTTGCCCAGGCTGGTCTTGAACTCCTGGCTTCGAGCTTCACAAAATGTTGAGATTATAGGCATGAGCCACTCCACCTGGCATTTTTATTTTAACCTTACACATATTTTATAATTGTTATTTTGCATTACAATAAATATGTAACAAATTTCAAGTGTGGTTATTTTATAAAAACAGATAAGCAAAAAATGTAAGTTGCTTATTATCTCTCCCCTAGGAGACAAACTGATATGGTTTGGCTGTGTCCCCACCCAAATCTCATGTCGAATTGTGGCTTCCACAATTCCCTCGCGTTGTGGGAGGGACTCAGTGGGAGATACTGAGTTCCTCCCAGTATGAGAGTATTCCCCCATACTGTTCCCATGGTAGTGAATAAGTCTCACAAGATCTGATGGTTTGATAAGGGGAAATCCCTTTCTCTTGGCTCTCACTCTTCTCTTGTTTGCTGCTCTGTGACACGTGCCTTCCACCTTCTGCCATGATTGTGAGGCCTCCCCAGCCACGTGGAACTGTGAGTCCATTAAACCTCTTCCTTTTATAACTTGCCCAGTCTCAGGTGTGTCTTTATCAGCAACATAAAAATGGACTAATACACAAACACAAGCTGTCTTTTGATGTGGGTTGTTCTGAGCTTTGATGCACTCATTTTATTTGTTTAATATTTGCTGATTTGCATCAGTCTCTACCTGTGGGTGTGTCTAGGCTGAGATAGAGTTGAAACTGGCAGAGCTGCCAGGATTTGAATATAATGCTAGTATGACTGCAGTCATATGCACAGCTGTCCCTAAATAATTTTTTATTAAATAATTTTAAATGGTTGCCTTAGTGTTCTATTGTTTGGATGCATTGGGGTTGGTTTATCTGATCCCTTATTCTTGGGAAATTAAGTTGTTTTTCTCTATAAGCAACTCTGCAACCAATATTTGTGAACATTCATGACTATTTCTTAAGGAAACATTAGAAATAGACTTACTAGGGTAATGGGTTTGCAATTTTTTTTCAGGCGTCTTTTCTTTTTGCTGAAGAGTTTGTGAAATTTTAAGTCTTTTGATGTGAATTGCTAAAATGTCATCCAGAAGAAATATGTGAATTCATATTTACCAGCAAGAAGTAAAATACCTGTTTCCTCAGACTCTTGCCAAGATGGGATATGATTTTAAAATATACTTTGCATATCGAGGAATCATAAATTATGATGTCTCATTTTCATTGTTGCATTTCTTTGATTTTGGAAGAAAGTAAACTTTTTTTCATATGTTTATAGGACTTTTAATTTTTTGGCATTATCTGTTCATATATTTTGCCATGTTTTTCGATCTGGATATTCCTATTTTTTTTCTAATACAGTTTGAAGCATTGTTTATATGTTGAGATTGTGACCCCCTTTTTCTTTTTCAGGGATAGAAACAACTAGTGTATTGATTTGGGGAGGAGAGAAGGGGTGCAGATGGGAAATGGGGAGGCAAGGGCTCTTTAGTGTTTGCCGAAGCCACTGCCACACCCCCTCCACCCCCTCTTACCTTCCTTCTCTATGGTGGGGCCCAGCAGGCTCTCCCATTTCCAGTGACTACCCTCTTTCTCCTCCCTGCACCCCACTTGGCTTCAACCTCTAGTTACTGCATAGAGCCCACCCAGCTCTAATGCTGGGGAAGGCAGCTCAAACTCAAATTTCTTCCCCCTTCTTCCCACCTCATTCCCATCTATTGCCGAAATAAAATGCAGAAAAGGAAGCACAGCTGGTACTGGGGAGAATCTCACTAGGGCTGGGGACAGGGATGGGAATTGGAGTTGGGGCAGACAGAAGAATCTCAGCTAGGTGTAGTAGAATCATGGAAGGACAGGCCCAGGGGCCTGGCTCAGCCATACTCTTCTCTTTCAATCTCTTCTTTTTGAAGGCTGGCCTTGTAGTGGGCATGCCATGTGAGGCTGGCAGAAAAGCCTGAATGCCTATCTCTCAGGAACAATGCATGACCCCTTTTATATCTTGTGTTTTGCATCTTTTTCCCCAGTGTGTCATTTACATGGTTTTTTTTTTAAACTTTTATTTTGTTTATTTATTTTTTTGGAAATAGCATCTTGCTCTGTCACCCAGGCTGGAGTGCAGTAGCATGATCTCAGCTCACTGCACGTCTCCCTCCCACGTTCAAGAGATTCTCCCACCTCAGCCTCCTGTGTAGCTGGGATTTCAGGTGCCCACCACCATGCCTGGCTAATTTTTGTATTTTTAATAGAGACAGGTTTTCACCATGTTGGCCACACTGGTCTTGAAGTCCTGACCTCAAGCGATCTGCCTGCCTCGGCCTCCCAAAGTGCTGAAATTACAGTCGTAAGCCACTGCTCCCAGCCTTTTATTTTTATTCTGAAGTAATCTCAAGCTTATAGAAAAGTTGCAAGTATTAGCTGGGGACAGTGGCATGCACCTGTAACCTCAGCTATTCAGGAGGCTGAGGCAGGAGAATCGCTTGAGCCCAGGAGGCGGAGGTTACAGTGAGCTGAGATCACACCATTGTACTCCAGCCTGGGCAGCAGAGTGAGGCTCTGTCTCAAAAAAGAAAAGAAAAGAAAAGTTGCAAGGAGAGCAAGTAGAGTATAAATAACTTTTATTTCTAAACCCATTTGACAGTAAGTTGTTGACCTGATGCCCCATCATTCCTGGATACTTTAGCACACATTTCCTACAAGCAAGGGCATTTTCCTACATAACCTAACATGACCATCAGTATCAGGATGCCGACCTTGTACATGAGGACCAACTATTCCTCAGACACCATTCAACTTCTGCTAGTTGTCCCAACAATGTCCTTTGCAGTGGAAAGATACGGTTCAGAATCATGTATTGCATTTAGTTGTCATGTCTCTTTATTCTCCTTTATCTGGGACAGTTCCTCAGGCTTTCCTTGACTTTCATGACCTTGGCAGTGTTGCAGAGTATAGGCCAGTTATTTTTTTGAACATCCGTCGGGGTTTTTCTGATGTTTTCTCAGGACTTGCTTTAACTTACTCGTATTTGGCAGGAATGTCGGAAGTGATGCCGAATTCTCCTTGTTGCATCCCTCGCATCACATGGGATTTTGATTTCTTTCCTGGGGTATGGCAAAGTGAAGCTTTGGTCACTTGAAGATGGTTTCTGCCAGTTTTCTCCACTGAGAACTTACTTTTTCCCCTTTGTAATTAATACATGTTTAAAATGAAGAGGTACTTTGAGAATGTGTAAATATCTTGGTCCTCCTAAACTTTCAATTTATTCATTTGTATATTTTGTCTATATAAACTCATGGATTTCTATTTGATGCAGTGCATTATAATCTGTTAATATCATTATTTATTCTGGTTTTCAAGCTGTCCTAGATTTGGCCAGTAGTTTCCCCTTCAAGTTGGCTTCTATATCTTTTCGAATTTGTCCCCATCATTCTTTGAATACTTTTTAATTTTTGGTAGACCAAGGTACTCCTCCTCAGCCTTGGAATCAGCTGTTTCTCCAAGGAGCCCTTGTTCCTTTTAGTGGAGAATGGTATTTAAAAGACAAGATCTGGTCCATCATGGCTCCAGCTCCCAGGTTCTCTCAGTGAACACACACATGTAAGCACCCAGTCACACACTTCGATCTATACCATATGTATATATATGTATACTGATATGGTTTGTCTGTGTCCCCATTCAAATCTCAACTTGAATTGTATCTCCCAGAATTCCCATGTGTTGTGGAAGGAACCCAGGGAAGGTAATTGAATCATGGGGGCTGATCTCTCCCGTGCTATTCTTGTGATAGTGAATAAGTCTCATGAGATCTGATGGGTTTATCAGGGGTTTCCGCTTTTGCTTCTTTTTCATACTCTCTTGCTGCCAACATGTAAGAAGTGTCTTTCATTCTCTGCCATGATTATGAGACCTCCCTAGCCATGTGGAACTGTAACTCAAATTAAACCTCTTTTTCTTCCCAGTCTTGGATATGTCTTTATCAGCAGTGTAAAAATGGACTAACACAGTAAATCGGTACCAATAGAGTGAGGCATTGCTGAAAAGATATCCAAAAATGTGGAAGCAACTTTGGAACTGGGTAACAAGCAGAGGCTGGAAGAGCTTGGAGGGCTCAGAAGAAGATAGGAAAATTTGAGAAACTTTGGAACTTCCTAGAGACTTGTTGAATAGCCTTGACCAAAAGCCTGATAGCAATATAGACAATAGGGTCCAGGCTGAGGTGGTCTCAGATGGAGATGAGCAACTTTTTGGAAACTGGTGCAAAGGTGACTCTTGTTTTGTTGTAGCAAAGAAACAGGCCGCATTTTGCCCCTGCCCTAGAGATCTGTGAAACTTTAACCTTGAGAGAGATGATTTAAGGTATCTGGTGGAAGAAATTTCTAAGCAGAAAAGCATTCAAGAGGTGACTTGGGTACTGTTAAAAGCATTCCCTTTTAAATGGGAAACAGAGCATAAAAGTTTAAAAAATTTGCAGTCTGGTGAGGGAGTAGAAAAGAAAAACCCATTTTTTGAGGAGAAATTCAAGCCAACTGCAGAAAATTGCATAAGCAACAAGGAGCTTAATGTTAAATCCCAAAACCATGGGGAAAATGTCTCCAGGCCATGTCAGACCTTCATGGCAGCCCCTCCCATCACAGGCCTGGAGGCCTAGGAGAAAAAAGTGGTTTCATGGACCTGGCCCAGGGTCCCAGTGCTGTGTGCATCCTAGGGACTTGGTGCCCTGTGTCCCAGCTGCTCCAGCCATGGCCGAAAGGGGCCAATGTACAGCTTGGGCTGTGACTTCAGAGGGTGAACCCCAAGCCTTAGTGGCTTTCACATGGTGTTTAGCCTGTGGATGCACCAAAGTCAAGAAATGAGGTTTAGGAAACTCTGCCTAGATTTCAGATGTATGGAAACACCTGGATGTCCAGGCAGAAGTTTGCCGCAGGGGTGGGCCCTCATGGAGAACCTCTGCTAGGGCAGTGCAGAAAGGAAATATGGTGTGGGAGTCCCGACGCAGAGTCCCTACTGGGGAACTGCCTAGTGGAGCTGTGAGAAGAGGGCTACTGTCCTCCAGACCTAAGAATTGTAGATTCACTGACAGCTTGCACCATGTGCCTGCAAATGCTACAGACACTCAACACCAGCCTGTGAAAGGAGCCAGAAGGGAGGCTGCATCCTGCAAAGCCACAGGGGCAGAGCTGCCCCAGACCATGGGAACATAGCTCTTATATCAGCATGACCTGGATTCGAGACCTGGAGGCAAAGGAGATCATTTTGAAGCTTTAAAATTTGACTGCTTTGCTGGATTTCAGACTTGCATGGGCCCTGTAACTCCTTTATTTTGGCCAATCTCTCCCATTTGGAATGACTGTACTTATGTAATGCCTGTACCCCCATTGTATCTAGGAAGTAACTAGCTTGATTTTGATTTTACAAGCTCATAGGTGGAAGGGACTTGCCTTGTCTTGGATGAGACTTAGGAGTATGGACTTTTGTGTTGATGCTGAAATGAGTTAAGACTTTAGGAGACTGTTGGGAAGGCATGATTGGTTTTGAAATGTGAGGACATGAGATTTGGAGAGGCCAGGGGTGAAATGATAGGGTTTGTCTATGTTCCCATTCAAATCTCAGCTTGAATTATATCTCCCAGAATTCCCAGGTGTTGTGGGAGGGACCGAGGGGAGGTAGTTGAATCAAGGGGGCCAGTATTTTCCATGCTATTCTCATGATAGTGAATAAGTCTCACAATATCTGATGGGTTTATCAGGAGTTTCTACTTTTGCTTCCTCCTGATTTCTCTCTTGCTGCCACCATGTAAGAAATGCCTTTTTCCCTCTGTCATGATTATGAGACCTCCTTAGACATGCAGAACTGTAAGTCAAACTAAACCTCCTTTTCTTCCCAGTCTCAGGTATGTCTTTATCAGCAGTGTAACAACGGACTAATACATATACATTAAATCATATTTGTTTAATTTTTAATTGTTGCCATAGGGGAGTAAATTTGTAAAATAATTTTTAGTGGTTATATATCTATGTACACACAAGATTGGCATCTGTGTAAGATGGGACAGGAGCAAGGTGGGGGCAGGAGGCACTGTGGAATGTTAAAATTCACACCAGTGCTGCCAATTCTGATCACGTGCCACAGGGTATAGTCTGCCTTTCTCCATTTCCATTCTTTTTTGTTTTTTGAGACGGAGTTTCGCTCTCGTTACCCAGGCTGGAGGGCAATGGCGCGATCTCGGCTCACCGCAACCTCTGCCTCCTGGGTTCAGGCAATTGTCCTGCCTCAGCCTCCTGAGTAGCTGGGATTACAGGCATGCACCACCGTGCCCAGCTAATTTTTTGTATCTTTAGTAGAGATGGGGTTTCACCATGTTGACCAGGATGGTCTCGATATCTTGACCTCATGATTCACCCGCCTCGGCCTCCCAAAGTGCTGGGATTACAGGCTTGAGCCACCGCGTCCGGCCCATTTCCATTCTTATAACTCACTTCTCTTTTTTTGACAGTTTTGCTATGTTGCCCAGGCTGGAGTGCAGTGATGTGATCTCGACTCACTACAACCTCCATCTCCTGGATTCAAGCTATTCTCCTGTCTCGGCTTCCCAAGTAGCTGGGACTACAGGCACCCACCACCACATCCAGTTAATTTTTGTATTTTTAGTAGAGATGGGTTTTCACTGTGTTGGGCAGGCTTGTCTCCAACTCCTGAGCTTAGGTGATTCACCCAACTCTGCCTCTCCAAGTGCTGGGATTACAGACGTGAGCCGCCTTGCCAGGCCATTGTTATGTCTTCAGTGACAGTGAGAAAGCTGGCTCCCAACTCATCTGCTGTAATATATTTAGTCATTTGATCAATACATTGTATATAATCAGTCTCTTATCATTGCCATTGCCCTAGGGACATCCTCCCCATCAGTGTATTAGAGCTGCCTTTCTTATCCTGCTCTGGCTCCAACACCCTGTTCTGGCCCACCTGCTTTCATGGATGCCTCTTCAACCTACTTAGGCTGTGACACCCATGCTGGGCTGTTCCCCACTCCTCAGATGCCCCATTTGTACCACTTGGGCTCAGCTACTCATACTAGGCCACCAC
The DNA here is from genome assembly GCF_049354715.1 of Callithrix jacchus. Lineage (NCBI taxonomy): Eukaryota > Metazoa > Chordata > Mammalia > Primates > Cebidae > Callithrix > Callithrix jacchus. The sequence goes on along the minus strand of NC_133513.1, from coordinate 51,982,012 downwards.
TCACCCTCATGTATGGCCCCTTTTCCCTGTTCAGCCTTTGATACCCCACGATGCCCACCCCCACCCCATGATGCTCCCCAGCGCCCCACTGGCTGATGTCTCATTTTGCATGGATGCCAACTTTGCATAACCCCACCTAGTGGCTTCTAGTCTTAGTTGTTTTAGAAGGAAAGGGACGCATATATGTGAAATATTTTGATGCACAGTTTTACATTTTAAAGAAAGAAAATCTATTGACCTTTCTCTTTATGTTTTCTCAATTTAGCTCTACACTTACGTCTTTCCTACCTATCTTAGCTGGGGTCTCCCAAAAGCAGAACCTGTGACAAAGGCTTATCTGCAGAATTTATTTTGTGATGGGCTCCCAAGGAAGACGAGTAGGAGGCTGGGAAGAGGGAAACAGGACAGGAGGGCAGCCCAACACGGGGGAAATAGGAGCTCAGTTCTGCTGGGGTCCTGTCAGGAACTTTGGAGAACATGCCTCAGAATTGTCTCACTGGCAGATGGAAGAAGGTTTTATTTTGCAAGGGTCAAGAGCTGCCCTGTGGGGCATGGACTCTTTGCACTCCCAGTATTGTGCACACAGCAGAATGGCAGAGTTGATCACTGACAGCAGGTGTCCCGAAGATCTGGGCCAGAGAAGCTGGGAGCAGAGAGAGAGGGAGATGTGGCATGGCTGGCATGGTGAAATAGAAAGAGGAGCTGAGAGGGTGTGACATGGGGCACAAAAGATGTCTGGCATACCAAAGATAATGTGAATCTTCCTTCATATTTCTTTTTAATACTCTGATATTTTCATTTTAATATTTAACCTATCTGGAATTTTATTTTATTTGATTTTATATTTTTGAGATGAGGTCTTGCTCTATTGCTGAGGCTGGAGTGCAATGGCATAATCACAGTTCACTATGGCCTCAAACTTCTGGGCTCAGGCGATTCTCCCACTTCACCCTCCCCAGTAACTGGGACCTCAGGCTGGTACCACCATGCCTGGATAAATTTTAATTTTTGTGTACAAACAGAGTCTTGCTTTGTTGCCCAGGCTGGTCTTGAACTCCTGGCCATGGGTAATCCTCTACCTTGCTCTCCCAAAGTGTTGGAATTACAGGTCTGAGCCACTGTGCCTGGCCTTGAATTTATTTTAAAGTATGGTGTGAGGTAGGGATACAGTTTAAATGTGTTCCCTAGTGGGTTTGTCAGTTATCCTCAAGCCATAATTCACTGAATAGTCCATATTTTCCCATAATGACATAAAATTCTATCCTAAAAGTATATTAAAGTTTTAAATATATTATGTATTGAGTCTGCCTCATTGTTTCATCTGCTAATTTTTTTTGTTGGTACCACACTGTTTTAATTATTGTAGCTTTAGAATGCATTTTAAAATCTGCAGAATAAATATCCCTTCAGTGATATTCTTTTTTCAGAAATTTATTAGTAAGTGGTAGAAGTTTGTTTTTCTAGAGAATCTCTTGAATTGTTATTGTGTTTTTTTAATTTTTTTTCTTCTTTTTAACCTTCCCAGGGGAAAAGGGCCTGAACTTGTACATTCTTCAGCTAAGTAGCAAACCTCTCTTTTACAGATGGTCAGAAGATATAAAAGCATAAGATATAAAGACACAGATAGTGTGTCCCCACTCACTATGCTACTCGCCTTTTAATTTTACCCTCACTGCAGTCCTGTGACTTTAGGAAGGGGCAGTCATTATGTACAGCACAAGTACAAGGCTTAGAAAAGATTTTTTTTTTTGTCTCCAAAGGCACACAAATAAATATTAGAAGTAGAACTGAAATGCAGTTTTGTATTCATAAGGCTTTTTAGAAAGAATGACAGTCTAGGAATTAGTTCTAAATTTTGTGCTTCTAATGGGAAATCCTTGGTCCTGATGTGTTTACGTTAAAGCACCATTTCAGCCGAGCCTATGACAGACTTTCTTAGGAGTGACAGGTATGAACTATTGCAACAAAACATAGGGGACAATCTTCTGTGAGGGTCTTTAAATATAGAGCTGGTTCTAAAGACGGTGTCGCTGATGGGCGGGGCTGGTACTCCTCCCCAGCAGACCTCACCTCCCTGCCCTTTCAGCATCCCCTCCTTGGCCCCTGCTGATGCCTGATGCTCCCACTGGTCTCTGCGGTGCTACCTGCCACTGGCCTGCCAAGACCTCAGCCCCTTGCTGTTTCCTTTTTCCACTTCCCCTGAAGCTTGTAGCTGGTTCTGTGGTTATGACTGAGTTCACCCTTCTGACCTCCCGATCCAGACACTTCCCAACCTAAGCTGTCTCAGCTCTGCAAAAGCACCCTGAAAACAAAAATGGAAAAGAATTTGGCCCCTTGGGTGAGGTTGTTCCTGCTCTCTCTAAAACACTGTTCCTTTCTGTAAATTTCACCTATCTGAAAGAAACAGAATGCTCCTTGTTTCTTGATGGGGGAAAAGAAATCATAATGGAAGGCCTCCTTCATGCCAGGCATTTTCCAGGTTATCCTATTTAATCTTCACAACAATTCTATAGGAAGGGATGCTTATCTCTGCTTTGGAGAGGAGAAACAGGCCAGAGGGTTTATGGAACATGTGCAATATCATGCAGAATGTTGACAGTGAAGCCAGGGTCAAAACTCAGGTCTGCCTGAGTCCAGGTTCAATTCCATAGACATGGTGCTAACATCCTACTGGGTGCCAGGCAGTGTGCTTTAGGGGCATAGGTGCCTCCCTATTGTCAAGGATTTTGAGATCAGATTTGAGGACCCTTTTTTTGGTAGGTCTATATTTTTCTTACAGCCACTCTCCATTTTAAGCACATCGTGAGTGGACTTTTGGAGTCTGATCTATCGAGCTGGGTATGTTTGGAAACCTACAGAACAGTAGCCACAGAAAGACTATGTGAGACAGAGTCCTAGCCTATCTGTGCGGCCAGTCGAACCTCATGTGTTTGCTGCTTTCATTTCCCCTTGGCTCAGGAAACGATGGTTTGGTTTTGCAAAGGAAGGCTGGGGACTTCTGCCAGCTTGCTAACAGCCTTGCCCCATTCAGATGCATCGAACTCACAGAACATCACTCCCCAGCTGCCGGCCCACGGTTCGGAGAGTGCCTGAATAGAAAACCACTCATTTCCCTTCGCAAAAGAGGCGCCCAAAGCAGATATTTCAATATATTCCAATTTAGCCGAGGGAAGCCAGAACATGGATGTTGTTGCCAAGGAAACCACCTCGTCCTCCTGTGTGCTGTGCATACGTGTATCACTTCATCTCTCTGCTCTCCAAGGTAATATCATAGCTCCGTGCTTGGGGAAGGGTTTTTAAAAAGGCATATAAAACCTCTTAGCATCGAGAAGATTCATTAAATGATCTCACTCCAGAGAAGCTTAAATTATTCTTTTTAGATCCTTTTATGCCGAGGATGGGGAAATGGCTGAGTCAGTGCTATCTCTCGCAGCCCAGCTTGCTGTCTTGGTGGAGACAGTTTTTCAGAAATAAACAAATCAGAGTTCGCAAGCTTAGACAGGGCGAGTGTGTGTGTAATAAGAACGAGGCCGTCATGTAGCTGTAATGTCACGGTCTGATCCCTCCGAGCGGATCTGCCAAGACCACCTTGATCTGAGGGCCTCCTGGGTGTGAGGCCACATTGCACAGGGCAGCCTTCAAAGTAGACACGACAGAGGGTCACTGTTGCAAGGCCACCTGTCAAAAGATTCCTTGTTCAGGAACTGCGTGGGGATTTCTGCTGCCCAATCTGTTCTCAGGCCCACGCCTGGGGCTGTTTTTGTCCTGCCTTGGTGTCTGGTCTTGGGTTCATCTCTCTCTCCTGGACGCTGCCATCACCCTCTTTATTCCCACCTACCCTGTTCTGTATGTTAAAGTCAGCACAAATCACCCCAAGCCTTACAGCACCAACTGGATGGTGCTCCTTGTGGTCATCAGAGCTCAATGGGTTGCCCCAACTTTCACACCGTCTTCCTCTCAGCCCCTCCTGGCTTCTAGGGCTCAGATTCCCTCCTGTCCATTGCATATGCAGGTTAAATTTGGCTTTTCTCTTTCAGTTCATGGTACTAGCCAAGGAGATTGGTTTATATTAGTTGTTCCCAGCTGGGGGCAATTTTGTCCCCCGCAGGGGACATATTTGTTCTTACATCTGGGAGGGAATCCTACTGGCATCTAACATGTGGAGGCCAGAGACGCTGCTAAACAACGTACCATGCACAGTCCAGGCCTCTAAAAACAGAGAATTATCCAGCCCCAGATGCCAATAGTGCGAGTTGAGAAACCCTGGCTTATACTTATTCTCTTCGCTCATTCATGTAATAAATATTTATTGAGTACCTACTATACACCAGGCTCCAAGCCAGCATCTGGGGATATGAACTGAACAAGGGAGACACAGTTCTGCTCACTTTCTCACATAGAGTCAATTGGGGGACATTGAACAAATAATTACAATAATACAAAGAAATTCGTATTGCAGCTGGAATCCAGGTCTGACGTGTGTCTCCTGCCCCAGTTCTGGAGTCTGCCTGGTGCCCTAGCCAAACCTGCCCTGGCTCCTGGGTGGGGTATGGACATCCGTGACATCCCTCCCCAAAACCCCACCAAGCTGGGATGCAAAACAGGTTATGGTGGCGCCATGGCTTCCTTCTTCGGTAAGCCACAGGTCTTTCCTGCTAACTGCTTTGCTGTTGGTCATTGCAGAGAAATAGTAAGGGGACAATGAAAACCACCTATGATGTGGCAAAGGCTCTAGGACCGTGTCATCTGCTGAAGCTCCAGTCCCTGTGCTGCCTCTCCTGAGCGGCATCTGTGATCGCAAACAAAAGGCTCCTTGGGCTTCACGCTCTGCTTTCTTTGTAAGTGGTACTTATCCCCCTCTACCTCCCAGCCTTCTTCTGACCAGCTCCCTCTTCTGAGAGGTTTATTTCCATGATGTTCTTCATGGATAGAAACATGAACTTTTAGAACTGGGTGACCCAGGTTGGAATCCATCTCCACCACTTACTAGCTGTGTGACCTTGGATATGTTACTTAACTTTCTGTGCCTCAGTTTCCTTTTCTGTAAAATGGGCATAATAATATCTATCTAGCATGAGTTCAGGTCCAATTCCACAAGCATGGTGCTAACATCCTACTAGGTGCCAGGCACTGTGCTCTGGAAGCATAGCTGTCTCCCTATTGTCAAGGATTTTGAGCAGATCAGATTTGAGGACTTTTTTTTGGTAGGTCTGTATTTTTCTTACAGCAACTCTCTGTTTTAAGCACTTCATGATTAGACTTTTGGAGTCTGAGCTCCAAAAAAATCCTTATTGTAAGGATTAAGTAAGTTATTGAATGTGGAGTTCCTGGTTCTCGGTGCCATTTAAGCCTTTCTATCATTATTACCGTTACCGTTTTCCTAGCATGTGGGTCCGATGATGCAAACGAGGCAGGAACTTTTATCTCTGCCTCTCGTGGGCCACCCGATCAGCTCAGCAGAACTTAGCCATGCCTGTAGTGCTGCAGGCCCCGCTTCTGAGTGCTGGAGGCTGAGAAGTCAGTGGGTGCTTCTTGGGCATTTTGGTGGTTCCCTTATACAGGAGGAAATTGACAATGACTGTGGAAGCAGAAGGTTGTCATGGAAATTTACCTGTTCCAAGCCGATGCAACCTGAGCTCTGGGCTGGCTCTGCACGGGCCTGCCATGCACTGGCCTTGGCTTCGCCTGGGTCAGGGGGAGGCTGGACATCTTTCCTCCCTGCCAGCCTGCCACTGCGGCTTTCTGTCTCTGGTGTGAATAGGCACTCGAGCTTTCCTGGTCTCCTGAGCTACTGTGAACATGGCACAAGATAGTGGACTCGGAATAACATTGGAAACAACTACTTCCTGGATGGTCACGGTGTGCATGGCCTGAGGGAGGGTGAGGGCAAGGGGAGTGATGGTTACTGGACATCTTCTTCATGACCAGGCCAAGAGGCTTCTGTGTGTCTTCTCACTTAATCCTCCAACAGCGCTGTGAGGACAATAAAACATCCCTCCTCACAGGCGAGGAAGCTCAAGTTGAAGGAATGTTAAATCACCTGCTCTGAGTCTCACAGCCGGGAAGTGACAGCCCCAGGATTGGTGGCCAGGGTTTGTCTGCCTTTAAAGCTTAAACCACGTCCCTGTGTGTTGTCTTGGTCTGTACAGGCTGCTATTGCAAAATACCATAGCCTGGGTAGTTTATGAACAAAAGAAATTTATTTCTCATAGTTCTGGAGCCTGGGACTCCAGGACCCGGGTTCAGTGTTGGGTGAGGACCCACATCCTGATTCATAGACGGCCCCTTCTTGCTGTGGCCTCACAGCAAGGAGTCAGAGTTCTCTCTGGAGCTTCTTTAAATGGGGTCACCAATTCCATTCATGAGGGCTGCACCCCTATGACCTAATCCCCTCCCAAAAGTCCCACTACCCCATGCCATCACCTTGAGTTTTGGGGGGATACAGGCGTTCTGACAATAGCATATGTGTGTTTGCTCCTGGCCTGCCTGCTGGGGAAGCTACCACCTCCAAGCATGGCTCCCATTTGGTTACCCTGGGTGGCCAAGATCAGCAGACTGCCTCTGTCCTGGTGGGCTGGAGTGAGGCTTGGGTCATAGTGGAACTCTGTGGGGCTCTGGGGCCTGCCAGCTGCCCTGGGGCTCTGTGCCCATAAGGTACCTCCTGGGAATCGTAATTTGCATCAGGGCCCAGAATTCACCCTGACAGTTCTTTCAGCTCTTGTCTTTTCCTCCCCTACCTACCTGCTCATCTTGCTTTCACACACAAAGCCTCCCCTGCACTCCCCGTTCTCCTCCTCAATTCCTTTCCCGGCTTTTGTACTTTATGATGCCGTGACTTGGGTGAGGAAACTCATTAAAGTCATTATTCCGTGCACAGAAATGTGTCTTTCATCCCATTCATATTTAATGTTCCTCCCACTTGATCTTTTGACGCTTTTTAATTCCTGATATTACATGACATACACACACAGCTCTCGCTGGGAATCATTCTTTCTATAGAGTTGTCATGACTGCTCTCTGTGTGAGGAGGGCTCCTCCTTACATATTTGTTAATTTCTAAAATGATGCCTGTATTTTTGGATTGATGCTGTCTGATACTATTGACTTTGAGTGATTGAGGGTGACATTGGGACAGGAGGAATTCTGGGAAGAAGACAGGGGTCTGGTTTCCTGTCCTGACTCTGGAGGCCAGGTGTCCATCTGTAAAATGGGCAGATCCATGCCTCATGGCCCAGTCCAATCCCTGAATTTGGCATCCATTGGGCTTTTCTGGGGCGTAAACAGTTGGTTTAGATTCTGTCTAATTTGCCATAAAAAGGAATATTTTACAAGGAGATGGGGCTACCCACAGAATCACAAAAAAGGCTGAGAATTGGCTGTATGAGGGACAGATAACCAGGGCGGCTGCAGGGACCCGGGAGCAGGCTCCCTTCTGGCTCTGAGGTGAAAGGAAGGAGACCTCATGGCTGTCAATGGCTGTTTTCTCAGCTCAAGATTTAGATTCCAGGAAGTAAACATAGAATTGGCTCAGCTTGGGTCCCATGCCCAAGGAGAGGGTGGGGTGTTTTGATGGACAGTTATATTGGCATCTTATCCAATGAGGGCCAGGAGTTTCCCCAGGTAAGAGTCTGTTTTCAGCAGGAGAACGACGGGTTCTGAGTAGAGGAAACAACAAATGCCCTCAACACAGCCCTGAGCTCTGGGCTGGCTCTGCATGGGCCAGCGCATGCAGAGAGAAAGGCAGTGAGACCACTGGACAAAAGTGAGAGGAAAAAGCAGGGTCTTTGCGTTCCATATCTTTGACAAAGAGAGATACATTTCTGGGCCTCAGAGATTACCTTCTAATTTAGGAGGAGGCAAACCGTCCTGGCTGGTGTCAGAAAGTAAATATTTCTGTGTTTCTGGCCCACATGGCTTTTACCATGATACCATGGAACTAGTGGTAGAAGACATGTAAATGAATGGGTGCGGCTGTGTTTCGATAAAACTTTATTGATAAAAACAAGTAGCAGACTGCGTTGGGCCTGCGGGACACAGCATGCTGGCCCAGCTTCTAGTTGACAGCTGTCATTTCATAGAGGAGAAGTTCCCACCCAGCTTCCACAATCTGGGTAAGACAGTGGTTCTCTGATGTGGCTCTGCTTCAGCACATCCCAAGGAGCCTGTTGACACACAGACGCCTGGGGCCCACCCCAGCCATGTCAAGTCAGAATTTCCAAGGATGGGCTTAAGGATCTGTATTTTTAACAGTTACCCCTAGTTAGTTCTGAACTACACAGTGTTCTAAACTGGTCTTTTGAGTCCTGGCGGAGCAGGTAAGACCATCTTCCATGAAATGTGGATGTATTAGAGAAACTGGGGGTTCCTCCAGGGTTGGGGAACAGTGTGTGTAGGGCAGGTTTCCTGGAGGGGCCTGTGCCGGCCCTGGATGGGAAGTGGAGCTGCCCCAGCACTAACCTAGCTTTTCCTAGCTCTCAGTCTTCCATCCTGTGCTATTTACAAGCCAAAGAGGAACTGATGGAAAGTCCAGGTGTGAGATCTGAGCCATTTGGTTCCTTGCTGTGAGGCAGTGAGGTCTTGGAAAGTTTTCTGTTTTCATCATTCTGAAAAGGCTGCACCCATAACCGCCCCATTTCTCTGGCTTTTCTCCATGGCGTCCCTTTCCCCTTGTCATTGTCTCTTCTTCCCCTACAGACCTGCTTTATCAGAAAGCTTTTTCCTTTGCCCCAAATGACCCCAGCATGTCCCTCTTTCGGATACTGACCTTATTCTGGCAAGCCCAACTTCTTCTTGCTGTAATTTTTAAACATTAAACATTCCCATCTCTTCCCATCTCTCCTATCTCTTTCAGTTTTCCATGCTTTCTTCCTTAGCAAACACCCCACCCATAAAACCTTTGGGGTCTCTTCTACTGAGGGGCACAGACTGTAGATGCTAGCAGAGCAGCCTCACTGTACAGAGGGAGATGGGTTCCTAGGGTGCAGTTCTGGACCCAGAGGGCTCTGACCATCACTACTCTCCCCTTGGACCTAGATGGGGCTCTTTGCTTGTTATAGTAGTAGGCATCCATTGCCTGCCCAATGTTCACCTCCCTTTTCTGGCAGCAAGAATGCCCTTTTCCTCAGGAATTTACTCCATCCCTACTCTGAGTCCAGGTAGATTGGGTGTGTTAATTCCAGGGTAGGCATGTGACCCAGGCCTGGAAAATCAGTGCATCAGATTCCCCTTGGCCACAGTAATTGATTCAGGGTTGGGTCTGTGGGCAAAGTCCGTGCTGCATCTTGTATGGGGTTGTACAGAGGAGAGAACTGTCTTTCTGGACTTGGGGTTGAGATGCTGTCAACCTGGAGCTTCTGGAGTCCAAGTGGGGAGAGTGTGCTGAGAGTGAATGTACTACCGAGGGAAAGCAAAGCCAAGAGGTGCACCAGAGACAGGATCAAAGAGTGAGAGAGAGAGAAAATAGGTCCGGGGGATGGGGGTTGAGCCTCTGGATCCAGCTGGACCTGAAGCCAAAAGACCTACGTGTAGACTTTTCTACTATATGAAATCTTACATTCTCTTTCTTGATTAAGCCAACTTAAGCTGCAACTCAGAGAGTCTTGATTGATAGTTGACTTGATGCTGGCAAGGTGAGTCCCTCCACAGGGATGCCAAAGCCACGGGGAGACTACCATAGTCAGCTGTGAGCTCTTTCTTGTCCTATCAGCATAGCCCAGATGAGTTCTCACCAGGAGCAGGTACACGCAGTCATAAACTGACAGGGTTAATCATAGGCCGGTTGTGCTCTGAAAGCTTTGTCAGAACAGGCACACATCATTTGTCCCCATCCACACTCTGCTAGCAGGTCCCAGCATGGTCCTCAGTGAATGTGCTGATTGTCTGGCTGATAGAGGGAAGCACAGCCTTCCTCACCACTCACTGGCCTGCACACTCTCTCGCCATCCTGGTCTTGTCAATGTCACCCTACCGACCCAGTTTCCAAGATAGAAGCCATCCTCCTCACTCTGTTCGATGGGATCCAGCCTCTTGCTGCTTTTCCATCTCCACTACCACCTGCTTAGCTCAGACCTCAGCCTTTCTTAGGAGGAAGCCATATGGCTCTGGACCTGACACCTCACCATGGTGGCCTCTGTTCCTTACCTGTGAAATGGGGATGGGGCACTACACTCAAAATGTGAAATGTTTCCAAGGATTTGGATGTCAGGGGAATATAATGGCCCTTTTGAGCGCTCAACTAAGATGTTAACCTGTAAAAAGGAGCAGAAGAAAGACACAAAGTCACCTTCAAGAGGCAGTGGCCCAGAAACCTTAGACATCACCTCCTGAATGTACACGAAGGCCATGTCCATCAGAAGGGAGCCTTGGCAGCCAAGAGGAGCATAGAAAATGGGGTGGCCCAGAGACTTGCTTTCCTGTGGCATTGCTGGACTGCCTTAGGGCCTCTGAGTTGGGAACAAAAACACAGCAGAGCCTGATGCCACTGGCTCCTCCAGCAATGCCCACAAGCTTTGGCTTCCTGTGTCTGCTAGCCAACGGGGAGAGAACGTGCTGGACAGGCAGCACAACTGTTTGCAATGAGTAAGCTGGCATTTGGGCTTTATTCATCATCCTTGTGAGCTGTGAGTCAGTATCCTGGAGCCTGTCAAGTCTGGCTATCAATGACACTGTGTTTCTGGTTTGCAGGGCTTGCTTAGGCCCTGACCTCAGGTTCTCAAGGTCAGGAGTGTATCAGTATAACCTAAGGGCCCCACACCTTGAGATTCTGATTGATGAGGTCAGGTGGGACCAGGCCCTTCTACTGAACAGCTCCTCAGGGAGGCCAGGCTGAGACGCAGGGCCTGTGCCTGGCTACTGCACCTCCCCTGGCTGCCTGCAGCCCCCTCGTCTGCCTCCAGCCCCCTCGTCTGCCTCCTTTGAGCCTCTTGGCTGGGTGTTGCTCATTGGCTTTCGTGTTCACTTGAGTAATTTACATGGAGCTCGTTTTAATTCTCCTGAGACCCCCCCATAGGCTTTCATGAAATTAAACACTCAACAACAGACATTAAAGAAGGAAAAATGGCCTCTTTATTTGGAAGTTGTGAACAAAAAGAGAACAGAACTGCTGGAAATTGTTCTTCCTCTGAGTCTTCCACTTCTGGCTCCATAGTTGGATCTTGGACCCCTGGGGCTTTGCTTCCAGGACGAGGTGACTTAGGGTGGATGTCATGGCCTTCTGGGGGGCCAGGATTTGACCGAAATGACCACCATTCCAGCTACTTGGCTTTTTGATACTAGAAAAGCTGTGAGCTGGCTCTCTAAGGATTTCTAAATGATAAGGCTGAGCACAGAAGCAGCATCCCAAAATCCTGTGTACCAGGGTTGGGGGTGAATCCTCCTCTGCTCCATCTCCCAAGACTTTTGGACCAGGAGTAGGTTTCATTCATTTGGCCCCTCCTAGGAGAAAAGGGAGAAGGCAAGTTCTATTTACTCCAGGGTCTGTGACTTGATGTGACTCAGAGGGGTACAAGTATGGTGACCGCAGAAAGCAGAACGCCTCTCTAGCTAGGCTCTGTTGGCCTGGACAAAGTAATCTCTAATCCATGATACATCCTGAGCCCAAGTACATTCCCTATTGTAGCAGTGGACATCATTCACATGGCCTCACTTCTGTTGCTTGTTTTGCTCTCTAAATCTCTGCTGTCACCTTCGTCTCATTCACTCTTTGCAGTTAACTTCTCTTCCTGCTTTGCAGAGAAAATAGAAGATGTTAGATGGGGACATCAACTTCTTGCTACAAAAATGCTAAATGTAATGACATTGTCTGCCCCTTTGACCTGGTTTCACTGGCCTCTGACTGACCAAGGCTAACGGAATCACATTCTCCTTAAGGGTCCCACTCATTGCTCTATCTTCAAAGACATTCCCATCAGCATTTATGTGTGTCTGCATCTTCTCCACATTTATAATATGGAGTTCTTTTTTTTTTTTTTTTTTTGAGATGGAGTCTTCCATTGTCACTCAGGCTGGAGTGCAGTGGCACGATCCTGGCTCACTGTGATCTCCCCCTCCCGGGTTCAAGCCTGCCTCAGTCTCCCAAGTAGCTAGGATTACAGGTGCCTGCCACCATGCCCAGCTAATTTTTTGTATTTTTTTTCTTAGTAGAAACAGGGTTTCACTATGTTGGCCAGGATGGTCTCAAACTCCTGACCTCATGATCTACCCACCTCGGCCTCCCAAAGTGCTAGGTTTACAAGCATGAGCCACTGAGCTTGGCCTACAATGGAGTTCTTTCTTACCCTTCCTTTGCAGCTCACCCACTAGACTCTGCCTTATCACTCTCCTGCCAACTTATGGTCAGACTTATTGAGAGAATGAGCCACACTCTCCTCCCACACAGTTCTCCATCCGTTTCAACAGGGTTTCTGCTTATACTCTTCCCAGATTGCTGACTGTGTCACCAGTGCCCTCCATGTTCCCACCCGGGGATACTTCAGTCCCTGCTTTACTCAAACTTGCAGAAACATTTGACCTCCTCAACAGTTCCCTCCTGCAAAACCTCTTTCCTTGGTTTTCATGACACTGAATTATCTTGATTTTCTTATCTCTCCTCCTCCTTTTTAGTCTGGGCATAGTCTCTCTCTGCCTGTTTCTTATCTCAGTGATTTCTGAGGTGTCTAAAATTCATCCAGTGTGGTTGCTAGAATGCAGGTCAGATCTCAGGCCCAATACCTCATATCAGTACACTGTGACTTCTCTTGACTGCTTAGAGTAAAATGTGAGAAGAGAGAAGCAAATTAAATATAGAATTTATAATCAAAAGGGAAGCATAACTTAAAGAGCTGGAGAATTCTCAGCCTGTAACATGTCAGAAAATGTGTTCAGGAGAGAACATCCACAGCGTGGCTAAGTGACTGTGATGAGATTAGTAGGCACAGAAAGAAGCCAGATGCTATCCATCAGGACACTGGAAGAATGGCCCTAAAGGTGTTTTAGAGATCTTCAGGGCTGCCACACCCAGAGTGCAGGAGTCTTGAGGGTGGTAGAACTGTTTCAAGGGAGGGGCTTAGTGTGCCTGTGGGACCTTGGGCTTGCTGCCCAGAGCCACCTCCAGTTTTTGCTTCATACTTCTGGGGCAGTGCTCTTTAGCCACCCCAGGTGGAGCTCAAATGTGGCTCATGTGGGGCCCAAATGTGCCTCAAGTGGGCCCTGGTGCAGCTTGGGCTGCCACTTAGAGGGCACAGGCTGTCAACATTGGTGGTGTCCACCTGGTGCCAAGTGTGCAGGCGTGCTAAGTGGAAGACCTGGGGGACATGGTTACTTCCACTTAGATTTCAAAGGCAACACTGGAGAGCCTAGGAGCCCAAGCAGAGAACCGCCACAGTGGTAGAGCTGCCACCCAGCACTCCCACAAAGGCAATGCCTCATGGAGCTGTGGAGGCAGGGTCACCCTGAGACCTCACACTGGTGGAGCCACCAGCATGTAACTCCGGCCTGGGAGAGCCACAGACACGTGACTCCAACCTGCGAGAGCTGCAGTGTGGGCTGCACCCAGCGAAGCCATGCAGGGAGGGCTGCTGGGAGCCCCAGAGGCCCAACCCCTGTCTCACTGTGTCTGGAAGGCAGGACGTGGAGTCAAAGAAGATTATTTTCAACCCTCAAGATTTAACGTTGCTTGCCTTGCTGGGTTTTGGACTTACCTGGGACCTGTTGCTCCTTTCTTTTTTTCCCGTTGCTCCCTTTTGGAATGGGAACGTCTATCCTATGCCTGTCCCACCATTGTATTTTGGAAGCACATAACTTGTTCACTTTCACACAGAGAGCAGTTTGCCTCAGGATGAATCACACCTTTGGGTCTCACTCGTATCTGATTTAGATGATATTTAGATGAGATTTAGGACTTTAGACTTTTGAGTTGATGCTGGAAGGAGTTAAGAATTTTGGGGCTATTGAGAAGGAATGGATGTATTTTGCATGTGAATTTTGAGGGGTGGGGGTAGAAAGTTAAGGTTTGAATGTATGTGTTCCTCTAAAATTTGTATGTTGAAACCTAAGACTCAATGTGATAGTGTTAAGAGGGGGGGCTTTTAGAAGGTGGTAATTCCTAAGCTCCACCCTCATGAATGAGGTTAGTGTCCTTTTAAAAGGAGGCACCCTCTTGGGAGCAGAAATGATCAGCCCTTACCAGACACCAGATCTGATGCTATGATACTGAACATCCCAGCCTCCGGAGCTGTGAGGAATACATTTCTGTCCTTATCAATTACCCAGTCCCAACAATTTGATTGTTGAAGTGTGAACGAACCAAGACAAGTTCACTTTCTATCTCCAGCCCAGCCATTGCTCCTGAGCTTCAGAACCACATATCCAGCTACCTACAAGATACATTCATGAGGATGTGCCAGGCAGTGGAAACATTCAGAGCAGAACTTCTCACATCTCCATACTTGCTGTCCCATGTTCCTCTTCCCTGTGACTGGCACCGTAACCCAACAGTTATGTAAGTAAGGAAGAAATCTCAACTCTTCCTTTCCCAATGCCTCTGCCAAAGACCCAACCAATCTTCAAGTCCTGTACGTTCTAAGTCCTGCATAGGTCTGAATTTCCCGGTCGCTCTTTACTCCCACTGTTCCTGCCCTGTCTAGGGCCCCCTACATTTTCTCCCGATGGGCCTCTCCCTGGGCTCTCTGCCTCTAACTATTTTCCACACGGTGACTTAGGGACAGTTTCAGTCTGACCTTGTCACTCCCTTCCATTCAGGCCTTTAGTGGTATCCTGTTACCTCTGTTTGGACAAAATCTACACCTTAGCCGGGCGTACAAAGCCTTCCATGGCTCCTCTTCTGTCTCCAGGTATTTATCCTCCAGGAAGATCAAATAGCTACTCCACTAGCCTGGCTCGGCACCAGGGCTAGGCAGAAAAGTCATATGATTGTAGCACCGTTTTTTAAGTTTCTGTCATTGAGATAAAATAAAAAGGGTCAGATTGTCAAGTCGGATTCATAAGAATCAGAGATCTCACCCAGTACTAAGCCGAACTAATAACTGCAAAGATACAAATAATTGTGAGGCTCAGGTAAAGCGTGAAGTCTGAACCGCAATACAGCTCCCAGGACTTTTTTTTTGCCGCATTAGGCTGTGCCCTGGCCCAGATTTATCACTAGGGGTCTCTGCGTGCTACATGCAAGCCATCCTTCTTGAAAGGGGAGTTATTTTGGTCCTGAAACATCTTCTCTTTTTTCTCTGATAGTTTCATGGCTTGCACAACATTTTCCAGGGAGCCATCTGCCATAAATCCATAGGTTCCAGGTTTGTTTACTGTGAGCGGTTTTAGGCAGATAGGGCACGGCTGGCTAAAAGCATTCCAGAGATAAGAGCACTTCTGCTGGCCAACATCGTTAGTGTGTTTGCCAGAGGCTCTGTCCCTGGAAGGATGATGAGGGGATTTGATGGGGTCATCTTTCTGTCTTGCCCGAGGTGTCCCTCCTACAGGTAGAGAACAGACTGCAGGCATGCAGCTGACCCTCTCCTTCCACGTCCTGTTCTGCGCATCTCCTACATGCTGATGTTTCCTGAGCTCCAACCTTGGCCTCCTCCCTTCTTGCTCTACATGGGTGCCAGCTCCGTGGGTCTCCTCCTCCATGGCAGCTTCTTTTCTCTAGACACGGTCTCCCAAAGCTACCTCTTTCACCCTTGAGTTTCAGACTCACAGATTCCCCTGCTTGCTGCTGCCTTAATGTCCTCCAGTCCTCAGACAAGCCCATCGGGTCCCTTCTTCCTTTCAGGGCAATGACGCACATACCCACCTGGTTCTCATGAAACCTTGAATCACCTCTGTCCTGCCGCTTGCTAGCTTTTTGTCCTGAAATAAGTCAGAGAGAAAAACTTTCTGAGCCTCAGCTTCTACACATGTAAGATGGGGATAATAGCCATCTCTGCTTCACAAAGCTGTTGTGGGATTAAATGAGATGCTGCTGCTAAGAGCTATGGCAGTGGCTGGCACACCGTAAGTGCTCAGTAGTTATTGGAAGTATCTTTGGTTCCCCTGCCATTCCTGTGGCTACTCATTACCGCATGTTACAAGTTCTAACTTCTTCCTAAGGCCCCCTTTCCATTTTCACCATCCTCTCCTCACCTCCGGCTTCACCCCTGACAACAGCCTTGGAACTGGACACCTCTGTGCAGCTCTCTCTGATGGCCCCTCTTCTCTGCAGCGAGAAAAATTCTTCTCCACGATGGGTCTGATGATGTTACTGCCTTTGAAGACTATGTCGCTCTTGGGAGAATTCCAAACTCCTTAAAGTGGTTTAGGAGGCTGCCTATGATCTGACTGCTACCTGTCTCCCTACAACTCCCCACCTCCAATGCTGACCACTGGGTGTGCTGACCTTTCAGTTCTTCTGACTCGCAGATTTGGCAGAGCTATCCCCACCATCTGGAGCACTCTCTTCCTTCCTCTCCAGCCCTCCAACTTTCTCCCATGCTTTTCTATACTCACTCTGCCTTTCCCCTGTCAGAGCGCTTCCCAGCTGCGTGGATGTGCCGGGTTGTATACCTGGACCCTTCGTGGGACTGTAAGCTTTAGGAGGGCAGGGGCCTGGCTCACAGTTGTATCCCCAGCCCTTAGAACAGTGCCTAGCAGACAGTAGGTCCCCAATAGCAAGTAATCTGAGTCAGTAAATGAGTGGGCAAGATGAAAGGGGGTGGGGTGGGGAGCAAGAGGGAAGTCTTGAGTCTGGGGTTTCTGGCTTGAATGAAATTGAGATGGGCAATCTTCAGGCGGGACTCCTTGTCGGGAGGGTCATTATTTCAATGAGCTCTGCGAAGTGGAAGGGCCCGTGTGAGTGGGGCAGTGGGCACTGCAGATCAGGCCTCTTGAAATAGGCTATGATTTGACAATTACCATGGAGGATGAATCTCTTCCCTGCCCCATCCTCAGCTGCCCTCACAGCCTAGCAGGGTTGGGCAGAGCATGGGTGGCCATGGTGTAGGTAGGCTTCACAACGTTTCTTCCTTTAATGTTATCGTGGGTTCTGCATGGGACAGAGATTCCACCTAGGTCTGCGAATCCTGCAACAAACTAGTGCTATAACCCTTGTGGCTGGCTGGTTTCTGTTTCATGTGGCCTGTCCCGAAGAACCCCTTGTCGGGATAGTTTGGGCTGTGGGTGGGTGGGGTATTCCTTGCAGCTGTCTGCCAGAAGCTTCTTGCCACAGCTCAGGAGTTCCTAGGCTGTAGTACCCACTAGGGAGCCATGAAGGTGAAAAGTCCCCCTTTCTCAAAGCCAACCTCTGCCTTCCTCCCAAATCAAGCACAACTGGCATCTGTGATGACCTTTTAATTGGTCTACATTGAAGGGTCTGGAGGAAGGAGAGGACGGCAAAGGGTGGAATCAGGCCTTGTACCTTGCTTGGGCATCTGGCTCCTTTGACCTGCAGAGGGGTGAGAGGGCATTGCCTGGGTCCTGCAGCCGCATGGAGGCTCCTTGCATCTTTGGAGGGTCTCCTGAGTTACTCCACCCTGCAGAGTAATGAGGTTTCTCTCCTCCTTGCAAATTCTGTTTTCATCTGCTGACCGTCAGTGGCTTTCCTCTGCCCATTTTCTGCTGGCTCTGCAGAGGGAGTCTTGAGTCTGCTCTGAGGAGGGGTGAGGCTGGAGAGTGCTGGGGAGCAGGGAGTGCAGAGGCTCATACTTCAGGCTGGGGCTGATTTCTCCCGAACCATCGGCAATCAAATTCGCCTTACCATGGTGAGAATTAATTCCTTCTCAAACTCCCCTTCAGATAGGTGAGAAATCTGTGTGCCTCCTATTAACATAATTGTGACCCCATTTCTTGTGAAATGACAGCCCTGGTCTGATTATGCTCGGGGAGCATCCCCAGTCTGTGCCCAGGGCTGCGTGACGAAAGCTTCTTCACATTAACTGGCAAATGAACAGTCCACACTCTCTCTATAATCTGCAGACAATGGCCATGTTTTATCCTAGCCACAGGATGGGGTCAAGAAGAAATTCTAGCGTAGCCCACCGCAGCTAGTTAAGTACATGCCCAGCAGCATTTAAAATGAGGGGAGGAGGAGCTTTGCACAGGCATGGCTGGAAGGACAGTAGGCTTGGAGCTGGGGGCCTGGGCCCAGCCTGCCATTTGATAACTGTGCTATTGGGATCAAATCCCTTCCTCGCAAAGATAGCAGAGGGCTGGTCCTTTAGACCTGAGGCTTGCTCATTCTAGGCTATCACGGAGTACAGCCTTAGAAGCTATAAACTGGGTTCCCATTTTCTGTGTTGGAGGAAGAGTCTAGAAAGTTCTCTAGAAGACAGAGTTAAGAAGCCAAATCAGTGGTTGGATAAAGGCCCTCCCTCAAAATATGACACTGCAGAAGGCACCAGAAGAGCTCTCCTCCCTGGAGGCAAGGCAGTGGGCTGAGCTCAAAGCCTAGCCTGGCCATATGCCTAGTTGGAGGCCCCTGGAGGGCATCTGGGACTGGAGAAGAGACAGCATGTCTGTTTCCTTGTTGAGTCATTCTAGCTCATCAAATATCTGTCGAGCACCTCTGATGACCAAGGTGGCACGAGAGGGTTGAGAGAAGTCTATAGTCAAAGGAGCTCCATGTGCACCCAGCTTAATCACTAACTGGCATGGGCCTGCACAAATGGCTCCTCGTCCCAGCGCTGTGGCCATGCACCCTACATGCCTCATCCCACGAGGATGAATGAGGCAGTGTTTCTGCCACAGAATGGGACCCCCCCCGTATCTGCCCCCTGCCCTCTCTCTGTATGCACAGCAACATTTGAGACATCACAGAGGACACTGAGGCCATTCAGAAAATTCCACTGTCTTTAAGTACAAACAGGCCCACGGCAGGGCAGCTGGTGTGTGCCCAGAAATGCCATTGCTGCAGAGTAGGAAGTAACGAGGGCCCCACGGCCTGGGGACTCAGAGGAGTAAGAGTCCTGAACAGAAAGAGTTTCATGGATGGTGCTGAGTTGAGGCTGGAGTGGCTTGGCACTTGAAGGGCAGGGAAGGAAGATCATTTTGGGGCAGAGAAAAGTTTGGGTCAATGCATGGGTGTACAGAAGCTCAGAAAAGAAAGCAAGCTTGTGTGGTGGGGTGTGTTCAGAACACTCCATATGAGATGGTATTTCTGTGTAGGCACATGGAGGGAGGGGCGTTTGGGTCACAATGATTTGAGTGTTGGGGAACACGGATGACATCTGGGGGAGCTAGTCTCAGCTCTCCACTTATGGTGCAGCATGTTGGGGCAACCTTTTCTTCTCCGTCATTCTCCAGGACTAGACACTATTCTTCAGTTTCCCTTAGCTCTTATGCAGCAGGAGAACTGCACTGACTTGGGGCTGGAATAGTTGTCCTTTTGTGACGTAGTTAACCACCCACACAGCAGCCTTCCCACCGCTCTCTCTGTCTATTGTTCTCCATAGCGGGTCTCTTCATCCTCACACCATGTGTTCCCTGCTTTCTGTTTCCCACATGGGAATCTCAGCTCTGGGAGGGTGGGGACCTCACTACTGGGTTTGTTACTTTACCCCCAGTCCTTAGTGGACTGCAGCAAACAGTAGGCTTTTGATGCATATCTGAAGAATCAATGTGTGAATGGCAGTTGGATGGATGGTTCCTTGATCACCTGTCATGGGGCAGATTCATGCGGCAAGATGTCAAGTAATTCATCCAAGCCAGAATTCACATTCATTCAAGACCTTGCAGTGCCCAAGGGTAGATAGTAAATATTGTAGGATGCCCAAAGCTCCCAAGATGATAAAAATGACCCTGGAGTTATGCTAAGGGCCACCTTGGCAGGCTGCCCCTTCCTGTGCCTCCTGATAATCGTGGCTTGTTGTGGGGTGTTGAGTGTCATGGTGATGGCAGGGTTGAACTGGATGGTGATGATAAACTATGACAAAGGGAGAATGGGTTTTTTAGAGAGCCTTGGTTCAAATGAAGTCTTTTGAAATAAAACGGAAATGAGTACACTCTTTTCCCATGGTGTTCGTAGGTGTTAAGATGTGTTAGTCCATTTACATTGGTATCTGAGGCTGGGTAATTTATTAAGAAAAGAGGTTCTTCAGTCTGTACTGCATGGCACTGGCCTCTGCCCCTGCTGAGGACTTAGGAAGCTTCCAATCATGGTGGAAGGTAGAAGGGACCCAGGCTATCACATGGCAAGAGGAAGCAAGGGAGAAGAGGGGTGCCAGGCTCCTTTAAACACCCCAGCTGTCTCTTGAACTAAGATTGAGAACACTCATTACCTCGAAGATAGCACCAAACCCTTCACGAGGGCTGCACCCTTATGGTCCAAACACCTCCCACTAGGCCCATCTCCAATACTGGAGAATCACATTTCAGCATGAGATTCAGAGGAGACAAACGTCCAAACCATATCATATGTCAGTAACATTTCCTGAACTTCAGCCAACAGCAGGACTGATTGCCATCCTGTTACCCAGGTCTCCGTGGGACCAGAGATATTAAGAGGAGGAAGGATCCTGATAGAAATTGCTGCAGAGAATCAGTGCTTATGAATAGACATCTGATTTCCCCCCACCAAGTGTGTGGGCCCTCTCTGTGGATAGCCTCCCCCCTTACTTCCTGAGGCTATGGGAGCCTTTGCTTGGTGTCCAGCCCCATGCTATGCCCTGAGGTGGGCTTGGGGGTCTTTGCTGCCAGGAGTTCACAGGTAGTTAGGGAGGTAAGGCACAAACTAGGTCAAGACAGGTAGAGGAGCAGGATGGGGCAGCAGGAGGGAGCATGGTTAGGGTGGGAGGACACAGAGGCTGACTCCTGAATGCAATTGCAGAGACTCAAGATTTAGAGCAAATTTCTAAAACTTCTTCAGACTGTGAGCTTCTTCACAAGGTGAGGGAAGAAGAGAATTCCAGGCAGAGAAAACAGCAAGCAGAAAGGTGAAAAGGCAATGTGTGTGTGCGTATGTGTGTGCATGTGTGCCTGTGTATTGTGTGTGTGAGAGCATGTGTGCATGTGGGCGCAGTGCACATGAATACGTGTGTGGGTGTGTGCATGTCCATGAGTGAACTGAAGTTTCTGGACAGTGACATGAGGGAGGCAGGTAGGAGGAGGGAGGAGGTGAGAGGAGAAGGAGTTGGTGAGGGAGGTGAGGTCCAGGCTGCGAAGGCCTTAAATTTCCCTGAATATGGCAGGAGGCCCCTGAAGGATTTAAGTAAGGGGTGGTGTGATCAGTTCTATCTCAGAAAAATATTCCTGGCAGCAGAGGAAAGAATAGATCAAGGGGTGAGGCCAGAGGCAGGGTCATTCCCTAGCAGGCTGTTGGAAGAAGCCAGAAGAAGGGGTAGCAGAGGCCCCATCAAGGCTGTGGCACTGAGGATAGGGACAGGGGATGGCTGGAATGGCAAGAGCCTGGTGATCGATAGACTGGTGTGTGAAGAAAGTGCCTCTGGGGAGAAAAGAGTGCAGGACACTCCAGAATATCTAGCCTGCTGGCAGGGAGGTTATGAGTGGGGACATTACCCAGGATGGGGTCCCTGGAGGAGACCTAGTCCCAGGGCAGGGCAGGGACAACTGGCAGCCTGGGCAGGTGGGAGGTGAAATCACTGTGTTTTATTTAGGTGTCCTGTTCTGGGCCTGACCCAGGTTTGCTTGGTAAAGCCCACTTCTGAGCTCTTTCCTCTTCCCCTTTCCTTTCTGTTTTCATTCCCTTCCTCCCTGGTATAGTTTCCCACTCTCCTCCTTTCCCCTTCAGCAGAGATCTCAAGATAAACAGCTGGGGAAAAGGAGCTGTGGAAACGTCCAATCAGGGAAAGTTATTAATCCAGGATTCTAATTATGGTGTTACCCTGTGTCTTTTGCATGGTAACAAGCCAGCCTCAACTGCTTGAGCTAAGAGCAAGTTCAGTGTTTCCTTTAAGCAGCTTCCCGCCAGAACCTTTAGAGCAAGCATCCCACACCCCTGGCCCAGGGTGTCTTACCCAAGAGGACCCTCACTATTTTCTCCAAATAGATCAGACCCATGTGGCCAAGCACATGATTGGCAGTGAAGTGCACATCAACACAGCAGCCCCAGCATTCAGCAGTTGAGGTCAGCTGTTGAGCCAATGCATTTTATTTATCTGCCTCACTGGCACCATGACCTCTTCTGGGAGCCCTGGGCTGGGGTGGTACCCTCGCCTCTGGTGTGGAAGAAGGAGCCCTGGCTCAGGGGACCTTTCTTTGAGCAACTGTTCTGTGCAGAGCTCTGGGCTCAGTGCTGAGGATGCACCATTGATCAGACAGAGGCTCACGGACCTCAATCATTTCTTTGTCCTGAGGTCATTGCAGCTCAGAGGTGGTGCTGTTGACCTTGAATGCAGTGAGTGGAGGGGGGGAAGTTTAGGAAAAGTTGCTTCTTTTTATTGGTTGTTTCTAAGTTGCTTCTACTGCCCCCATTGGGCTTCTCAGCTATCTCACCACCTGTGTAACGAAGTCTCTATATTAAATTCCCTTTGTTTGAACTATTGAGCACAGTCTTGTCTATTTGACAGGATGTTGACTCATACAGGTGTTTGATGAGGGTGGAACACAGGTGGGGGAAAGATATAAAAGATGAGGGTGTGTAGTAGGCAGACCAGTGTGACCCGAAGATGGCTACACCTGAATTTCTGTATAAGCCCCTGCCTGGTGACTATGTTACCTTACATGGAAAAAGGGTTAAAGATCATTCAGTTAAGGACGTGGAAATGGGGAGATAAGAGTGGAAGACGGCCAAATAGAAACAGCTCTGGTCTGAAGCTTCCAACAAGATCAAGGAAGAAGGAAGGTGATTTCTGCATTTCCCAGATGAGGTACCCAGCTCATCTCATTGGGACTGGTTAGACAGTGGGAGCAGCCCACAGAGGGTGAGCTGAAGCAGGGTGAGGTGTTGCCTTCCTTACCTGGGGAGTGTGAGAGGTCAGGGAACTCTCTCTCCTAGCCAAGGGAAGCGGTGAGAGACTTTGCCATGAGGGCTGCTGCATTCCAGCCCAGGTACTATGCTTTTCCCATGGTCTTCACAACCTGCAGACCAGGAGATTTTTTTGAGTGCCTATGCTATCAGGGCCGTGAGTTTCAAGCACAAAACTGGGCAGCTGTTTGGGCAGACACAAAGCTAGCTGCAGGGGTTTTTTTTTAATACCCCAGTGGCACCTAGAATGCCAGTGAGGCAGAACTTTTCAATCCCCTGGAAAGGGGCTGAAGCCAGGGGGCCAAGTGGTCTAGCTCAGCAGATCCCACGGCCAAGTGGTCTAGCTCAGCTGATCCCACCCCCACGGAGCCCAGCAAGCTTAAATCCACTGACTTGAAATTCTCACTGCCAGCACAGCAGTCTGAAGTAAACCTGGGACACTCGTGCTTGGTGGAGGGAGGGTAGTCCACCATTACTGAGGCTTGAGTAGGCGGTTTTCTGCTCACAGTGTAAACAAAGCTGTGGGGAAGTTTGAACTAGGCAGAGCCTGCTGTAGCTTGGCAAAGCTGTTGTAGCCAGACTGCCTCTGTGGATTCCTCCCCTCTGAGCAAGGCCATCTCTGAAAGAAAGGCAGAAGCTCCAGTCAGGGGCTTATACATAAAACTCCCATCTCCCTGGGACAGAGCACCTGGGGGAAGGGTCTGCTGTGGGCACAGCTTCAGCAGACTTAAACGTTCCTGCCTGCCAGCTCTAAAGAGAGCAGCAGATCTCCCAGCACAGTGCTTGAGCTCTCCTAAGGGACAGGCTGCCTCCTCAAGTGAGTCCCTGACCCCCATGCCTCCTGATGGGGAGACACCTCCCAGCAGGGGTTGACAGACACCTCATACGGGAGAGCTCTGGCTGGCATCTGGTTGGTGCCCCTCTGGGATGAAGCTTCCAAAAGAAGGAACAGGTGGCAATCTTTGCTGTTCTGCAGCCTCTGCTGGTGATACAGGCAAACAGGATCTGGAGTGGACTCCAGCAAACCCCAGCAGACCTGTAGCAGAAGGGCCTGATTGTTAGAAGGAAAACTGAAAAAACGGAAACAAAAAGGACATCAACATCAACAAAAAAAACCACCCACACAGAAACCTCATCCAAAGGTCACCAACATCAAAGACCAAAGGTAGATAAATTCATGAAGATGATGAAAAACTAGCACAAAAAGGCTGAAAATTCCAAAAACCAGAATGCCTCTTCTCCTCCAAAGGATCACAACTTCTCACCAGGAAGGGAACAAAACTGGACAGAGAATGAGTTTGACAAATTGACAGAAGTAGGATTCAGAAGGTGGGTAATAACAAACTTCTCTGAGCTAAAGGAACATGTTCTAACCCAATGCAAGGAAGCTAAGAACATTGAAAAAAGGTTAGATGAATTGCTAACTAGAATAACCAGTTTAGAGAAGAACATAAATGACCTGATGGAGCTGAAAAACATAGCAGGAGAACTTTGTGAGGCATACACAGTATCAATAGACAAATCAATCAAGCAGAAGAAAAGATATCAGAGATTGAAAATCAACTTAATGAAATAAAGCATGAAAAGAACATTAGAGAAAAAAGAATGAAAAGGAATGAACAAAGCCTCCAAGAAATATGGGACTTATGTGAAAAGACCAAACCTACATTTGATTGGTGTACATGAAAGTGACAAGCAGAATGGAACCAAGCTGGATAACAGTCTTCAGGATATTAACCAGGAAAGCTTCCCCAACCTAGCAAGACAGGCTAACATTCAAATTCAGGATATAAAGAGAACACCAAAAAGATACTCCTTGAGAAGAGCAACTCCAAGACACATAATTGTTAGATTCACCAAGGTTGAAATGAAGGAAAAAATGTTAAGGGCAGCCAGAGAGAAAGGTCAGGCCACAAAGGGAAGCCTATCAGATTAATAGTGGATCTCTCTGTAGAAACCCTACAAGCCAGAATAGAGTGGGGGCCAATATTCAACATTCTTAAATAGAAGAATTTCAACCCAGAATTTTATATCCAGCCAAGCTTAGCTTCATAAGTGAAGGAGAAATGAAATCCTTTACAGACAAGCAAATGCTGAGAGATTTTGTCACCACCAGGTCTGCCTTATAAGAGTTCCTTAAGAAGGCACTAAATATGGAAAGGAAAGGAAAAACTGGTACCAGCCACTGCAAAAACATACCAAATTGTAAAGACTGTAGATACTATGAAGAAACTACATCAACTAAAGGGCAAAATAACCAGCTAGCAGCATAATGAAAGGATTAAATTCAAACATAACAATATTAACCTTAAAAGTAAACAGGCTAAATGCCCCAATTAAAAGACATAGAGTGGCAAATTGGATAAAAAATCAAGACCCATCAGTGTGCTGTGTTCAGGAAACCCATCTCACATGCAAAGACATACATTGGTTCAAAACAAAAGGATGGAGGAATGTTTACCAAGAAAAAAATAGCAGGGGTTGCAGTCCTAGTCTCTGATAAAACAGACTTTAAAACAACAAAGATAAAAACAAAGAAGGGCATTACATAATGGTAAAGGGATCAATGCAACAAGAGGAGCTAATGATTCTAAATATATATGCACCCAATACAGGAACACCCAGATTTATAAAGTTCTTAGAGACCTACAAAGAGACTTAGACTCCCACATAATAATAGTAGGAGACTTTAACACCCACTGTCAAGATTAGATCAATAAGACAGAAAATTAACAAGGATATTCAGGACTTGAACTGAGCTCTGGACCAAGCGGACCTAATAGACATCTACAGAACTCTCTACCCCAAATCAACAGAATATACATTCTTCTCAGCACCACATCACACTTATTCTAAAATTGACCACATAATTGGAGGTAAAACACTGCTCAGCAAATGTAAAAGAATAATAACAAACAGTCTCTCTGATCACAGTGTAATCAAATTAGAATTCGGGATTAAGAAACTCACTCAAAACTGCACAACTACATGGGAACTGAACAACTTGCTCCTGAATGACTACTGGGTAATTGATGAAATTAAAGCAGAAATAAAAAGTTTCTTTGAAACAAATGAGAACAAAGATACATGTACCAGAATCTCTGGGACACAGCTAAAGCAGTGTTTAGAGGGAAATTTAGAGCAGTGAATGTCCACAGGAGAAAGCAGGAAATATCTAAAAGTAACATCCTAACATAACAATGAAAAGAACTAGAGAAGAAAGAGCAAACAAATTTGAAACCTAGCAGAAGACAATAAATAATTAAGTTTAGAGCAGAAATGAAGGAGACAGACACAAAAACCTCTTCAAAAAATAAATGCATCCAGGGGCTGGTTTTTTGAAAAGATTAACAAAATAGATAGACTGCTAGCCAGACTAATAAAAAAAAAGAGAGAAGAATCAAATAGACACAATAAAAAAGATAAAGGGGATATCACCATCGATCCCACAGAAATACAAACTACCACCAACAGAGAATACTATAAATACTTCTACACAAATAAACTAGAAAATCTAGAAGAAATGGATAAATTCCTGGATACATACACCCTCCAAGACTAAACCAGGAAGAATTTGAATCCCTGAATAGACCTACAACAAGATCTGAAACTGGGCAATAATTGATAGCCTACCAACCAAATAAAGCCCAGGACCAGATGGATCCACAGCCAAATTCTAGCAGAAGTACAGAGAGGAGCTGGTATGATTACTTCTGAAACTATTCCAAACAATAGAACAAGAGGGACTCCTCCCTAACTCATTTTATGAGGTCATCATCATTCTGATACCCAAACCTGGCAGAGACACAAGAAAAAAAAAAAAAAAGAAAATTTCAGGCCAATATCCTGAAATTTCGTGATATGAAAAATCCTCAATAAAATACTGGCAAACCAAATCCAGCAGCACATCAAAAAGCTTATCAGTTGGCTCCATCCCTGGGATGCAGGCTGGTTCAACATACATGAATCAATAAAAGTCATCCATCACATAAACAGAACCAATGAGAAAAAACACGTGATTATCTCAATAGATGTAGAAAAAATCTTCAATAAAATGCAACACCCCTTTCATGCTAGAAACTCTCAAACTAGGTATTGATGGAACGTATCTCAAAATAATAAGAACTATTTATGACAGATCCACAGCCAATATCATACTGAATGGGTAAAAACTGGAAGCATTCCCTTTGAAAACTGGCACAAGACAAGGATGCCCTTTGTCACCACTCCTATTCAAGATAGTATTGGAAGTTCTGACTAAGGCATTCAGGCAAGAAAGAAAGAAAGAGTATTCAAATAGGAAGAGAGGAAGTCAAATTGTCTCTGTTTGCAGATAACATGATTGTATTTTTAGAAACCCCATCGTCTCAGCCCAAAATCTCCTTAAGCTGATAAGCAACTTCAGCAAAGTCTCAGGATACAAAATCATTGTGCAAAAATCACAAGCATTTCTATACACCAATAACAGACAAGCAGAGAGCCAAATCAGGAGTTAACTCTAATCCACAATTGCTACAAAGAGAATAAAGTACCTGAGAATACCACTTCCAAGGGATGTGAAGGAGCTCTTCAAGGAGAACTACAAACCACTGCTTAAGGAAATAAGAGAGGACACAAGCAGATGGAGAAACATTCTATACTCATGGATAGGAAGAATCAATATTTTGAAAATGGCCATACTGTCCAAAATAATTTATAGATTTAATGCTATTCCCATCAAGCTACCATTGACTTTCTTCACAGAATTAGAAAAAACTACTTTAAGTTTCTTATGGAACCAAACAAGAGCCTGTATACCCAAGACAATCCTAAGCAAAAAGAACAAAGCTGGAGGCATCATGCTACTTGACTTGAAACTGTACTACAAGGCTACAGTAACCAAAACAGCATGGTACTGGTACCAAAACAGAAATATGTATATATCAATGAAACAGAACAGAGGCCTCAGAAATAATCCCACTTATCTACAACCAGCTCATCTTTGACAAACCTGACAAAAACAAGCAATGGGGAAAGGATTCCATATTTAATAAATGGTGCTGGGAAAACTGGCTAGCTGTATGCAGAAAACTGAAACTAGACCCCTTCCTTACACCTTATCCAAACATTAACTCAAGATGAATTAAATACTTAAATGTAAGACCTAAAACCATGAGAAGCCTAGAAAAAAACCTAGGCAATATCATTCAGGACATAGGTATGGACAAAGACTTCATGACTGAAACACCAAAAGCAATGGCAACAAAAGCCAAAATTGACAAGTGAGACTTAAAGAGCTTCTTCATAGCAAAAGAAACTGTCATCATAGTGAATAGGCAACCTACAGAAGGGGAAAAAAGTTTTGCAAGCTACCCATCTGACAAAGGGCTAATATCCAGAATCTACAAAGAACTTAAACAAATTTACAAGAAAAAAGCAAACAACCCTGTAAAAAGTGGGTGAAGGATATGAACAGACACTTCTCAAAAGAAGACATTTATGCAGGCAACAAACATGGAAAAAAGCTCATCATCACTGGTCATTAGAGAAATGCAAATCAAAACCACAATAGATACCATCTGATGCCAGTTAGAATGGTGATCATTATAAAGTCAGGAAACAACAGATCCTAGACAGGATGTAGAGAAATAGGAACACTTTTACACTGTTGGCAGGAGTGTAAGTTCAACCATTGTGGAAGACAGTGTGGCAATCCTTTAAGTATCTAGAATGAGAAATAATACTATTTGACCCAGCAATCCAATTACTGGGTATATACCCAAAGAATTATAAATCATTCTACCATAAAGACACATGTACAGGTATGTTTATTGCAGGACTGTTCACAATAGCAAAGACTTGGAACCAACCCAAATGCCCATAAAGAAAATGTGGTACATATATACCATGGAATACTATGCAGCCATAAAAAGGATGAATTCATTTCCTTTGCAGGGACATGAATGAAGCTGGAAACCATCATTCTCAGCAAACTTACACAGGAACAGAAAACCAAACACTGCATGTTCTCACCCATAAGTGGGATTTTAACAATGAGAACACATGGACAGAGGGAGACAAACATTACACACTGGGGCCTGTTGGGGAGTGGGGGGATAGAAGAGGGATAGCATTAGGAGAAATACCTAATGTACACGATGGGTTGATGGGTGCAGCAAACCACCATGGCATGTGTATACTTATGTAACAAACCTGCACATTCTGCACATGTATACTGGGACTTATAATAATAATAAAAGAAATGGGGAGATTATCCTGGGTCATCTGGATGGGCCTAATGTAATCATAAATGTCCTTATAAGAGGATAGCAGAAGAGAGTCAGAGAGAGATGGGACAATGGAAGCACAGGTTGGAGAGATGTGATTACTGACTAGAAAATGGAGGAAGGGCCATGAGCCAAGGAATGCGGGCAGCCTTGAGATGCTGAAAAAGGCAACAGAACAGATTCTCCCCTAGAGCCTCCAGAAGGAGTGCAGCCCTGCCAACACCTTGTTGTTAGTTCAGTGAAACTCATTCAGACTTCTGATCTCCAGAATTGTAAGATAATAGGTTTGTGTTGTATTCAGCCACTAAGTTTGTGGTACTTTGTTATAGCAGCAACTGGAATCTAATGCCAGGGGCCAGATTTCAAGATGCAATAAGCCGTGCCAAGGGGTTTGGATTTTGTTCTGTAGGGCTCAAGGCTTATCACTACTTAGGAATCTGTGTATGTTAAGAACATGAGTTTAGATTATGAGGGTTTGAATATCACTCTTGCCAACAACCAGCTTTCTCAAAGCTGCAGCATTTTTAGCTCCAAAAGTAGGGAATCATAGTTCTCATCTCACTGCGCTAGCATCAGGATAAAATGAGATGATGCCTGTGAGGTGTTTAGCCTGGTATAGGCCAGGAAAGTGATTGTTGATTTTACTTGCTTGGCAACCTTGGGTGATATAATGCCTCATTTGGAGGCTTTGATCATGGCATCTGCCAAAGGAAGGTATAGCAAGGCCCCAAACCCACTTGCCCCTAGAAATAAGTGAAATTTGTGATATGATTGTATGAGTCAGTTTTCACGCTGCTGATAAAGACACCCAAGACTGGGTAATTTATAAGGAAAAAGAAGTTTAATCAACTCACAGTTCCACATGGCTGGGGAGACCTCACAATCATGGCGAAAGGCAAAAGTCACGTCTTACATGGTGGCAGACAAGAGAAAAGAGAACCACGTGAAAGAGGTTTTTGCTTATAAAACCCCCAGATCTCATCAGACTTATTTCACTACCATGAGAACAATATGAAGGAAATTGCCCCCACGATTTAATTATCTCCCACTGGGTCCTTCCCACAACCCATGGAAGCTACAATTCAAGATGAGATTTGGGTGGGGACACAGCCAAAGCATATCAATGATGAACGGGAAAAGGATGGAAGAGTGTGCCTCTATTGGCCTGGCACGGGGCTCTCTGCCCACCCATAGGGGGAGCAGGTACCTGTTCACCCTGGCCACCTAGCCCCTGCTACCCCCAGCCCCCCCACAGGCATGCCTAAGTCCCTGTGCCCCTTATGGGCTGTATTCATTTCTGGCCCCTGCACTATGCTCCAGGCATAAGCTATTTTAGTTACAAATTCCTTGAAATGCTACACCTTCCCTGACCACCCGGACAGAGACCTCCCCAGGCCCAGCTGTCAAGTATCGATTTCCCCTTTAAATATTACTGCAGCCCAGGAGCATGTATGGATTAATTGACGAGGCTAGGCTTGTACCTGCACACTTCATTAACAGCTGCTACTAATTAGTGGAGTAGTCATTAAGAGACCTACTGGGGTTTTGAGGATAATAGTTTTATTTATTTTTTTCCATGACTCTTAAGCATACAATAAATTGGGGAGTGAAATGCCACGGTCCCAGGTTAGGACGGGAGTCATGAGGTAGCCTGTGCTCCGGATCTGCCCTAAGAACACAATAGAAACGAGGACATCACCATAATGGGACCTAGAGTTAAGAGGCCCTTCAGGTCAATTGATCTACCCTATGTGGCTACTGTGACTGGGACTGGGACAGGGCAGGGCCTCATTCTCAAGGTCATACAGAGACAGGGAGGCAGAGCTGGGATAAGCACCCGGGCCTGCTGGCCTTGTTGCTGGCCAGGGCTCTGTTTGCTAAATGAGGACTCTGCCGCATGCATTTGGAGAGCCCGGTGAGGGAGGATAGACCAAGCTCATGGCCACATCCTCTACTTGCCCCAATCTTACCCTCTTTTCCCAAGAGAGTGCTGCCCTTCCTTTCCCATTTCTGGGCCTTCTCCCATCCCATCCACATCGCTCCACCCTTCCCTCTCCCACTTTAGTCCTGCTGTGCCTTGCTCTTGGAAGCCTTCTCTGTCCTTAGCATTTCCAAATGGAACACACTCTGCAAGTAAGCAGCCTGCAGTGGACCCCTTGGGTCCTCCTTTCTGATAGAAACTGAGTGGAATTAATCCTGTTTGTGCATTTGGGCAACTCACTGACCCTCTCAGTTTTATTCTCACCGGTTCATGGTGAGGCTGAATGCACAGTAGTGAAGGGGACCGAGCACAGGGATGGCATGGAGAGAGTGGTTCTCGGCAGACGGCAGTGCCTGTGCCTCTGTGCTCCTTGGGAGGTGGTCTGTGGGCAAACCATTGTGCTTTCCTCAGGCTGACCTGCAGCATTCACCGAGAGCACACTGAGAGATTTTACAGCAAAGGAATAGAGCTTTGACTTACTATTTCCTTCTCCTTTTACAGATAATGACAGTAATTTGCATCACTAACCTTCCCTGAAAGCTTACTACTTGTCAGGAAGTGCTGTTCTAAAAGGGCTTCACATGTATTCATCATTTCATCCTCCTGACAATCCTGTGAGACAGGTGTTTTTGTTATGATTCCTATTTCAAAAAGCAGAAGTGAATACAGTAAGTTGCCCGTGGCTACACAGCATGTTGGAGGTAGAGATGAACCCGGCATTATAGCTCACAGTCCAAGCCCTTAGCCACAGAACTCCCTGACCCCTTAGAGAGGTCGATATCCTGGCTAAGGGAAACCCCTGTTCCCCAGTGTGGGCAGTGTGGGTGGCAGTTGTGTTGGTGCCACAGGTCCTGTCTTCTGGACATCTGCTGATTTATCCAGGGTGGGCACTTGAAGCAAAGACTGTCCACACTATATGATTTGAGTGGTCAGGCTCAAAAGTGCAGGCTGGGCCAATCTCAGTTGAATCTGGGGAAAGGTGCAGAAGAAGTTGAGCCTTGAGGTGGGGAGAGTCGATGAGCTTGACTTAGGGCTGGAGATCATCAGGATAACCAGCTATGAGTGATTGGAGGAAGCCGGCTGGCTGAGAAAGGAGATAGAAAAGTACATGAATGCCATGAGAGAGACCTCAGGCCTGGAAGGTCAGCTCTCTCCACAGTCTCACAGTGCTGGCTCCCATGGAGTTGGGCTGGTCCTGGGCTCCTGTTTAGGTATTCTGATGTGAATGTGCTTTATACTGAACTATAGCTGCCCCTCGATTTACAATGGGGCCATGTCCTAATAAAACCATGGTAAGCTGAAAATACTGTAAGTCAAAAATGCACTTTTGGGCTGTACAGGTGGCTTATACCTGTAATCTCAGCACTTTGGGAGGCCGAGTTGGGCAGACCACTTGAATCCAGAAGTTTGAGACCAGCCTGGACAACATGGCGAAAACCTGTCTCTATGAAAAATACAAAATTTAGCTGGGTGTGATGGCACATGCCTATAGTCCCAGCTACTCGGGAGGCTGAGATGGGAGGATTGCTTGAACCCAGGAGGTGGAAGTTGCAGTGAGCTGAGAAATGCCTGTGCACTCCAGCCTGTATGACAAAATGAGACACCATCTCAAAAAAAAAAAAAATGCACTTTTTACTTAAGATATTTTTGACTTTCAATGGGTTTATTGGGATGTAGCTTCATTGTAATTTGTGGAGAAGACTGAACATGTATTGCTTTTGCACCATTATAAAGTAAAAAAATCCACAGTGGAACCATCATATGTTGGGGACTGTCTGTAGTTTCTTTGAGTTTCTCTGGTTGAGCTAGCAGCCCCCCTCTTATAATTGTTTTATATAATTATAATTGTTGACATTAGAATTCTTCTGTTTGCAAGGAAGTTCTGTTTGCATCTCTCTAGAGTAGTATCAGTGTGAGATGGGGCTCAACCCCATCCATCTATCAAGCAAGGCTTCTGCACAAGAACAATATCCTTTTTTAAAAATTTGTTTTAATTTTTTTTTATGAGACATAGTCTCACTCTGTCACCCAGGCTGGAGTGCAGTGGCATGATCTCAGCTCGCTGCAACCTCTGCCTCCTGGGTTCAAGTGATTCTTGTGCCTCACCCTCCCTAGTAGCTGGGACTATGGGCATGTGCCACCATGCCTGGCTAAATTTTGTATTTTTAGTAGAGACAGGGGTTTTGCCATGTTGGCCAGGCTGGTCTCTAACTCTTGACCTTAAGCAATCTACCTGCCTCAGCCTCCCAAAGTGCTGGGATTACAGATGTGAGCCACTGTGCACAGCCTACGATATTCTTAAATATAACTGGGATGGATGGGTAAAGTACTCTGGACACAGTGCCCAGCTGGACATAAACATCTGTACTAGTTAGGGTAAGGATGGGTTGCTGTATGACAATAATTCAGTGGCTCATGGAGGATTGAAGTTTTTTCTTTCTCACCACACAGTTCTAAAGTGCATGGCCTGGGTTGGCAGGGGAGCACTGAGCCTCACAGCCATCTATGAATTGGGGTCCTCCAAGCCTCTGCCCTACCATCCCTGAGACCCTTGGTGTGATCCCAGTGTTGGAGCAGGGAGGTGCCATGCCTAGTTCTGCCACAGCTGGAAGAGAGTATGGAGGGGTACCTGATGTCCCATGTCATCTCCGTTCCCCTTCTACTGGTGAGAACTTAGTACATGGTCCCACCTAGCTGCAAGGGAGGCTGGGAAGTATAGTCTTTATCAGGGTTGGTAAATGCTTTCTCTAAAGGGTTGGACAGGAAATAGTTTCAGCTTTGCGGGGCCATATAGTCTCCATTGCAAGTACTCAATTCTGCCCTTGCAGCTTGACAAAGGCCACAGAGAATATGCAAGTGAATGGGCATGGCTGTGTTCCAATAACATTTTATTCATGAACACCTAAGTTTGAATGTAATGTCACTTTCATGTGTCATCAATATTATTCTTTTTTTCCAGCCATTAAAAAATGTAAAAGCCCTTTCTAGCTTATGGCAATTTAAAACTAACTAGAGCTTTGGATCTGGCTGATGGGTCATAGATTGTGGACTCCTGTCTCCTGGTCTGGGTGGTGATTTTGGGCTTGGCCATACTTTGTTAGGGGAGATTGGATTTTGGCAGAGAGTGAGTGGTCTCTACCCCTACATCTACTGTAGGGCTTGCTTAGAGAAAGGTGTTTCAGGAAAAGCAGGGTGCTCCCTCTGCCCCCTTCTCTGTACAAAAAGCAGAATTCACTTGGTCAGGGGGAAAAATCATGCCCCTCTTCTCAAACTTGTTAGGAGCGAGGAGAGGGGAAGCCATGGTGGGGGGCTCCTGATGTCAGCAGGTTGTGGAGAAAATGTCAGCTCAGCACCAGAAGGTCTTCTGCAATGCCAGATAAAAAGCTATAAGCTGGCCTCCCAGGGCTAGAGGCTTACCATCCAGAAGAAACCAGTGGCCAGGCCAGGAGACAGGTGGCAGCACCCCCATCCCTGCCACTAGGGCTCAAGGACACCATGCAGGAGGTGGTTTTCAGCCAGACAATGACAATTTTTAATAATTGGAAAGTGACAGCTACAAATATAAAATGTGACCAAAAAATCTGTCAGAAGGGATGAAGATACCATTATTTGGAGAGTGTTTTCCTCCATCCCTCCCTCCTCCCCATCAACTCCCAATGTGGGGGTGGGAGCTTGCCAAGCAAAGCTGATATCAGTTATTGAGAAAAATAGAATCATTCCCTGTTTGTACATCACTGAGTTTATACTGTCAATCAAAACAGCTACACATATTTTTAGCATCGACTGCCAATTATTCTTTCTGTCTCAGAATAATCAGAACCAAAGACTGAAAAATTCACTTAAGGGTGTTCGACATGGAGTCAGTCCAGCCTGGGCGCTGACAGTCCTGGTGCTGACAGGTCCCATGTGACCTTCCTAAGCCCTATGACCCCTCTGGGACTCAGTCCCTGCCTCTGTCAAATGGAGGAGAATAAAACCTGTTGTACAGGTTCGTGGGGAGAAGCCCATTTTGGAGCATTGCTCAAAGGCAAAGGATGACTTTGGCTGGTCTCTGTGGGTGTTGGTCTTCTCCTCTCAAGTGGCTGGATCCCACGGGCTATTCCCACAGTAACTTCCAGTCACTGCACCACTGACGCTTGAGTCTTGGACTTCTGAGGAGAACCCTGGCCTTCATAGGTGCTTCCATCTAAGGGAGGTTTTGAAGAAGAAGAAAGTATGGGCTTGATTAGGAACTCCCTGCTCTCCAACCTTCCCAGCCTTTCTGGGCACAGCGCAAGCCGCCTCCTCTAGGATGTCCTTCTGGATTTCTTCAGTCACAGGCCATCTCCCCTCTTTCTTAGGGACCCATGTATTTAAACTTGACCTCTACCCAGGCTTGGTTCTCTACTTTCTGGTCTGCCTGGGAAATGTGCTAGAGGTGAACTCCCTGTAGCCACTCTGATAACTGATCCTAACCCTAACCCTCACCCTAACCCCACCGGGAGCTCTGTGAAAGGGTCTGACATGCACACACACATCATAGCTTGGTCAGCAACACTGGCTTCACTTACTGGCTTTAAGCCTTCCTGAGCCCCAGGTCCCAACATTTGCCTTTAGGCACACTTGCTTAGACAGCACATTCAGACACCCTGACTTGTCTGACTTGGGTGTTGGACACAGCGAGCCCTGCTGTTCAGTTGCTCCTCTCATCCCATAAGTGTGGGCTGGAGGTGCCCTGTTCTGGGGTTAGCCTGGCAGGGACCACCAATCTCACACCCTTGTCATGCAAAGGAGACCCAGAGCACCCACCTCTCCCAGCCAGGAGCCCCTGTTGAAAGCCATGTCCTCTTGGACTGTGGGGTGACATGGAGAGGGCAGCAACCAGCTGGTCCACAGACTGTGTAGACGTTCTATTGGCCTTACATTGTCCACTGGCTTCGTGGAAGTAGGAAATGCTGTTTCAAGTGGAGCTCGGTCCCCTCTCCCATCACCAAGCAAATGATGGATCATGACCGTCTTGGCAGAGTGATCGTCTTAGGTTCACTCTGATCTTCCTAGCGATCTTCTTAGTGAACATGTGAGGACATGAGCCAGCCAATGAAATGTATGCTGCTCAATTCAAGTTGCTGGTCCTTGCTGGCCTCATTAACCATCTAAACTCCTAGTATGCGTGAGGCATACTGTGGTACGTGACATCATTTGATTCATCCATTCATTCATTCCTTTTCCCTTCAGTGTATGTGGTCTGTCCATAGGTGCTGGGAATATGTGGTGAACAAGACAGAAATAGTTCCTGGTCTGGTGGAGCTTACAGGCTGGGAGAAACTACACAATGAAGCAAACAATTGCAAAGGGATTTGACTTGATGAGCCTGCAGCCTGGGCTGTGAGTTGAAGGTGGCCAGACAATGGTGAGGGCCAGGGTATAGGGCAGAGCACCCACAATATTTCAAACAGAGGGAAAAGAAAACAGGCAGGAGAGCTGTAGGGAGATGCTTGTGTCTGGATACAAAAGCATGGGGGTGGGCAATGTGGTACTCTGAGCGGGTAGGCAGGGGCTAGATGCTAGAGGCCCCTGAAAGTATGATGATGGTGTTTGAACTGTAGCTGGAGTGCAAGGGCAGCCCCCCAAAGCTTTTCTGGCAGCTGTACAGCAGGACAGGTTTTCACTTTTGAAGGACTCCTGGCTGCTGTGCTCAGGGTACACAGATGGGAGGAGAGTGGAAACTGCTGAGGTCACCCAGGTAAGACGTGGAAAGCTAGAGTCATTAGAATGGCATGCAATGGGTTGAGATTGCTTTGAGAGTTCTAAGGAGGAGGAGCCCACAGGACTCGGATATGGGGAGAGGGAGCATCAGGACTGTTCTTAGGTCTCCCTTTTCAGTGTCCGGTAGGATGGTGGCATCTTTAATTAAGTTTGGAAACACAGAGGGATACATGGACTTTGGGAGGAAGATGATTGCCTGCGAGACCCCCAGGTGGATCTGGAGTTTAGGAGAGAGGTCTGGAGTAGGTAGTGATCAAGATGTAGAGGTGGAGATGGCTCCTCTGCAGGGCTCAGGTCTTTCAGAGAGAGAGGGCCTGGCAATGGAGCACTGGAAACTCTTCTCAATGCTCCACAGCCTCTACCTGCAAACGAGACCTGCCCTCAAGTTATATACCAATTATGCACCAATTATATAACCTCTCTTGTTCACCCAGAGGAAAAGAAAGATAAAATGAAGACAGTGTAGTAGAAATGGAAGAGGATGAGAGTTGTTCTGGTGCCTCCTCCTGCTCATCCCAGCCACAGGGCCTTAGCACCTGTTGCATGAATTCCTAGACCACCCCTTAGACAGATGTTGTCTTGGCTGGCTCCTTAGCTTTCAGGTCAAATATCACCTACCCTGATCACTTTGTCCTGTCCCAAACTGTGCTGCTCTCAGCTGTTTCAGCCACAGCAACTGATTTGACTTTCTTGTCTTCTTGCCTGCCTGCCTTTCTCCCTCCCTCCCTCCCTCCCTCCTTCCCTTCCCTTCCCTTCCCTTCCCTTCCCTTCCCTTCCCTTCCCTTCCCTTCCCTTCCCTTCCCTTCCCTCCCCTCCTTCCCTTCCCTTCCCTCCCCTCCCCTCCCCTCCCCTCCCCTCCCCTCCCCTCTCTTCCTTTCCTTTCCTTTTCTCCCTCCCTCCCTTTCTCCTTTCCTCCCTTCTTCCTTTTCTTCCTTCCTTCTCCTCCTCCTCCCCTTCCTCCCTCCCTCCCTCCTTCCCTCCCTTCCTCCCTTCCCTTCCTTCCTTTCTTCCTTCTTCTCCTCCCCCTTTCCTTCCTCCTCCTCCTCCTCTTTCTCCTCCCCTCCCTCCCTTCCTTCCTCCCTCCCTTCCTTCCTTTCTTCCTTCTTCTCCTCCCCCTTTCCTTCCTCCTCCTCCTCCTCTTTCTCCTCCCCTCCCTCCCTTCCTTCCTTCCTGCCTTCCTTCCTCCCTCCCTTCCTTTCTTCCTTCTGCTCCTCCCCCTTTCCTTCCTCCTCCTCCTCCTCTTTCTCCTCCCCTCCCTCCCTCCCTCCCTCCCTCCCTCCCTCCCTTCCTTCCTTCCTTCCTTCCTTCCTTCCTTCCTTCCTTCCTTCCTTCCTTCCTTCCTTTAGAGACAGGATCTTGCTCTGTTGCCCAGGCTACAGTGCAGTGGCACAATCACAGCTCACTGCAGCTTTGAACTCCTGGGCTCAAGTGATCCTCCTATCTCAGCCTCCTGAGTAATTGGGATTCTATAGGTGTGCACCACCACACCCAGCTAATTTCTTTTTTCTTTTTCTTTTTTTTTTAAAGACATGGTCTCACTCAGGGCTGGTTGCTCAGGCTGGTCTTGACCTCCTGGACTCAAACAATTCTGCCTTGGCCTCCCAAAGTGCTAGGATTACAGTCATGAGCTACCAGGTCCTTTGCTCATTCCTTTATGGGTCTTTTTCCTGTTTCTCCTGACCATGTAAAACCCCTGAGGGCAGGGACCTGCTCTGTGTGTTGTTCACAGTTGCTTCTCCAGCCCTGTCCCTGGCTTGAGTTATTTTCAGTTCCCCTTCCCTTCTCCTGCAGCAGGCACGCAGCAGCGCCTGTGTATGGGCTGTAGGTCCTGTGCCTCTCTTGGGTCTATTCCTCCCCTTCCGCCACTGCTCTCTGCACTGGATCCATGAGCAGGTCTTGCCTGGGTCACTTCTCTTTCCTCCCTCTGCTCTTCCATTGTATGATCACATGGCAGCCAGGAGCCTCTGTCTAAAATGGCAATCTTCTCATGTGGTTCCCTTACCCAAAGTCTGCGAACAACTCCAGTGCTGGATGACACATTCCAGAGTCCGTGATAGGCTAGCCCCTGCCTAACCTGCCCCTCCTCTGCCCTTCACTCTGCGTCAGACACACGCGGAGCTCTCAGCGTCTCCAGGGTGCTGCTCCTTCCTCTCACCTGGGTGCCTCTGCTCTGCCCGCCATAGGTTTTAGCTCTCTAAATACTGAATGCATGCATGACAAGTCCAGGACAACAAAGGGAGGACGGGTACTCACTGGGACAGATTTGCCTCCTGCTTCTCTCCCCTTCCAGGGAAGCCTGGCAGAGCATCTTACATTCTCACTGCATTTCTCTCTCAAGCCCCAAACACTTTCCCTTGTCCTAGCATTTGATGCCTCAGCCTTAACCCGGTATCTTGAATTGCCTCTGGGGCCCCAGCCATCCCAGGCTGCCTTAATTAATTGTAAAATTGATTAAGCAGCCCCCTTTGTTAGGCTGGGCTGGTGTTTATTTGTATTTTCATACTATTATCCTTTTATACTTCTCTGGGCGCCTTCAGCTCTCTACTGACACCTTTTATTGGGGAAATGTTAATTTAAAAATCATCTATAATGCAGGTGTCACAAATCAAAGCTGTTCAGTAATGAGTTGCTCTTATGTCGTATAAAAACAATTAATTAAAACCCTTTCTGAGAGAGCTGTGCCGGCAGATTTATGTTTCCCAGGGTCTCCCCCTCGACCTTCCTTTCTAAGAACCCTCATGCACTCAGCTGGCTTCTATGGGGGGATGGTTTCCTCCCACCTCTCCCCAGGAAATAGAATTCTAGCCTGGTGGAGTGGAGAAGGCTCCAAGAGGGTGTCCGGCCTGACTGCCTTGCCTTATGGAGCACAGAGAGGAATTCTGCTGTGATCACACAGCACCTGAGTGGCCACACCAGCCTCAGAACAGGCTCTCCTGCCTGAGCCCTGTCCTCGTGATCACTGCTGGCCCTCATGGCAAGGCTGATGGCCAGGGCACACAGGAGCAATGGCACTGCTGGTCTAGTAAGTTCCAGGCTCCAGACTGCTCCACAGCCTGGCCACAGCAAGGGAAGCAACTCATTCTCTGCTGACAGATGCAGTCACTCCACAGATGCTTTCCATCTTTGCTAATCAATTCTGCACTTTAATAGTCCAGGGCTCTAAGTTCTGATCTTGCCTCTGCTCCTGACCCATCCTCTCACCTTGGGTAAATCACTTCCCCTTGGTTGGGCCTCAGTTTCTCTCTCTACAAAATGGGTACACTGAGAAACCAGGTATTGCAGATTCAGATGCTCATAGGTACCATCAATGAATAAGGCAGGCCCGGTGGGAACTGGGAAAAACCATGGAGGAGCATGCACTATCTGAAGGAGACCGCCTCTATCCCCTTCAGATGCCTGTGGTCATAAGAGAAGGCAGGCCTGATGTTGCTCTTTGCAGAGAAACCGGAAATCCAGCTTGGGATTTCAAAATATTGATGAAGGGAGCAGCCCTTGCTTAGTTTGTCCTTAGACCCCCTTCTTCCACATTCTCTGTTTAGCTCTCAGGGGCTGGCCATGTCTCTCTGTGACCTACTGAGGTTCCAGGGGGGCCGGGTCATCCTGGCTCCTGGGCTTTGTCACCACCACCACCTCCCTCCCTCTCCTTCCCTCTCTCCCTCCCTAGCTCCTAGCTGGAGCCAGTGCTGATCTCTGGGTTGCCTTGCTGGTTTCTCCTCACCTGCATCTTTAGTCCTTATGTTAAGTTTCCTCTGTTTTAAGTACCTCCCATGGTTTATGGGTTCCTGGTTGGATCCTGATACATTTCATAATTTTATTAACAGACATTACCGTGAATGAGCAAAATAAAGAGCAAAAATCTTGTCTGTGGGTGGCTGGATAGGGTATGAAGATTCCAGGTTGTAATTTGGTTCAGGGTGGACCTGGGAAATCAGACACTGGCAGTCACTGCAGAAGCTTCTAGTCTTAGATACTCGCCAGGGCATCTGAATCTAGCCCTCTGCCTCCACTAAAAAGTGGCTTCTCATTCTCCATTGCTGGGGCTTCTTCTGGCCCTTCCCCTGGTCACCCTCTCCCTGGCTGGTGGTTTTTAAAACTTTTTTGGACAAGGCCTTGCTTTGCCACCCCATGCTGGAGTGTAGTGACAGGATCATGGCTCCTTGTAGCCTCAACCTCCTGGGTTCAAGTGATCTTCCCACCTGTGCCTCCCAAGTAGCTGGGACCACAGGCACCACAATGCCTGACTAATTTTTTTTTTTCTTTTGGTATTTTTATAGAGATAAGGTCTCACGATGTTGCCCTGGCTGGTCTCGAACTCCTGTGCTCAAGTGATTCTCCTGCCTGGGCCTCACAAAGGGGAGGTGGGATTACAGGTGTGAGCCATTGTGCCTGGCCTGGCGACTTCTTTTATGAAGGGGGATTGGGTGAGCTCCATGTAGGCAAATGACTTTCTCCTTCCGTTGACCTGTCTAACCTTCTCCACAGCCCTGCCACAGTGAGGGAGAGTCAGCACTGGAACCCAGGGCACACACCCTCAGGGGATCCGGCCCCTCTCTGTGTTCTCCTCTCTGCATTTGAGGAACTTGGCCTGCAGTCAGGGAGCCAGGAAGTCCCTGCCAGTCAAGGAGGGAGTGTGAGCTGGTGGGGGAGGCTACCTCAGGGCACAGGAGCTAATAGACCAGCCTCAGGGCTTCTGCTCCTGACTTCTAGATTGTTCCAATCAAGGAGGGAGTGTGAGCTGGTGGGGGAGGCTACCTCAGGGCACAGGAGCTAATAGACCAGCCTCGGGGCTTCTGCTCCTGACTTCTAGATTGTTCCAATCAAGGAGGGAGTGTGAGCTGGTGGGGGAGGCTACCTCAGGGCACAGGAGCTAATAGACCAGCCTCAGGGGTTCTGCTCCTGACTTCTAGATTGTTCCACCTTCGTATGAAATATGTTCCTTCCGTCTAACACTTGTGATTTGGGGACCATCCAACTCAAATGAAAGAAGCCAAGCCATGCAGTGAGCTGCCCCCTCCCCAGTATGGGGTGCCCCCTGCCCCCCACCCAGCTCCCCTGCCCTCCCAGCCAAGGGAGGATCGCCTCCTGGTGATCTCAGCCTCCCCTCCGAGTGGGCTGTGAAGTGTCTAATCCACGCTTTCATCTGGCATCCACAATTATAATGTCAAGATTGAATAATCTGCCTTTATCTCCCGGGTGACAGCCATGTAGAAACTTCAAAAGAAACAGTTTTGCTGGCATCTAACAGCTTTTGTTAATTACTATATCCCAAAGAAAATGAAATAAAGGAGGGAGAAAAATGATATTTCTCTGTGACAACTTTGTAAAAATATCAGTGATGAAGCGGCGCGGTTTAAGGATTTTAACTATTCATGCAGCTGAGATGGGGCCGCTACCCTCCCACTGGGGAGCTGGAGCTGGAGCATGCCCAAGGGTGCATGCACACACACATGCACAAATGCACGCACGCACACATGCACTCAGATCTGCTCCCAGACCTCTTCACACAGCATACATGTAGTTATGGACACTCACTCTTATAACCCTCTCACATAGTCCTCTGCCCCCCAGCCCCACACTTTCTCTCTCTCTCTCTCTCAGGAGTACTGCTTCCTTCATTGGATGGTCAGAACCCTTCCCATGCCCCCAGTTAATGCCAGGGACACAGGCTTGCAAGAGGGTCCTCTCAGGGTAGCGGGACAGCCGGGGAGACACACAGGCAGACAGTAGCTCGTTTTCTCTTTTTCCTTATGTCATACTGCATAGGTGTCATGTGCCATGTAGGCACCTGGGAACCATTAGGTAGAGGGAGCAAGAGCACAGGCTATGGCTGGGGCTTCCTGGGTTTGAATCCTGGTGCTATCTTGTTGTAGCTGTGTGACCTGGGGCAAGTCATTCAACCTCTCTGTGCTGGAATGTCTTCGCCTGTAAAATCGGGATAATAATAGGGCATCCTGGACAGGAGGAAGGACAAGATGAGGTAAATGAAGTAACAGAGATAAAGTGTTCACCAAATGCTGGCTGTCATTTAGAGGTGTGCAGAGTGGCTGACTCTGCCTGAGGAGGACTGGCCTGGCATTACCAGAAGGCTTCATGGAAAAGGTGATATTTCAGTTTGCAGCATTGAAGGTTGGAAGAAAAGGAACACATATCCCAGGCAGAAAAAACACCTTATTTGAAGACTTCTAGGCATGGTGGTGCATTCACATCCCATTCGTGGTGAACATGTGGTGTGACTGGAGGACAGTGTGAAGTATCAGGAGGAGAACTGGGTGGGAGAAGGTTCTAGAAAGGTAGGCAGGTTATACCTTAGTGGTGACAGACCCTGGGTTTCATTAAGGGGGTGGAGTTTCCCTTGAGGAGCTGGGGGCTGCTGAAGGGCTGCGGTTTGCTGAGGACCCCCTTCAGATTTCGGGAGCCGTGGAGGAGCAGGGGGCAGGTGGGCATGGCCTGGAGTGGGCCTGGAGACAGAAGACCAGGCTGTGCCGAGAGGTCCTGGGGCACCCCCACACTCACGCACTGACACACACGCACACTCACATGTGTTCATAAACACTCATCTACAGGCTCACAGTTACACACCAGTGCACACACACTTTCCTTTCCTCTTGTTTCCCAAACAGCGCCTGTAGGTGGACTTTTAAAGTGAAACTCCATTTCTCTGTAGTGGCTCCTGACTCCTCAATTACATGGTAGTAGGTTGGCAGAGATGTGATTAATGATGGAAATTGCCAAAATAAACCTCTGGAGGCCTTGTGTGCTCCTCTGTGATATGAAGGGAGTGCCTCCAAGGTAGAGCAGCAGGGGGGGTGACAGCCTTAGACCTATGGGGCAGGAGCCTGGCTTCTGGTTCTGGTCTCAGTCTTCCCAGCTGTAAAATGGGAGAACTGAGCTCGCTCTCCGAGAGCCCATTTAATGATATTGTTCCAGGATCTGCATTAGGGTTAAACAGTAACATCAGTGTGTGATAGAAGTGTCCCCACGTGGCAATGAGCTCATTCAAAGCAAAAAGCGGTTTTGGGATAACAGTGTACTAAGTGCCAGGCACAGTGCCAGGCACGGCAGGGGATTCAAACCTGAGTGGCAGAGGTTATGTGTGTCCTGCTCACTCCTGGCCCCAGCCCTCCTGTTACAGTGGAAGTGCCTGGAGGACAGACACTGTCTGGAAGGTGATGCCATGGTCCCTGGGCACTGAGTGAGGGAGAGGTGGAACCCCACTTGGTCGGAAGGGACAGTGTGTATAGACTGAACCAGGCCTCTGGGGGACAGGGAAGGCGAACATCCCAGGCACGGGGCATAGCCTGGGCCCAGGAAGAAGCTCAGGATGTGCTTAGAACCCATCTTGACTGCCTAGAGCTCAGAGAGTGAGACCTGGATGGGCAAGGCCAGGAAGGTGCGGGTATTTGGAGGCCTTGGTCTTGGTGTTAAGGGAGAGTAACATAAAGTGGCTCCAGCAGAGGCAGGAGGTACAGGAAGGCTCCACAAAGTGTTCTAGGGGCACAGGATACTTTGCAAGAGGGTCTTAGGGGGTGGAGTTTCCTTCGAGGAGCTGGGTGCTGCTGAAGGGCTGCAGTCTATTGAGGACCCCCATCAGACGGGGGAGCTGTGGAGAAGCAGGGCGCAGGTGGGAGGAGCTGTTGGCCTTCAGGAGCTGTTAGTTGCATGACTGGCCAGCCTGGGGGACCTGTCAACTCCTGTTTTTGTTTTAAATTTATTATTTTTTTGAGACAGAGCCTTGCTCTGTCACTCAGGCTGGAGTGCAGTGGCACAATCTCAGCTCACTGAAACCTGCACCTTTTGGGTTCAAGTGATTCTCCTGCCTCAGCCTCCCAAGTAGCTGGGACTACAGGCGTGCACCACCACGCCCGGCTAATTCTGGTATTTTTAGTAGAGATGGGGTTTCACCATACTGGCCAGGCTGGTCTCGAACTCCTGACCTCATAATCCACCCACCTTGGCCTCCCAAAGTGCTGGGATTACAGGCCTGAGCCACTATGCCCGGCTCAACCTCTGGTTTTTTTTATCATGCGTTTTTTGCTCTTTTTCTCTACTTGAGGCTGGCTGGCTTATGAGGAAAATGGCCACCCCTTCTCAGCTTGCCACA
This sequence comes from Callithrix jacchus, assembly GCF_049354715.1. NCBI lineage: Eukaryota > Metazoa > Chordata > Mammalia > Primates > Cebidae > Callithrix > Callithrix jacchus. The sequence continues at coordinate 51,937,037 of NC_133513.1, read as the reverse complement.
ACCTGGACTGAGCAACCAGGGTTGTCTGGGGAGAGGCCCTGATGGGTCCCACTGGAGTCTAATCGGATTGGACTAAAGAGGTGAAGTACTACCATGGGCAAAGCATGGGCAATCCCTTTGCAGGACTGTGGGGGTTTGACTGGTCGCCACGCTCCCTCCCTCCAGCCTTAGAAGCCTGGCAGAAGACTGCCTGGATGTTTGTAGGCCATGGAGACCCATGGCAGGGGGGGTCCACTGCATCTTGAAAAGGCTTCCTGACTCTAGAGTCACAAGTAGATGCAATGAGCAGGGAGAGGGCCAGAATAAAGCAAGAATATCCCAAGCTTTCTGGGGAGATCCTGTCCTCAAATTCTCCCTTTCCCAGGAGAAGCCGCAAGCGGTGGTTTCTGGTATTTGTGGTCAGGTCTTGACCCACAGAGGCAGGCAGGTGGAGAAGACTGGGGACTCTGCCCTGGAAGGCAGGAGACCTGGATGGAAAGTTTGAGGCTTGGCCTAAGAGGTGACCCTGTTGGCAGAAGGAGGACACCAGGGAAGGCAAATGGAATCCTGTCATCTTTGTCCACCTGCCTGCTCCAGGAAGCAGGCATTTGCCCTGCTGGGATGTTTTGGAAATGCGCAACCTCCTCGAATGGAGCCAGAGAGGAGAGGAATTGGTACAATGGGAGGAGTGAATGGAATTCTGCTGTTTTGCAAACATTCTAAAGCAGCAGGAGCCTTCAGTCAAATGAGCCTCCTCCCCGCATAAAGCAGAAAGACCTGGGGCTGCTGCAGGTAGGGGGCAGGCAGGCTCGCTCAGGACAGCCATGGCGGCTAGGAGGGGTGTGCCCTGCAGTTGTGTAAGGCACAATCAGCCCAGTCACACAGGCTGGCCCTGGCCCACTGGTTGTCCTGATCTTGTCCCCAAGCCACCTCCTAGAGGTTCACTGAAAACTCCTCACCTGGATGGGGCCAAGTGAAGGACACCAGCTTGGAATGCCCTAGATATTGGTGACTAAGCAGGGGATTCCACGCAAGGCAGAGCTATATTGAGGGGACTGCCTTTAGAAGTTTGGACAGTCATGGGGCTTTAGCTGGAATTACACTGATGCCCTCTTTGGCCCTAGAAGCCTGTATGTTAAGAATCTTCTGGGACTACCTCTACCCTCTGGCCCCTGTGTCAGAGTGTCACCTGTGCACATGCTTGTCTGTGTGTGTGTGTGTTTTGAGATGGAGTTTGCTCTATTGCCCAGGCTGGCATGCAGTGGTGTGATCTTGGCTAACTGCAGCCTCGTCCTCCAGGTTTCAAGAAATTCTTCTGCCTCAGCTTTCTGAGTAGCTAGGATTACAGGTGTGCGGGACCACACCCAACTAGTTTTTGTATTTTTAGTAGAGATGGGGTTTTGACATGTTGGCTAGGCTGGTCTCAAACTCATGACCTCAAGCGGTCTGCCCACCTCAGCCTCCCAAAGCGCTGGGATTACAGGTGGGAGCCACTGCACCCGGCCCACATGCTTTTGAACTGGGCACACTCATTTATTTAGATGATGTATTTCCCTTTCTTCTTAGATCTCATTTAAAACCCATACTGGTGGGGTTTGGGTCACAGCAGCACAGTAAGGGGCTCCTGCTGCCTTCTCTGGACCCCTGGGAATGTCCAGTGCTGACAGCCTTCTCTCCAAAGTGCTGATCCCAAGGTTTCAGAGCCCTCAAAGCTCTGAGTGTCCCCTGTGATGCTGGCAGCATCTCCCTCCTACCCTAGCTAAGCCTCCTTGTCCCCAGAGCCCCTCTGCCTGGCAGTGAGGAGGGAGCTGGGACTGTTCATTCCCCTCCTATTAACCCTGCCTGCCCGAGGGGAGCACTGGCCCCTGGATCCAATCTCACCTCCCTTCCACTAGTCATTAGTCTCCCCTGCTGCAGGTAGAGTGACAGGCGGGCTCAGGAGCTCCTGAAAAGGCCTTTGTTTTATCGCCTTCAGTTCAGATGCTTCAGAGCACTAGCAGGCCATATTTTAATCTCAGGTCTTTGCAAACAAAATCGTTAAAAGCAGATGGCTGTGAAGACTGCCATGAATATTAATAGATATTGAAAAAAAGGCCCCTTAATCTTTCCATAAATCTTTCCGAGGAGGTGGGGGAAGACTCAGAGATGAGGGCTGCACTGTAGTTGCAGGTACCCTGGCACTTCCTATCTGGGCTTGATCCTAATTACTTGATCCTAAACCACCTACCTTTGAGGAATTACCACAAAGGTAGGTGGTTTCAGCCCAGAGCTGGGTACCAAGATGGGCCTGGAGCACCAGTCCTGGGCTCACCATCTCCTGTCTTCCTCTCTCCTTCCCTCGCAGAGCTGGGATGTGAGGACCCAGCTCCTGCAGAGCACCCTCATGCATGCTGACACCAGCTGTGGATGGGCCCTGTTCCCTTGGTGCTGTACGTAAGGATGCTGTTCGCTGTCATCCATTGTGTGCCAGTTTCCACACCTATCAGCCTTGTGTCAACCTTTGAGGTGGAATTATCATCCCCATTTCACAGGTTAGGAAAGAGGCTCAGGAAATAGAAACAGCTGGCTCCAGATTACTGGGTTAGTAAATGGAACAGAAGCGATCTGGACCCAGAGATCTGGATCTGAAATCCTGTGTGTTAAGGGTCTTCTAGGGCCACCATGTTCCTCTCGCCCTTTGCCAAAGTGTCACCTGTGCACCTGCTTTTGCACTAGACACCATTCACTCATTTGGATTATACATTTCTCTTTCAGTTCTCTTTTAAAATGCAAACACTCCTGGGAGAGGTAACCTATTAAGTGGCTGAGAAACATTAAAAGCTGTTCAGCCGCATAATCTAGGACCTGAGTTGAAGTCTTAGCTCAGCCATTTCCTGGCTCCATGACCTTGAGGCAGCATTTAATTTCACAGAGTTTATTTCCTCTGGAAAACAGTGGGAATAATTAGACAACTCTATGAGGTAGACAGAAGAGGCAGGAATTCGAAGAGATCAAAGATAGGAAAGCGCTTTGAAAAACCACACACCATCGGATACCTGCAGAGGAATATGGTCTTCATTGTTGTCCAAACACCTGATTCATTTCCTGATCACTTTCATGGTGATATGGGGGAATAAGTAACTGGGGAGCAGAGGGCAGAGATCAAGAGGGCACGGGGCATGGCCTGGTGGGAGTGGGGTGATGGGTGGCAGGAAGGGACATGGCTGCTCTACAGAGCCAAGGGCATTGGTCCTAAGCTTTTCTTTACTTGGCCTGTGGCTTGCCTTGCTTTATGCTTCAAATCTAATTCAGTCTGTCTTCCTCCTTCCTCCCTCCCCACTCCTCTCTTCCTCTCTTCCCAATCTTCTTCCCTCCTCATTCATTCATTCATTCTCTCTCTCTCTCTCTTTCTCTGTGCCAACAAATGTTTTTGGATCACTTGCTAGTGTTCCAGGCATGGGAAATCAATAGCAAACATGAGCAGTGTGGTCACTGCCCTAAGTAGGTACATACTGGGTAGGCATGTGAGAAACAGACAGGGGACCCATTTTAAATAGGTGGAGGCCTGTTTGTCAAAGCCGGTTCTACAAAGCTGACATATGTTGGGATGGCACCCCGTATGACCAAGGCTGGAAAGTCCTTAGAGGACACAGGTGAGAGCCAGACAGTGAGATGAGCAGAAAGAGTGAGCCAAGGGAAGCATATTTTGGTGTGCTTCTTTCACCAGCCGATGGCCAGGCCCAGCCCCGGCCATGCCACGCCCCTCCTATACTCCTCCCCTGTCCAAGCCCCACCCCCATGATGGCCCCTCCCCTGGCCTGGTTCTGCCTATGGGCACCTTCCTTATATGGGATAATCTGGCTGACCTGCTGCTTCTAGGAGTGGGTTTAAGTGAATCTCAAAGACTGAGAAGAGGAGAGAGAGGTGGGGGCCTAGGAGGGGCTGACTGAGGTTCTCTGGCTTTAAGTTTTCATGCACAGGGTTCACAGGAGCCAGTTTTGAGAGAAAACTCAGAAATGGAGAAAGTAATCCATCACTTGAGTCCGATTAAACTGTTGCTGTTCCAAATGCAACCAATTCTTGGAGCCTGAGTACAAAGAGGCAGAAACTTGTCACGTTTCAACAAACATACTTTATTATACTGTATAATTTAAGGTATCATTTTATTCAAGTGACATTCAAACGTGTGAAAAACGGTTGCATATGCCATAGCCATTAATGAAATCATTACGTACAAATGGTTACGCTTTACCAAGTCATTCATTAAAAGTAAATTAATGAGGGGGACAGCATTAAAATATTTCGCAATCATTACCAGGTCCAGCCTAACCCACTTTTATAAATATTCATCAACAAAAACGTGCCTCAAGAACTCACCCAGTAAATTAAATTCTCGTCTTGAAGTGTTTTGCTTCTATTAATGGCATCAACCGTGGTACTTTCTTTGATTTGTTTTCCGGAACTTTGGGATATATTGTACGGAAATAATGACAAACTCTGAGTAATCGCTGATAATTAGGCCAAATCTATTATTCCCATGGTATTTACATTTTGATTACTATTTTCCCCCCAAAGGCAATGTCTTGAATCTATTCTAATACAAGGCAAAATAGTATCTGAGATTTTCAGGGCTGGAAGGAAACTCAGAAATTAACTAGTACGGCCCTCACCTGCTGTTTGAGTCCTCTGTCAACATCTCTGTCATGCACACTTTGCTTTCTACTTAAGTATCTCCAATGATGGGGAGCTCATTACCTCTGTGGCCCATTCCATTCTTAGATACTTTTGATTATCATTACCACTTGTTAACTTTCATGCATGTTCTTAGCCCCAGGCATCAGGATGGAATGAAAAATTCTTCACGAAAATGGGAAAGTTGTTCTGTAGGTATTATCACACTCTGGACTTCTCGTAAGTCTTTGGCCTCCAGTTTAAGATTTCCAGGATATTTGAGACTTCCTCTAAGGAAGCGAATTCCAGCGTCTTGTCTTTCTCTTTCCTGCAGAGTAGGCCTTGCCATGAAGGCCCTGCAAGATCTGGTCCCTAGCTTCATCTTCCCATCACCCACAGTTTCTCTGTGTGCTTTAATCAGGTAATCCTGAACCATGGCTGGTGGCCCTACACAGACTGCTCCTTAGCTTTCAGGCTTTACGTAGGCTTTCCCCTCTGTCTGAAATGCTCTTTCCCCCTTTTTCTGCCTGTTGAACTTCTATTCATCCTGCAGAGCTTCTGTTCAGTGGTCATTACCTCTGTGACACCATCCTTGATTGATTCCCAACCCCTCCCCATGACAGACTGATCACACCTCTTTTCTACACTACTTCTGTTCTATATAAATTCTTAGTATTTTCCAAGGGAGTGGAAGAGAAGAAAGGCTAGGTTCATGAAGGGTCTCCAGGTTAAACTTTTTTTTTTTTGCTTAAAACAACACATTTATTATCTTACAAATCTGTAGAACAGAAGTCCTTTCTTTGGCTCATGGCCAAACCTTCCTTCATCTTCAAAGCCAGCAATGTCAGGCTGATTCCTCCCAGATTGGACTTTTGATGTTATCCTCTAAAGAGGATAGTTAGACTTGTAGCCTCAGAGCAACAACATTCAAAGGGAGATGATCATCCACGGCTTACATCTGCTGCCCCATGGCCAGCCCACGTTACTTAGTGTGCGCTCTGAAATCACATTATTTTTGTAAATAATGTAGCTGTCTTGGAAAGAGCATAATTTTTATTGCATTGTATTTATAAGGCTAAAAACATTAATTTGTGAAATGTAAACATTTAAAATCATCCAAGGTGTTGTAACCTTGTTTTGACCTTTTTTTAAAAAAATATAAAGGATTTATTATGAGTTGGCTCAAGTGATTATTGACATTTAAAAAGCCATTACCAATAAAAACAAAATAGGATAGTGAGAGCCTCTCTGGTCTCCAAGAAGTCGTGCTAAGTGCACACACCACACGGACTGGATTTCCCTGCTTGCTGTGTGTCCAGCTTCCCAGTCCACACACATCACACAGTGGTTAAGCATGCATGCTCTGGAACTAGACTGCCTGGGTTCATGTCTACCTAGGCGATGGAGTGACTCTGGGCCAGTTCCTGACCTCTCTGTGCCTCGCCTTCCCCATCTGTAAAATGGGGGGTAATACTGGCACCTACCTCATCAGAGGTTGTGGACACTAATGATGATGGTGATGTCAGGAGCCTGGTGTGCAGCTGTGCTCTGTAAGCCTGCCCTGTCATTACTGGCCTCAGCATAGCCCCTGGTCCAGAGGGTGGAGTCTGCACACATCTGCTGCAACCCTGCAACCCCATGGTCCATGCCCTTCATCTAGAAAAACCACCCACAGAGATGGTGCACAGTGCCTCCCTCTCCTGCAGATTCCACACATGGCCTCTCCCGGACACTGGGAGCATCTTGGTGGATATCTGGAAGCAAATAGGGACCAGCTGGCATTTTCCTGCCTCCTTAGACAGAAACCACCAGATAAGGCTACTCCCATTTTCCTCTTGCCCTCACAAAGGCATGGAATCGGGGTGTCAAGTAAGATTTTTCCGCCATCAGTGTGCTATCTATGGCTGTATTTAGTTTTATTTTCCATTGAGCAACAGCCTCTTAAGGAGCCAGATCTCTTCTATTGTCTAGCAAGGAGCTGGAAGGATAGCCTGGCTCTCCTCCAGGTGAAATGGCTGGTCCCACCCCTTATCCCCAGTGCTGTTACTGCCCCAGTGCTGAGGCTCCTCTTGGGAAAAGGTGGGGGTTGTCATGCTGGCAAACTTGGTTTTTACCTCCTTTCATGGGAAGGCCTTCCCAATGGGTATTGAGTCCTCATTATCCTCTCCTGGAGGGGTCGGTTGAGAAGGCATCATGAGGCTGTCTTTTTGGGGGAACAGGGAAAGAAGAGATTAAGGGATGTAGCCAAGGCTGCACAGCTGTGGGTTGCAGGGGAAGCATTTGAGGGCTGCTTTCTATGGAGCAGGGTGAGCACTTCGACTGTTAGGGGCAGGAGGGGCGACTTGTTCAGTAGAGTCAAGGTCTCCTGGGTATGGTGTTTGTGCAAAGCTTAGGGAAGCAGGTGTGTCTCTGTATGTGCTGGTGGGAGCTGGCAGGTGGGATGAGAAGGTGGAGAGATGACTTTGGCAGTGTAATTGGCTCATTCCAAGGACAGCCTGTCACCAGAGGCAGGTGTCTTGAGATTCAGAAAGAGAAACCTCCTCACTCCCCCATGCCAGGTGAGTACAAAGAGAGAGAGACTCAGCCACACAAAACCGCAGAAAGAGATAAATATGGAGACAACAGACAGAAAGGAACAGAAAAAGGAACGTGAAGAGTAGCCCAAGACATAGAGAGCCACAGGGGCAACTGGGAGAAGAGTTCACCAGCATCCACGGAGATGCAAATCAGAGAGAAATACCCAAGGCAAATGAGGCCTGAGAGAGCAGTCCAGACTTAGGAAGACTGGTCAGAAGCCAGGGAGCATCCAGAGACCTAGAAAGGCAGAGATGCAGGAGAGACATTAACCCATGCACGTGGAGGCGTGACGACAGCAAGACAAGGAGACAGACAGAGCCAGCCACACAACCCCCCTGACTCCCAGGTAGATCAGCCAAGCAGCAGAGAAAATAGTTTGCTGGATGAAGCCCCGGCAGACCTTGAGAGACAGTCCCCTGATGGTCAATTGGCACATGGATCAGCAATTGGGGCTGGCAAGTCTGTGGCTGCAGAGAGGGTGTTGGGGTGAAAGCTAAGCCTTCCCTCTGCACCTGGATCAGGTGCTCAGAACCCAATTAAGGGTGGATAGGACAGACCCACCTGCCCCTGGACATTTCACTGAGCCTCAGTGGTGGTGATGATCACTGTCAGGAAGGTCCCAGCCCTAACCCCCATCTGCCAGCTCATGCTTGACTTGCAGGGAGCAGACAGCCTGCTCTGTTTCGCTGGCTCCTGGCTGCTCAGCCTGCTGTCGCTCTGGCCTCCCCACAGCTCTGTGCCTCAGAAGCTTCTTGTGGGGAGGAGGAGTAGGAGCGCTCCATGTTTAAGAGATAGGGCACAGGCTTACCAGATACACCAGAATGGTCATGTTACCCTGCAAACATAAATTGAGCTCAGGCAACAGGCACTAGGTAAGTGTTTGTATGAAGGTACAAACTGTTTAAAAAGGAACCTTATCTGGTCTGGGCCAGTTGTAATGGGAAAGCATGGCCAGGTGAGCTTGGCAGCTGTCAGATTAAAAATCAGTTTTGAATAAAATAAATCTGTTACAGTTCTAGAAACTCCCCCTGGACCAGGAATGCAGAACAGGGGCTGTGTGACTGTATTCCCCATCGTCTCTTCCACACCTGGCACTGAATGGGCACTGAGTGTATTGATGACTGAATGAGTTCTAACATGTCTATCCATATTAATAACTATGATTCATCTAGTGCTTGCTGCAGGCCAGGCATTTGGCCAAACACGTTGCGTTGTATCTAATCTGGCAGTGCCTCTAAGGGTTAGGGACTCTTGCAATCCATTTTACAGTTAGGAAAGTGAGACCCACTGGGGCAAAGTGATTTTTCGAAGATTACAAGTGGAAAATGATGCAGCTGGTCTTGGTATCTGGGTTGTCTGACACTAGATACAGCAATCTTGCAGTGCCATTGGGCAGCTTTTCATAAAACATTGCTCTAGCTGGCATAGTTTTTCATACCTGTTACTTCAATTGCTTTGCAAAACAGTCAGCTCTCAGCCACCCCCATCTCTGGGCTGGATACTGAAGCGGCCTCCTCCCTGGTTTCCTGACTCCCTTTCTGCCCCTCTGAACAACTCCCCTGCCAGCAGCCAGGGTGACCTTCTCAGCAGGCAAGTCTCACTAGAGTGTCTCAGAGAACTGGGGCTTCCAATTGCTTGTGGGATAAGGACATAGTTCCTGAATGCAACCCACCAGGCCCTGCTAAGCACACGGTATCTTAACCGGCAAACATGAGCTATCAGGGGGCTGGGAAATCAGTGTCATGGCTTGTGACCCTAAAGCAAAGACACAGAATGAGCTAGAATAGAAATAGAATAGAAAATCTCAGAGTGATCACATTTAATGTGGCAAGAGTAACTCTCATCAATCTTTTTGAAGTGGATATACGCAGGTAATTATACATGTGTGCACATGTGGTGTGTGTTCTGTGTTCTGGGTCAGCATATAAAATGTGTTTCTTACCATAGGGCATCGTCAGAAATGTGAGAATCCAGTCACATTGGCACTCCTGGTCCAAGCTCATGTAGCCCACACCCCCTGGCTCTTAGCCTCCAGCCACATGGTCAGCTTTAAGCCCCTTTCGGCTTTTAGTCAAAGACACAGGGCTTTTACCTGGAATGTTGTTTTTGCCTCTTCGTTTAGATAACTGAATCTCATTCTTGCTTTTTTTTTTTTTTTTTTTTTTTTGAGACAGAGTTTCACGCTTGTGGCCCAGGCTGGAGCGCAATGGCATGATTTCAGCTCAATGCAACCTCCGTTTCCTGGGTTCAAGTGATTCTCCTGCCTCAGCCTTCCCAGTAGCTGGAATTATAGACATGCGCCACCATGCCCAGCTAATTTTTAAATATTTTTAGTAGAGACGAGGTTTCATCATGTTGGTCAGGCTGGTCTTGAACTCCTGACCTCAGGTGATCCACCCGCCTAGGCATCCCAAAGTGCTGGGATTACAGGTGTGAGCCACTGTGCCCAGCCTCATTCAATCTCAACTCAAGCACCGAGTCCTCCATGAGCCCTCCCCTCCCCCACCCCGCCCAGCACCAGGGACTTGCCCTTGCGCTTCTCATTGCAGCATTTCGATATGTGTTCAAGTGCTTATTCCACTGATGGCAGCCTCCCCACTAGTCTGTGCTCCGTGGGGGTGTCACCCAAGGGAGGACAGCTTGTCTAGAGTGCCCCACAGGGGCTGGAAAAGGTTTACTTTTGCTAACCATCATTCCCTGTGTCTAGCTAGCACTATGCCTGGAATAGCCTAGGTGTTGAACAAACGCTTGTAGAATCAATGGATCTGGATGGGCAGAGTACTGCTGTGATCTTTACAGATGAGGAAGCGGAGCCCCAGAGAGCCCTAGAGTGACCCGCTTAAGGCCCTGGCCAGGTGAATCTCTAGAAGCCCTTCTGCTCTCCAATCCCACAATTGCCACCACAGCATTTCGCAGTCCCCAAAGTCTGGCTCAAGGTGTCAGTCTGGGTCCTCCCTCACTGTCCCTGCCATCCTCACCTTCCCGTCCATAGCTCCCTCCCACTGTGGCCTCTGGGCTCCTTTTCCCTCTCCAGCTGGCTGACGCAGGGGGTGGCTGGGGGAGGCACAACTCAGAAAGTGACAGCGACAATATTAGGAGTGAAAAAGATCAATTAAGCCCATCGAGCTGATTTGTGAAGCTGATTAAATTAGGAGCCTCCCTGGGGGCAGAGGCTCTCTCAGGTTGACAGACCAGCTGCTGGCTGCTGTAGGTCCTTGTCGCCCCCAGGGTGCAGGGGCGGGGGCACTTTATCCTGCTCTGTGCATGGAGAGGGGATGAGGGGAAGCTCCCTTTAGAAAGCCCTGTCAGGGACAAGCTCAGCACCCAGCCCATGGTCCTCTGTGCTTTCTTATGGAATCCCTTGAAACCCTGGGGTGCTGAGTAGATTGGCCTGACTTTTAAAATAAGACCCTGGGCCTCAAAGAGCTTACTTGGCCTATGTGGGGCCACCCAGCTAGTAGGCACAGGTAAGCACGGGAGCTGGGACTAGAAGCCAGGCCCTTCTGTTCCCTCTATGTTCTGTCTTCTCCTTGCTGGTCTCCATATCCAGCCTTAACATCTTGATCTAATACCTATTTTTCAGGCTCGAGGCTCCTGTCCCTACTGTCCACCCCCTTCCCCTTCAACTGGGTCTAATCAGATTAGCTCTCCAGTAACCCAACCCCTCTGCCTTGGTCTCAGGGTTTCCTTTCATGGACTATCTCCAGGGCATCTCTGGCCAGAGTATTCTCCTCCTAGTACTTCAGAATCCATCCCCGTCTCCAGGCTTCTGGGTGGAGGCTGGGGAGAGGGATTTGGACAAAGGCTATAGTGTGAGTAGGGGCAGTGGACCCTGGGGAGGTTACAGAAATGAGGTCGGCTTCTCCAGAGTGCCAGACCTATGGTAGGGAGCACCTTGAAAGCCAGGCCGAAGAATTTGGCCATCCTTAAATACCACCTTTAATGGCAAAGGAGGGACAGGAAAACTCCCGAAGACCAGGTAGCCATGGGATGCTACATTTCTGGATGGGAAGGGGGCCACACAGGTGACACTGGAGTGGTAGACGCCTGGGAAGGAGTACTGAGTGTGTGTTGGGGGTGGGATTTGATGGGGAAGAACAGAGGAGGGCTTCATAGCAGGGGTCGCCTTGGGGCTAAGTCAGGAAGAGGACTGAGCAGCCTGGAGGGGTGAGAGTATTTCAAGGAGGCTCAGGGTCCTTTAGTGCCGGACACAGATGGGGCTGCAGGGAAGCAATTGACCCTTAGGGGTTGATTTCTTTCTTTCTTTTCTTTTTCTTTTTTTTTTTCAATTTGAGACGAAGAGTCTCACTCTGTTGCCCAGGCTGGAGTGCAGTGGTACAATCTCAACTCACTGCAGCCTCTGCTCTGCTTCCTGGGTTCAAGTGATTCTCCTGCCTCAGCCTCCTGAGTAGCTGGGATTACAGGGACATGCCACCACATCCAGCTAATTTTTTTATTTTTAGTAGAGATGGGGTTTTGCCACATTAGCCAGGCTGGTCTCGAACTCCTGATCTCAAGTGATCCACCCACCTCAGCCTCCCAAAGTGCTGGGATTACAGGCATGAGCCACCATGCCTGGCCTGATTTCTTATACCCATGTTTTCTTTCTTCCTTAGAGCAAACCTGTGCCAAATCTATAATTAAATTTTTTTTTTTGAGACAGGGTTTCGCTCTTGTTACCCAGGCTGGAGTGCAATGGCGCGATCTCAGCTCACCACAACCTCCGCCTCCTGGGTTCAGGCAATTCTCCTGCTTCAGCCTCCTGAGTAGCTGGGATTACAGGCACATGCCACCATGCCCAGCCAATTTTTTGTATTTTTAGTAGAGACGGGGTTTCACTGTGTTGACCAGGATGGTCTCGATCTCTTGACCTCGTGATCCACCCGCCTCGGCCTCCCAAAGTGCTGGGATTACAGGCTTGAGCCACCGCGCCTGGCCCAATTAATTAAAAAAAAATATACAAAAGCAAATACAGGCTCAGAGTTGTATGGCTGTAAGTGATAGAATCATAATTCATACCTAAGTCTATGGGGCCTTGGGAGACTGGGATCTCTCGTGGACTAACTGCCAAAACTTCTGCAGTCTGGGGTCAGGGGGCAGAGACGGGGTGCCTCAGAAGCCTCGAAGGGCCAGATAGCCTGGTGGTTAGGAGCACAGGTTTTAAGATTAGACCAAGTTCACTCTTCTGGCTCTGCAACTTGCTTGCTGTCTGGCCTTGGCCAAGTTAATTTGCCTTTGCGTAGTTTATTTTCTTTCTCTATAAAGTGGGGATGTTAATAGTACCTACCTCATGGGGCTGTTGTGAGGGTTAAATAAATGTATGCCCATGAAGAATTCAGAACAGTGTCTGTCATTTGATAAATGTCAGCCATTCTTACTCAGGATGGAGCCAGGATATAAGGGCTTTAGGCCAGGCTAGGAAAGGCAAAGTCCTCTAAGCCAGTGCTCCCTCCATCTTCGTATGTCTGTGAGTCTGAGCTACCAGTGCTGGTGGGGCCCGGGCGCTATCTGGCTGCCCAAAGTGGCTTACATCCATAAGTCACTGTCCAGCTGCAGAGCGAGTCCTGCAGCCTCTTGCCATCTAACAGGTGTGGAAACTGAGGCTCAGACAGGTTGTTGAAGATCTGCTCTTTGATTTGAGGCAAGTCAGTCCTAGAGCCCTACCCCTGACCCAGATTCTGAATCCTGGTCCAGGGTCTCTACATCACCCTGCAACTAGTTTAATTTTTTTCCAGGCAGATGCCCTCCTCATGGCAGAAGCATTTTTCCTGTAATCTTATTTGCAATTGCTAATGAGAAGCAGGGCTGCTTTCCATTTCTAACCCTCATCCTCATCTCTAATTTGTTTCCAGAGGCTGGGGCTGAGGCTTCTGCTGTCTTTGTGAAATATTAGTAATTATTTCTCAATTACTTCTCATTGGGAAGCGACTCTTGGAGATGGAGCTCTGGAAGCTGGAAGAAGCCATAAGGATGAAGTTTTGATCTGATGTGAACCTTGCCAAGAGGCACACATGCTCTGTCGTTGCTGCTCCAACTTGAGGGCTGGGCTGGGTGGCATATGACTCTGTCCCCATCTCTTTCCTCACCGGGCCTCTAGCCCAGCTGGGTTCCCAAACACGGAGCTGCTGCAGGTCTCAGATGCCACAGAGAAGTGGAGAGGGAAAGGGAGGAGAAGAGTCTTCTTTGTAGTCTCAGTAAATGCAGCTCTGTCCCTATAGCTTACAGAGTCACGGGCCTTAGGGTCATCCTTGGCTCTTTCTCTCACACCACAAATACAGTCTATGAGCAAATCCTCTGGGTTCTACCTTCAGAATCCATCCAGAATCTGACTGCCTCACCATCTCCATGGCCCCCTTCTAGTCCAAGTCAGCACCATCACTCACCTGGATTATTCCAGTAACACCCTAACTAGTCTGCTTGCGGTCACCCTTTGCACAGAAGCCGGGGGATTGTTTTAGAATTCCATTTTTCATGCAACTATTTGTCCTTTTAGTTATATTGCTTTGCATTTTTAAAAGTTTCTTTTTTTCAGTTCTGGAGATTACATATACGTCCTTAACTTTTCACAGTCAGTGTAGAGTTAATACTTTGTCACTTTATGTAAAAAATATTTGCCATCCCTGTTGTATGCTATAGTTTTCATATATATTACATCTACATACATTATAAACCCTGTAAGACAGTGTTATCATTTTTGCTTTAAACAGTTCTCTGCATATTAAGGAAATTAAGAGGAAAAGTAATTTATAATTTTATATATTTACCAACAATTTCAAATACATTTCTGATTTTTTTTGTTTTTTTTTTTTTTCCCCCTGAAGATCCAGTGCCTCTTTGATTTTATTTTGCTTAATTCTGAAGAACTTCTTTTAGTATTCTTATAGTTCAGGTCTTTTGGTGACACATTCCATATGTTTTCTTTTAAATGAAATGTGGGGAACTGGGTTCAGGACTCCCCCATGGATACCAAAATCCATGGACCTAATACAACACAAATGCTATGTAAATAGTTATATAATTTAAAATTTTTTACTCTTTTTTATCGTCATATTGTTGTATTTTATCTTTGAAAAATATTTTCCATCTGAAAAATATTTTCCATTTTATCTTTGAAAAATATTTTCTGCTCCAGGCCTCCCTAGTTTCCGGTAAGAAGTCTGTGGTTATTTGAATCTTTGTTCTTCTATGTAATGTGTCTTTTTTCTCTGGCTGCTTTCAAGGTTTTCTTTTTAACTTTTATTTTTAGCAGTTTGAATGACTGTATGTAAATTTGTGTTTTGCACCAATTTGGAAAGTGGGTATTGTTGTTTTTGCCACTATTTTGTTCTTTTTCTTTGCCAGTATATCATTCTTTTTCTTTTCTCTCTCCTCTCTCTCTCTCTTTTTCTCTGAGAAGGCTGCTGGTCTTGAGCACCCATGCTGAAGCAATCCTCCAGCCTCAGCCTCTTGAGCAGGTAGGTGTGTGCCACCATGCTATTTTGCCATTATTTCTTAGGAAAAAAATTATTCTGTCTTATTCCTCTCCTTCCTTCTGGCACTCCAGTTATGCATATATTAGATCTCTGATGTTAGACACTGTTCATTTTTTTATTCCCCCTTCCCATCCCTCTTTTTTTTTGATTAAACGGCTTCTGTTGATCAAATTAAAGCTCACAGATCTTCATTCTGTGTTTTTTTTGAGATGGAGTGGCATGATCTCAGCTCCCTGCAACCTCTACCTCCTGGAGTCAAGTGACTCTCCTGCCTCAGCCTTCTGAGTAGCTGGGAGTATAGGCATGTGTGACCATGCCTAGCTAGTTTTTTGTATTTTTAGTAGAGACAGGGTTTCACTATGTTGGCCAGGGTGGTCTCGAACTCTTGACCTCAGTGATCTGCCTGCCTGGGCCTCCCAAACTGCTGGGATTACAGATGTGAGCCAGCACCCCCAGCCATCTTTATTCTGTTTTAAGCCCATACAGTAATTGTTTAAAATAGTCCAGGTATTGTAATTTTTAGTACTGGAATTTCCACTTGATTCTTTCTATGTTTTTATTTCTCTTTAGAAGTTTCCTGTCTCTTCATTCATTATGAGTGTATTTTCTTTTGCCTTGTTTAGCACCATTCCAATAACTGCTTTATGGTACTTGTCTAATAACTTCAAATTCTAAATCATCTGAGAGTTGATCTCCACTGATTATCTTTTTCCTTCAGGATGGATTATATTTTTCTAATTTCTTGTGTGTTGCTTCTGGTTTTTATCCTGAACATTGGAAATGATACGTTATAGAGATTCTGGAGTTGTCATATTCTTCCAAAGAGTGCTGATGTCTTTGTTTCGCAGGCATTTCACCTGGTCAGACTCAAGCTCCTGACTGCTTTGCCTGCAGTGGGCTGCATCTCAAATCACAGCTCACCTTGTTGAGCCTGAGTTGCAATTTGTCTTGAGTCTGTGCATATGTGATTCAGAAGTGAGCCAGAGACTTGATCAGAATTTACTAACAGAATTTGGGCCTTTGCTGGCACTTTCCTTTCCAGGGGCTCTGGTTGCTCTATGTTGTGTCCTCCGGCCCTTCAGCCCAGACAGACAGCATTTTCCACTGGACTTTTAGCAGCGCTGGACAAGGCCACAGCTGCAACCTGCCCTCTGGGTAAGGCCACCCAAGTGGAAAACTTACCACATGCTAGTCCCTTCTTAAAGCTTCGACAACCTGCCAAAATCTGCCTGCTTTTGGTCATTTTGGTCGTTTGATCATTGTGATCACTTCACAGCCTTCCAGCAATTGTTTTCTATATTATATGCAGAATTTATAGACATTATTTGTGGGAGGGCATATCTGTTAAGAGTTCACTCCACTCCATTGGAAGAAGAACTTGCAGAGTGTTCTTTTTAAAGCTTCTCAGACCGGGCCTTTCCTTCCCTCAACTTTCTCCACCCTCAATGGCTCCCATTTCACTCAAAAGCCCAAATACTCACAATGGCCTATAAGGCTGTGAATGATCTAGCTTCAGACTGTGTCTGACCCATGCCCTTTTATCTCCCCTTTGCTCATTGGTGGCCTCTTTGTGTGTCTTCAACCATACTTGCCTGATACACACTCTTACAAGACAGTTCCATGGCCTGAGAGGCCCTGCCCCCTCCAGCCCCATCTTGAGCCATTTGCCCCCACTCTTGACACTCCAGCCCCACTGGCCTATGGTCAGCCTTGGCTCAGGGCATGTTCTCTTCCACCAAAGGGCTACTTCTTCTGCCTACAGCACCCTTCCCTAGACTTTTCTTCTGTATATGATTCTTATTAATCCTTCTCTTTCATAGAAATGACTATTTCTGGCTGAGTGTGGTGGTTCACGCCTGTACTCCCAGCACTTCGGGAGGCCAAGGTGGGCAGATCACGAGGTCAGGAGTTTGAGACCAACATGGTGAAACCCTGTCTCTACTATAAATACAAAAATTAGCCGGGCGTAGTGGCGCATTCCTGTAATCCCAGCTACTCAGGAGGCTGAGGCAGGAGAATCTCTTGAACCCAGGAGGTAGAGGTTGCAGTGAGCTGAGATTGCACCATTGCACTCCAGCCTGGGCAATGGAGTGAGACTCTGTTTCAAAAAAAAAAAAAGAAATGACTGCTTCTCCAAGAATCCTCCCCTGATCACCCCATCTTCTGCCACAAGGGGTAACTGATACTCCCGGGGAATATAATACTTCTTCATAGCATATCACATAACTTAACAATTATTTATTTATTTCCTGGGAATGCTTTGTTTGCTCATTAATCTTGAGTGCTGCGAGGGCAGGCATTCCATTTGTTTTTTTTCTTTCTGCACTCCAGGAACCCAGCACATAGTAGGCACTCAGTAGATACCTGGCATCTGACTGTCAGGGCCCAGGATGGAAGTAGAGGCAGGTTGGCGAGGAACCTTTAAGGAGTCCTTGCTGTGTCCACTACCTCACAATATGAGCAGGGATTACACTTCATTACTTTTAGAGAAATGGAGGCTCTGAGAGGAGAAATGGCTCACCCAAGGTCACACAACTAGAAATTCTATTTTAAAGCCTCATGGTGGGAGAGCTCAGACCAGCAGAGAGATCTCAGATCACCCCGAGCCTTGGCCTGCCTATCACACTTCAGCTGCAGCTGCAGGGTTGTTGACTGCACAGAGCCTTCCTTCCTTCCTTCCTTCCCTCCCTCCCTCCCTCCCTCCCTCCCTCCCCCTCCTCCTTCTCCCTTCCTCCCTCCCTCCCTCCCTCCCCACTTCTCCCTCCCTTCTTTCTTCCTTCCTTCTTCCCTCCCTCCCTCCTTCCTTCCTTCCTCCCTCCCTCCTTTCCTCCTCCCTCCCTCCCTCCCTTTCTTTCTCCCTCCCTCCCTCCCCTCCCTCCTCCTTCCCTCCCTCCCTCCTTTCCCTCCCTCCCTCCCTCCCTCCCTCCCTCCCTTCCTTCCTTCCTTCCTTCCTTCCTTCCTTCCTTTCCTGTTTCCCCAGGATTCACAGCTGGGCTCCTCTCACTGTGTTGGAGGGAGATGGTTCATGTGAGCACTGTGTTTCACATGGCAGTGGGGCAAGGCACCGAGGCTGGGTGGCATGGCATTGCACGGTGGCCACTGGTCTCCGAGGTGGGAGACCTGGCTCTCTTCTCCCTGCCATGCTGTCTTCATGTTTATGGCTAAAAAGCCTCTCCCAGGGAGCAGCTGAGCTGCAGGAGCACTCCTGGAGCATCAAGGAGAGCAATGCAGCCCTTTGCTGGTGGAAAACCTGAGACCCTCAAGGAGAAAGTGAAGAAAACTCTCTCTGCATACAGACCCCTTCCCATTTTCCCATTCTGGGTTGAATATCTCCCTTACAGATGTGCTTATCAGTCTTGGAGATCCTCTTGACTCATTGCTATTTAAAATACCTGTGTTGCTTCTGATGATAGATGATTGATTTGTAAAAACGGTTTAGCTTTCTTTATAATAGAATATTATACAGGCATCAAAAACAATAATGTAGGGGACTTAATGATATGAGGAGATGGTCAAACTGTGTTGTGTGAAAAGAAGAAAAGATTTCAGGATACAGCGTATGTTCCCATTTTTTAACAGAAATGTGGATCTACATATATAATGTGTGCTATACATAAGAAAAAGCCTGGAAAACTTGCACGAAATGGTCACACTGTTTTTCAGTGATGAAAGGATAAAGGGCAATTTTTAAAATTTCTATTCTTTTCCAGATTGTTTCTAACAATACGCATGTCTATTGGAATCAGATTTTAAAAATAAACATGATTTTTAAAAGGAAGCAAACAAACAAAACTGAACAGAAGGGAGGCTGGGTTTCTTGGGGATTTCAGGAGTGCCTGTCTCTCTATGACCTGGGCAGTGCTCTTCTGAGAGGAACGAGGGCTGGGGAGGCAGAGAGGGCGATGGCAGGTCACCAGCATTGAGAAAGGCCTCAAGGCCACTTTGAGAAGGACACCATGCCCTGGAGCACAGGCTGAGCCCTGGATTCCCGACATTGGAGGCCTTTGGGAGTGTCAGAATGAGCATCCCTCCCCTGGAGGGGCCTGCCTTTCTACCACGGAGGCTAACACCACGACAGCCACGGTGAGCCACCCTCCTGCCCAGTTTCTCATGTGTCAAGCACTGTGTTCAGTGCCTTCACAGGTAACTTCAGTAAGTCACCATAGGCATGCTGCAACTAACTTGGTACTGGTGATATTCTGTTGGTTTTAAATGGGGAAACTGAGGCTCAGGAAGGTTCAGTGTTTTGCTGGAGGTCACAAAGCCAGGCAGGGCAGAGCCAGATTTCAACTTCCATCTGTCTGGCTCTGATGACTTCCTTACCTTGTGGCAGCATCTCCAGAGATCATGGGTCAGCCTCTTCTTGCCAGAGGCCAGGTGTGTGTGTGTGTGTGTGCGCGCACGCGCGTTGTGTGCACATAGACACATACACACTGAGTGACAGAGGGACAAAAACAGTTAGTGGGCACTCTCACAGGCCCTGTGCTGGAAATTCATCATCGTCTTCCAGCAAACCCTGCAAAGTAGGTTCTAATGATGTTTCCATTTACCCCTAACCTTGCGTGGTGGCACACTTTACGAGTGTCACTGGCTGCCCAGGGTGACCTGGGATTCCAGTTCAGGTTTCTCTGACACTGATCCTGACCCTAGTGTGCTTCCGCACAATCTTGCTCCCCTGGCTACTGGTGTTCTGCGGGTCTAGGACAGGTGCGGCAAACTAGAGCCAAATACTGCCCCCTGCCTGCCTCTGAACGGTCGCTGAGCTGAGAATGATTCTTACCTTTATTAAAGCGTTGTAAAAACAAAAGTCAAAGATTATGTGACAGAAACATACGTGGCTGGGCGAAGCCTAACATACTTACTTCCTGGCCTTTTAGAGAAAAGGTTTGACGACTCCTAGCTTAGGGTCCTGAGGCCCAAGGAGGGACTCCTGGTCCTGCACACCTTTGTTCTCCACATTTGGGGGTCTCAATGCTGCATGGTTGTGGACTCAAAGCACTGGGGTGGTGGGCTTTTAAAAAATGAGCTGTAAAAAGTCTGCCACACATAGGACACTGCTACATAGGGAGGTCGACTCACTTTCCCACTTATATTTTGGGGGGATATCTGTGCCCAGGGAAAAACTCAGTGATCCCTGTTGGATTTCTAGGGTGAAGGGCTTTTATCTCAGCATGAGGTCAAATGCATCTATGTGTGGGTGACAATGAACTTCAGCATCTAGCATGATTCCCCTGCAAAGCCTTGAGTGTCAGGCATAGCGCCAGGCGCCAGGGAAGAAAGCACGTCCCTGCGGACCTCACACAGCCCAGTCTGGAGAAGCAGGGAAACCCCTCTCGTGTATCCGAGTTGGAGGAAGGGGCTATGAGAATGGGAAGAGGGGCAGGGAGGACGGTCAGGAAATGCAGGCAGTGACACCTGCGCAGCGTCCTGGGAGAGGAGGCGTTACACGGCCCTCGAGGAAGGGCCATGGGGAAGGTGGTGCTGACCAGGCGCGGCGGCGGGAACGGCCTGGGCAAAGGGGCGCAGAGGGGCGGCGGAGCGCGGAGCGGGGCTGTAGGTGTCAGCAGAGGCGCGGCTTTGGGTCGGCACGACCCGCCTCTCGGCCCGCGCGGCCATTGTCTGCGCCCGGCGCCGCCTTGGCAGCAGAAGGTGACATCTGGTGACTAATGGCCGCGGCTGCGCGCCGCGCTTCTCCCTCCCGCAGCGCCCGGGGCGCAGCTGCCGCGCCCCCTCCTCCCCCTTCTTCTCTCCCTCCCTCCTCTCGGCTCGGTGGGCCAGCGTGGGGGCGTGGGGCGGGCAGGATCGATGCCCTGGTTTCCGAAGGGCCGAGGCCGCCCCGCCCCACCGGTGCGCATGCGCGTCCTCCTGCTCGCTCCAGTGGCCACCAGCCCGCGAGGATGCGGCTCCCCGCCAGGGGCAGTGCAGGGAACAGCCGTGCCCCGCTGCCCCTGGCCGGCCTCATTGGCGGCTGCAAACAGGAGCCCATACGCACGTGCATTAACACACAGGTGCATGAGCTCACAGTCACACGTGTTGTCATGCATTGTACACCTGTGCTTGTTCATGTGTGTTCACAGACGCATATATGGGGCCGTTCTTGCCCACAGACTTACCTCCAGAATGTCTTTGCGTGTGTTCACATAGGCACACACATCACGTGTGGACTCGTGCAGCAATGCTCTGCTTACACACTCAAATGTAGGAACACCCGTGGGCGCGTCTATACACACTCATAGGCACGGTAGGTGCTGCCCTTGTCCTCGCCAAAGTCTGAGGGAGGGACAAAATGCCTAATTTAGATCCAAGAGAGGATCTAGTGTAAACTAGGTACCCCTCTTCCCCAGCGTTTACTGATAAATTAGTTGCATTTGAAAAACTACATGAAAAACCTTGAGATTTCATCTATAGATCTGGATTTCTGCCTTCTTTTGCAAAATCAGAAGCCCAGGAAATTTGAAGTGTACTCCCAGTTGACCATCATGAGCTGGGGCTGAGCTGCAGGTGCCCCCTCAGTCTGTGCTTGAAACTCCCCTACCTCCCTCCAATGGCCTTCTCCCCATGCTGGTTTCTTCCCCCCCAGCCAGGAGTTCCCATGTGGAGCCTCACCCCTAGTGCTGACTTTGGAGCTGGGCTAACTAGCTTTAGCTCTGATGTCCACAGCAAGGAGAACCTCCCCGCTGTATGATGCTGGGGGTGCTGCCAGCCATAAGGAATTCCTCTGCAGTCGGCAAAGTACCACCTGAGATCCATGTAATTCTGCTGATAGCTCTGAGAGGAGAGTGCTAGTGCTTCCATCTTACAGTTTAGGAGATGGCGCCTTGGGAGTAATGATATCACCACCTAGCTGGAAAATGCAGATGGGGTTTGCAATCACTATAGCTGAATGATGGGGAGGGGAGCAGGGTACCTCTACTTCAAAGTGCCCCTGAAGCTGGCTCCTGCCTGGCTCTGACACATCTGTTCTCCTCTCTCATATTGTTCCTCTCAGCCTCTGGCCTGGTGGGGACACCTGGTTCACAGAGGGAGAGGCCAGTTCCTGAATCTTCTGGGTGTCTGCATGATGTCAGGCTCTGGCTAAACTAGTGAATGGCAGCCCACGGAGCAGTGGGAAGCTATGTGGATGTTAGTGCCAGTCCTGGCACGCTTTATTCCTTCATCATCTCATCCACTCACGGGCTCTGGCTACCTGTGAGGGCTGACACCCTGCCTGATGGCTCACCTGAGCCTCTGTCTCACTCATTCTTCTCCACTGGAAATCTGGCATGTCCAAAACCAGTCTGTGAAGTGTGGCAACCTCAGGTGGGGTGTCCAAAGTGGATACGGCCTGAGTTCAGATCCCAGCTCTCCTACTCCCTTCCTGTGAGACCCTGGACAACTAGTTGCCCTCTGTGCCTTCAGTGTCCTCCTCTGCAAACTGAGAACCATAATCATACCTGCTTCGAGGATTGCCCAGTGAGGATTAATTGAGGAAATTTATGCAAAGCACAGAATTGGTGCCTAACACAGATCCGGTGCTGTCAATACTCATGCTTTTCGCTCCCACCTTGGTTGGTTTGTACTTTCACAAACCCAAGACAGGATGCTGAGAATGACTCCGCTCCTCTCTTTGCATCTTCCACACATTCAGTCCTGTCCATTTGACCTCCTCAGGAGCTCTGGAGTTTGTGCTGTCCTCTCACCCAGGGTGCCTCTGCTCTGGTTTAGTTTGGTGTCACCTCTGGCCTGCACACTTGTGGCCCCTAGCCAGGTTCCCAGGCTACAGGCTCCTCGAACTTAAATCCAGCCTCACTGCTGCCCTTAAAAAGCACACTGTGTTATGTGCACATCTAAGCTCCACGACCTGGCAGTCACTGTGGGTGGGTGAAAGGATGCCCTCTAAGGACTCGCTAAGGGTCTGGGGTGTCTAGGGTGAAATTTTAGTAAGTAAAGCTGGATGTGTGCTTTTTCTCTCACCGTTCTGTCTGCCAGACCTCATACTTAGCAGCCAGTGGACCCTTCGCTCCCACCTAGCATATACACTTTCTCCGCTCCATGCCTTTGCCCAAGCTGTGCTTCTTGCCTGGAAACTCCCTTCCCCACAATTCCAACTCCACTTTCTGTTCTGAGCTCACCTATCCTGACCCTCCAGCCTCCCTTTATATTCAGCTTGTCACCTCTCTTTCATGTTCTGCTTAAAGCACCCTGTGTAGATTGCCTTGAATCTGCACTTAACCTCTTGTCATATTTCTCTGTTTACAGGCCACCCAGACCAATGCTTCTCAAACTTTATCATGCATATGAACCACTTGGGGATCTTTTCCAAATGCAGATTCAGCTGATCTGAGTCTGAGTCTCTGCATTTTTAACAAGCTCCCTGATGATGCTAATGCTGTTGGTTCAGGACTATATTTTAAATAACAAATACTTGGATAGCGAGTCCCTAGATGGCAATGACTTGTATTCAGTTCATCTTGGTATCCCTGGTACCTAGCTAACAGTTTGGCAAACGGAAAATCAATTAAATGCCTAGTGAATTGAATGAATGAATGAATGAATGAATGAAAGGCATCTCATCCAGATGAGAATGTTGGGAAGTCTTTTGGAGTTGTTGATAGCTGAGCTGCATCCTTAGGGAGGTGTAGGAGGGAGCCAGGTAGAGAGGGCAGTGGTGGGTTGTGATACCCCAGGTGAAGGTCAGGGCTAAGTCACAGGGATGTGCAGAAGAACAGGTGTAGGATAGTGCAGGAATGAAAGATTTGAAGTTCAAGGTATTGGGGAGTGAGGCCAGGTCACCAAAAGCCAGCCAAGCACTCCAAGCTAGCTTGTTTGATCCTGGAGCCTCTGGAGACTGGCATGACCCCAACTGTGGGATGCTCATGCAGCAGGCTAGGAGGAATCCCAGAGAGGAGATATAAGACTGGGTAGTCACCTACGGGACTTCCCAGTCAATGGTGTGGAGCTCAGCCCATGGCAGTGAGGATAGAGTCAGGGCACAGATTAAAGAGAAACTGAGGAGGAAGCATAGACAGGACTTGATGACTGACTGGAAAAAATGGTAAAGGAAGGCCTCCCCCTTTTTCTGGGGAGCACCCGGCTGAGTGGTGGCAGGAATAAACTGACACTGGAGTTCAGGAGGAGAAGCTGGTCTAGTGGGAAGGCTGAGGTGTGGAATTTCAAAGCTGGCTAGGTGTTAAGAGCCTGTGAGACATCCGTAGCATATGCGCCAGGAGCTCCGGAGAGAGCCCAGGGCTGGAGATGACAGGTTGGGAGGAATCGACTGACAGATACTCATTGAAGTTTTGGGAGAGAATGAGATCATCCAGGGAAATCTTAGAAATAAGAAGAGAAGAAGGGAGAGGAGGGACTCTGGAGGGAAACCATTCATTTAAAGAGCAAGAATTAATGACAACCTGTTAGAAGATAAAATGGGAATAGAACACATTTATAACAGCAACAAAAAAGCTAAAAAACCTGGGAATCAACATAACAAGAAATGTGCAAAATCTAAGTGGAGAAAGCATTAAAATGCTTCCAAGGGACAAAAAAGCATTTGAATAATGCTCTTGGATGGAAAACTAACATCATAAAATTGTCCATTCTCTCTCAGATAGTTTAGAATTTAATAAGGTTTTCAATAAAAATGAAGTCTTTGTTGTTGTTGTTTAGACAAACTGATTCTAACATTCATAGGAAAAAACAAGTAAGTGTTGAGAGGCAATTCTCCATGGGCCTCTCATGTTTCTGCATGAGCAGAGTAATGACTGCCTCTGTTCCAGACTATCTTTGCAAAGACAGACTAGTGAACATGTTTGGAAGATAGAGATAGTGTTTTCCTCTGGAGCAAAGGGCAATTTGTTTACTGTCCAGTATAACAAAGATAATGTCTCCTTGTGGGGCAAAAACCAGGCAAGTTTACTGCCCATTATAAAAGATTTAGGCTCCCTAAACTTAAGGTTTTTCTCCTGTAACACAACTCACTGCCTTTTCAGTCTTTTCTTTCACGGCTTCTGGGTCATGTGTCATAATACTTAGAAAGTTCTTCCCATTCTGAGGGTTTTAAAATTCTCACATTTCTGGTATACTTATTTCCTGCTTGTGTAGGTATCACTTGGACTTTTTGACAAACTGTGGCACTCGGAGCTTGTGTAACCATCACAAATGCTGACACTCTGGCTACTGTTATTGCCATGAATAATAAAGCCCTTTGTCTCTGACCCAGAAGTCTTGTGTCTTCTGCCAGCACAGAAACAGGACAGACTAACTTGTCAGTTAGCAGGCAGAGTAAAAAGCCACTTTAGACCCTTCACAATTCTTGACAAGAATAGCTAGCAAATATCTGAAAGAAGAAAGTAAAGAGTGGGAGCTAGCTTGCCCTATTAGATATTAAACCATACTATAAAACCATATGATATAAAACAATGTGGTACTAGACAACACAGCAGAACAAAATCCAATTTCAGAAATTACACATATGCATTATGCAATAAAAGGAGTTGAAGCAACTGGATAACTATCTAGAAAAAGTGTTGGATCCATATCTCATACTTTATACTAGAATAAACTCCATATGAAACAAAAATGTAACTGTAACAAAATGATAACATAATAAGTGTACCAGAAACTTGAGAATTTTGAAACTCTCAGAATGGGAAGAACTTTCTAAGTATGACATGTGACCCAGATGCCATAAAAGAAAAGACTGATAATTTTAACTTTTAAAATAAAACTTCTGCATGGCAAAACTCAACATACACAAAGCTAAAAGACAGACTTGGAAAGTATTTGTAACTCATATCACCGACAAAAGGTATATTCCCTCATCACATATTGTCAGGGCAGGACGGGTGGCTCATGCCTGTGATCCCAGCACTTTGGGAGGCTGAGGTGGGTGGATCACGAGGTCAGGAGATCAAGACCATCTTGGCTAACATGGTGAAACCTTGTTTCTACTAAAAATACAAAAAATTAGCCGGGCATGGTGGCACAAGCCTGTAGTCCCAGCTACTCAGGAGGCTGAGGCAGGAGAATTGCTTGAACAGGGGAGGCAGAGGTTGCAGTGAGCTGAGATCCTGCCACTGCACTCCAACCTGGGAGACGGAATGAGACTCTATCTTAAAAAAAAAAAAGTGTCCACAAATCAATATAAAACAGATCAATAACATAAAAGCTAGATGGACAAGGTATAAAGAGTTATTAAAACCTAGGAGAATATGCCTCCTTACTCATAATGAGAGAAATATAATTAAAATTTCACTTAGACATCATTTTCATCTCAGTTTGCTTAAGATCAAAACACTGGATAACAGATGTGTGTGCGCTACCTGAATAGGGCTCCCCCACGAAAATAACAAAGAGAACGAGCCGAAGATAGCCTATGACAAAGACTAAGCCTGTGCAGCTGGAGTCTCGGAAAGCAGAAGACAGCTGCACTGGAGGAACACACCAAGGAGAACATCTCAAGAAGGAGGTAGGATCCCGGCCCGAATGCTGCAAAGACATGAAGAATTTAGATGAGGACTTGGAGACCTGCAGTCAATGTGTTCATCAGGTCCATGGTGACCTCGGTGAGAGTGGGTTCAGTTCAATTGAGTATGTGACTGTGTAAGCCTGAATGCAATGTTTCGGAGAGAATGAAATGTGCAGAATTGGATGTAGTAGAATCCAAAATTGGATGAAAGTAGAAACTTTCAGAAAGCTTGGTCATGAATGGAAGATGAGAAGGTGGAAATTGATAGAAGACAGGGCAGCGTGTGGGTGTCTCTTTCTTCTCCTCCTTTTCCTCCTCATTTGCATCCTTCTCCCTCTCCTCCTGTCTCCTCTTTCTTCTCCTTTTCCTCCTTCCCTTTCTCCTTCTCCTCCTTCTTCTCTTGTTCCTTTTCCTTCTCATTTTTACCTTCTCCTTTCCCATCTCCTCCTTTGTCCCCATCTTTTTCCCCTTCCTCATCTCCTCATCCTTGTTATAATTATTATTATTTAAAAGAGGCAAAATGTGCATGTTTGGCTAGTGATGGCAAGCTAGTAAAGAAGAATCCCTGCAAGTTACAGGAGTCAGAGGGGACTGGCTGGTTATCTGTTGCTGTGTAACAAATCACCTCAAAACTTAGAAGCATAAAACTGCTACTGTTTTATTATACTTGCAGTTCTTTGTGTCTGGAATTCTGACAGGACACAGCAGGGACACTTTGGTTTTGCTCTACAATGTACAGGCCTCTGTTGGGATGCCTTTGACACAGAGGGTGGCTGGCACTGTGTGAGTGTCTCAATTTTTCTCTGCATGTAAGATGGGTCCTTCATGTCTGACACCTGGGCTGGGGTGGCTGGAACAGCTGGGTCTGGCCAGCATCACTCATTCTCCATGTGAGTTCTCCAAATGGCTGGCTCAATCATCTTGACAGCATACTCAGGGTCCCCAAGAGCAAGGGTCTCAGGAGCCCAAATGCAAAGTTCAAGGTTCTTATGACCTAGTCTTGCAAGACATGCAGAGTTACTTCTATTGCATTCTCTTATTTACATATGGCCAGGCCAAAGTCAGTGTGGTGGGGGCTACATAAGGGTCTGAATACCGGGAGGCATGGTTCATTGGCAGCACGGGGCATCCCTATGGCTACCGTAGGGATCCTTAAGAAAGTGATTTTTTTTGTGTGTGTGAAAGCCAACAGGATTAGGATCTAGAGCATTGAGATGAGAATTGCTTTGGGCGGGTTGTGGGGGACCACTTTCACTGGAAGAGAGGAAGAAGGCAAGGGTAAGGTTAGATGTAGATGAATGGGACCAGAAGGAAGAGTGCTGGATTGCTCTGATTTTTGAGTGATGAAGGAAGTGAGGTCCTCCTGGGGGCTCATGGTGGAACTAGATAGTAGGTTTATAGAGAATGTATGAATTTTGACATATTTATGGAGAGAGGGAGAAAGAAACAACCAGGGCCAAGGTGAGTGGGTTCATTCAAAATTATGGTCCACAGATTTGCAATGATACCCACAGTCATAGTTGTATATGATCTTTTTTGCTGATTATGCTCAGCATTTCCAGTGTGAGATAAAAAGAAAATCAGAGAATGAAATGTATCTGAGGTTAGAGTTTTATTAGAAAGGAGAAGAAGGCAAAGAATAAATGGTATTGACAGGAGAAAGAATCATGGGGTCTTCACTGGGTAGAAAAATATGCAAGGCCAAGAGGGGGATAGTTTGGAGAATGTTGACGGACAAGAGAAGATAGGTCTCCATGTGATTAAAAATCTTCTTGAAGCATTTATAAGTGAGAGATGCCAAAGGACTAGAGATATTCATTAAAGAATGGGCTGATCTACAATTATGATTTCAGATGTACAGGAATCCTGGATAATGATAGGTCCAGAGTGTGGCCAGAGGTGTGGGTGACTGGAGAAGAGAGAACAGATCATCAGAGATGAGGTTAAAAATCTGAGCATCCAGGGTGTTGGGCAGCATATCCAAGTGGAAACTGAAGTCACCAGGGTGAGGTCTGGGTGGAGATGAAGGCTGTGAACCTGATGCTAATGTCTTTCATGATGTTGGGGTGGGACTGGAAGGCTAGTGGATGACACGGAGAAGATGCTGGAGCAGGGGTTCTGCAGCCAGGTGTCATGAGCCTCAAGGAGCAGGGAGGAATGTCACATATGGTGGTGGGTCATGGTGAGGAGAGAGAGGCATGGACTCATTCTTAGCCTGGGGTGTGGGGAGTGTGAGAATGATTGGCCATCACCAGCCAGAGCTCAGGGAAGCAGTGTCTTTCCCTTGATTCAGGGTCACCAGGTTTGACTCTGTCTTCAAGTCACTCCCTTTGCCCCTAGTGTAGCTGCTGTGGTTTGAATGTGTCCCCTGAAGTTCATGTGTTGAAAACTTAATCCCTATTTTGACAGTGTTAAGAGGTGGGGTCTAATATGCAGTGATTAGGTCATGAGAGCTCTGTCTTATGAATGGATTCATGTCATTGTGAAAAGTGGGATAGTAATGGTGAGAGCGGAGTTGTTAAAAATGTGAGTTTAGCTCCCTCTCGCCCTCTCATACTCTCTTGCCCATTGGCCTTCCTCCATGGGATGATGCAGCAAGAAGACCTTGACCAGATGTGAGTCCCTCAATCTTGGACTTCACAGCCTTCAGAACTCTAAGAAATTAATTTCTTTTTTATTAAATAAATCACCCTTTCTGTGGTATTCTGTTATAGCAACACAAAATGAACTGGGACAGTGGTCAAGCAGCATGGCGCTGGCAGTGAGGACGGATTGAAAGAGGAGGGTTAGAGAAATCTAGCACAATTCTATTTTCCTAGGTGAACTCCTGAGAAGTCACTTGGGCAGCATCCAACCCAGCTCAACTCACATTCACAGTAGGCTGTGCTGGCCTCCAGAATAGAACTTCAGCTATCTGATTGCCTGGGGAGGGGATGCTCTGATGGCCAGAGCTTCTGGCTCTCCACCAGACCCACATGGAATATTCACTGGTAGTGGGAGGGCAGCATCCCTGCTCTCAAATCCCTCATCTGTCTAAAGAACATGATTGGAGGAAAATTAAGCAGAAGTAGGGCATTCGTGTGTGTATGCGTCAGAGTTGAGGTGAGTTAGAAGGTGGGGGAGAGGAACATGTGACCCCCTCCCTCAGCTTCCCAGAGGGAGGGGAACTGTTGGCAATGGCCAGAAACGGGATAGAATTGTCCAAAGGACATGACCTCAGCCACAGGAATCTGAAAACACAAGTCACAGTTCTTATGTAAAAATGGCAAATTTCTTACCACAAAGGAAAATTAAAAACAGAAAAGAGCTATGAGCACTTTAGCATGCTTTTCTGGGGGTGACCCCTCTGTGGTGGGTCTCAGATGAAGCCTGCCATGACCACATCTGACAGGCTGGTGCCTCCCTAGATACTTCCCTCGCCTTCTGCCCTGAGTGTAATCCCAGCGGGCTCCAGAGGTTTGGCCTTTCTGAGAAGTGAGGGTATGACTCAGTCAAGGTTCTATTGTTGTAAGTAATGGAAACTGACTTGAGTTAACTTTAGCAGGGAAGGAAATTCACTGGAAAGAATCTGGTTTATCTCACACAAGACAAGGGCTGCAGGGCCTCCTGAGGCATGGGACTCAGGAGTCAACGTTTGCCAAAGTATGGTCCATGGCTTGCTACTCCTAGCAGACGTTTGAGAAAATAAAATGCTCTGTGGCCCAATGAGTTCGAGAAATGCCATTTATGTTTTTTCTCTAGGCACATTGGCATATTAAAGGCCTGATAAGTCTTGCAGCAAGAAAGCTTATTTAAGTAGACAAGCACTTCCCTAAAATGTGGAATAAAGCATGCTTGTTGAGAATCTGATTAAAGAGGAAGAGTTTCCCACCCTCGCTCTCACCCTGTTGTGATGGGGAGCTGACTTTACTGTGAAGAATGCACACTGGAGAGGCTATATGTCTAATGGTTAGGGGTATAGACCACCTGCTTTTGAATCCTGATTGCTAGCTGAATGATCTGGGTAAGTTATTTAATATCTCTAAGTCTCAATTTGCTATCTATAAAGCAGTAATAACAATATCTCTTGAGATTGTAGTAAGGATTAACTGAGCTAATCAAACTATTTGGTTTACAGTAAGTGCAAAAGTATTGAGCTATTCTTATGCATTGAATATACACACTCTTTGCCATGAAATTCACAGCACCGGGGGCACTCATGTCTAACAATCACTTGTTGGTGTCTACTCCTAATGGACTGGGGACACAGAGGTGAGTCTGGTGGTATGTCCCAGCCTTCATAGGGCTCCCAATTCTGTGGAGTAAACAGGAATGTTAGAGATTATTACAAAGAGGGATGGTAAGAACGCAGTACTATGACAGCACACAGGAGGAGCACCTAGCCCAGACTGAGGCGGGGGTAGTGGGGTGGGGGAAGAGTGTTGCGGGCTAATGGAATGAAGGTGCCTGCCAGCTTTGGGCATCCCAAGCAGTCTGGTGTGGCCAGGGCATGAGGTGAGAAGTGATGGTGTTGAAGATGTTGGTAGGGACCATCACAAGGAAGGCCTTGAACACCAGACCGAGGAGCTCAGGTGTTATCCTATGGGTGCTGGGAGCTAACAGTGTTTCTGTCAAGTGAGTGTCATGGAAAGTGTGCATTTAGGAAGCTCCCTCTGGCAGTGATAGGGCTCACTGGTTGAAGAAGCCAAGCCTGAAAGCCAAGAGATTAGGGAGAGCTGGTTAGGGAAATCAAACTGGGAGATGGGGAAAGACTTAGCTTGGGTGACTTCATGATGCCACTAATTGAATTGATGATTGGTCCTGATTTAGAAGAAAGTCCTGAGCTTGAATTATGTTGACTTGGGGGACTCTGTGGGCAGTCCAAGTTGCAATATTCAACAGGAAGTTGGATGTGTGTGCTTGAAGTGATAGATCTGAGAGCTGTGTGTATTTCAGTGGTAATTGAATCCATGAGAGTGGATGGGATTGTTCGGAGAGGGTCAAGATCAAGGCAACCCTGGGTAGCTTGACTCTTCAGGGGAGCAGGGAAGAGGTTCTGTGGACCACCTAGCAGTCCAGATTTCTTAAAGATTCTAATTCTCAGAGGAATTGGGTTTTCTCCTCAAGGGAAACCTCCTGTCTCCTCAAATCCTGTCTGTCTGTCTGTCTTGAACCCAAGCTATTATGGTTAGGCCCTAGTATGCCATAATTGCTTAAGGGCCAAGAGAGGATACCCAAGGGCCCCTGCTCATTACTATTACCTTGTCATTGCTACACTTTGCTAGTACCCCATACCAGTTTCCATCTCTACAACAGGGAGAACTGGATTTTGTCAGCTGCTTCTTCCTCAAAGTTGTTACTATAGACACAAGAAGGTCGGATTCAGCAGAGTGACAGCTGAGGAAGTGATGCAGGTTGTCCTCATTTCTGGGGTCTTATCCAAACCCTCTGCACCTTTGGGTGCCTGCACCCGCAGCCACTACTTTGTTGTGGTGGTGCTAGACTAGCCTGACGAGAGAGGAAGCAAGGACATTTTAATGCATAGGCTTTAGTGAGCACATCCGAACACTCGGTTTCTTCCTTCCATTGTTCAACCTGGAGAATAACAGGCACACAGTTGAAATCTCCTTACCTTCATAGGGGTTTGCCAGGGTTGGAGCTGACAAACCTGTTTAATTGGCAATCACATGAGCTAACAATGGCTGTGTCATCCCAAAGGGAGAACTAGTGCCAACCTGGGGTAGTGGAGGGAGTTACAGGGGAACAGAAAGTCCCTCCTGTTACTAAGCATCTTTAGAAGTGATGCTTGGGATAGTGTAGACTCTTGGACCTGGGTTATAGGCTGACAACTCAATGCTTCCACACACTCCTCTGTGCACAAAAAACTAGAAGCCTGAGAGCTACATTTCCAAGAATCCCTGCAACATGGGTTCCAGGTTAGAATCTTTCCATAAGAAGCAGGTGCATGAGATTTAGAAGGCAGAAAAGAAGCCAAAGCCATATTATTGTCCTTCGGCTGTGGTGAGTAGAGTGGTGGGCTTTGGCAGATGGCAGATTTTAAAATCTCAACATTTTCCTGAAGCAACAGTGTTGGAGGCGTCTGTGATCCTGCAGGAGTTGCTGCAGATTCTGCAACTTTTTTTACTTTCTGAAAATTTGTAGAGAATCTTTATTATATAAATATCCAATGACCTTCATTTTCCTAGCTATTCCAAAAGTTTTGCTAAGCGCTATATAACGTTTTCTGTATAACAAATCACCCCAAAACCTAACCGCTTAAAGCAACAATTACATATTTAGTTCACAATGTTGTGGATCAGAATTTGTGCTAGGCACAGCTGAGTGGTTCTTCTGGTCTTGGTGGGGCTCACTAATGCATTTTACAAGAACAGGCTAAATTCAAATTCTTATCACATGGATACAGGGAAGACAATCATCAGGGCCAATTTTGCAGTCCACCACAGCATCTATTTCTTATATTAAATAATCCTCCTGCTTGAAAGACTCAGAGAGTTTGTTTCCCTGAGCAAATCTTGAAGACGTAACATCACTCTTTATTTCTGGTCTTGGTTGGGCTCACTAATGCACAAAGGCTCAGTAAAGAGGCAGGTATTGAGACATGGATGAAGTAGTGGGCTGAGAGTTAAGGATTTGGGTTTAAGTCCCGGATTGTGCCACTTATTGCAAGTCAGCCTTGGGCCAGTCTCTTCAGAGTCTTGAACCCTTCTCTCTCAAATGGACATGGCTAAACTTATGTGCAGCAATCAAGTAAAACAATGGTCGAAAAGAAGTTTGAATAGATTAATGATCATATCCTGCATTTGAATAATGCCACTCTGTGAAACCTTCCCACATGGGGACTGCCAAAGCAGGGGCCAGGGGGCAGGGACCGCTCTGGTGAGATAGAAGTCCGAAAGATGTTGGTCACTTGCTTTTCTCCCTTCTCAGATTCCCTGGCATATTTTGGGACTTAGAAGTAAAGAATGGATGGCCAGCCAAATCTTCCATTTTCAGCCTCTGTGTTGGAATTAAGCCAGAGTTTGGAAAAGCCCTAGAACGGCTGGAGCGAGGACAAACTCCAGGGCTGGCAGGAGCCACCTCCCATCCACTGCTCCCATCTGCCCTCTTGGCTCCTGGTGCAGTGAGGCCCTGCTTGTCCCGGCCTATCCTCTCCCCAGGCCTCATGTGCTCAGCTGCTTAAAGGACCACTCCTCTTGTTAAGTCCCAGCTCAAGCTGGACATGATTCACAGGGATAATGAGCTCGTAAATAAATTCCTGCTGCATCAGCTCATGGAGCTGAAGGTTAGGCTAGGGATGTGGGCCAGGGAAGGCAGAGGGAACTGGGCCCAGAGATTCAAATGTCCCCTGTGTTCTCTCTAGGGGACATATAAGGAAGGTGATGAAAACCTAAGAGATCCTGTGAATCCATCGCTGGCATGTTGCACAGTGGGCTGGCTATACTCCCAGTGCTGAGATCCTTGGATCCATAATCCCATTCTCTACTCTGCTTTCAGAATCCAGTTCTGCTAGGGATAGATTTTTGGGAGGTCAGTGGACAGTGGCTGTGTGTTCAGCAGAGCAGAACCAGGGCAGCAGGCTCTGTGAGGAGCTAGCTGCTGAGGAACAGGGAATGAGTTCAAAGTTTTTGGGGTTTGCCAGTAGAGAGAGGTCACAGGGAAATAAAAAAGGTCAGCACAATGCCCCCTAAATATGAGTAGTCCTAGAAAGACGTGCACTTCCTATCAGTGGAAATGTGCAAGAAGAGTCAGGTAACTCCTTACAAGCATCAACGTGGGAGAGTGTGAGGCAGTAGCTGAGGATCGATGAGATGCCTTTTGAGGCCCCTGTAAGCTCCCTATGCCTACAAGCTGTGTGGAAGGCAATTTGCCTTGGTGTTTGGCTATGCCTGCTTTTGCTTGTAACCTGCCAGTGGCTTTTTAGCCCACTTAGAATAAAATCACAAAAAATTTTCCCATGTCGGTAGTCACTTCAGTATTGTTTCAGACCATTCTCCCCATTGTTCACTGTGCTTGATGCCACATACCTTTTTTCTTACCCTTAAACTTGACCTCTAGTTAGGATAGAGTGGGCTGTGCTGCAGTAACATACAAACCCTGGAATCTCAGTGGCTCAGCTCCTTATGTGTCTGATTCTTCTTTATGGACTATTGATGTGGGCTGGCAGGTCTGTTCTCCACCTAGTGACTCAGGGATCCAGGTTCCCTCCATTTTATGATGCTGCTGTCCCAAAATGTGGCATCCAATGTGGCCCTGGTGGGAAATTTATTTGGCCCAGCATTGACACTTGTCACTTATATGCTCACAGTCTGTTGGCTGGAACTAGTCACACAGCCCAAGCACAAATGCAGGGGAGGCTGGGGACTGTAGGGGAGCACATGGATATTGGGTGGGCACTCATGGTCTGGGCATGTATCTGTCAGGGTTCCACGCTGCAAGCAATGAAAAGTGACTTCAGCTGTTTCAAGCAGAAAATAAATTTACTAAAACAATATTATGGAGTTTATTGAGTCTCCTAAAGAGCCAAAAAACTAAGCATGAAGGCGATGTAGCTGGAAATAGTTCCCCCAGTCAGGCTGCAGAGCAGCTCTGAGATGTTGCTCCCAGGCACAGACACCATGGTCATCCCTGCCAACAGTGCTGGCACTGAACATGGAGTCTGCCACATAGCGATAGCCATAGCTGCCCCAGAGACTGGACGTGGTTACTGCGTTAGGGACACCCTTGTCAGCCTGCAGCTTGCACAGCCCCGGTTTCTTTGTGTCATTCACTTCTGACTCAAGGTCTACAGTCAGCATGTCTGGTTGAGGAGCGTAAATGAACCACATGCTAGCTGCAAGGGAGGCTGACTGGATTAGTCTGTTCTCACACTGCTGGTAAAGACATACCTAAGACTAGGTAATTGAAAAAGAAAGAAAGTTTATTTTTCTTTTTCAAAGAAGACTGGACTCAGTCTCACATGGCTGCGGAGGTCTCACAATCATGGAAGACAAAGAAGGAGCAAAAATACATCTTATGTGTGATAGGCAAGGGACATTGTGAAGGGGTGCTCC
Organism: Callithrix jacchus; assembly: GCF_049354715.1. Taxonomy (NCBI): domain Eukaryota; kingdom Metazoa; phylum Chordata; class Mammalia; order Primates; family Cebidae; genus Callithrix; species Callithrix jacchus. Next base: position 51,901,863 of record NC_133513.1, on the reverse strand, counting down.
TGTTCATAAAACCATCAGATCCCATGAGACTTATTCACTATCACAAGAACAGCATGGGAAGGACCTGCCATGACTCAATTACCTCCCATGACACATGGGGATTATGGGAGCTACAGTTCAAGATGAGATTTGGGTGGGGACGCAGCCAAACTCTATCACTGATAAAACAAATATCTGGCATTTTATGTCCTATGAAAGGCCCTGGTTTTCAAGGAGAGTCCCAAGTAAAAGTGGTGATTATTCACTGCATCGTCTCAGGACCTTTGCACTCACTGCCTCCTCTATCTACAGGTATTTCCTCAGATGCTCTCAAAGCTGGCTCTTTCTCTGCTCAAACGCAAGCTCTGATGAGCCAATCTAATGCAGTACCCATGAGGCAATCGCATCCATCTGTCTTGTTTTCTACATAGCACCTATCCCTACCTTGTCCATTCATTTGTTTACTGATTTAATTTCTGTCTACCTGTAAGAGGTAACAAGCACACATCATGGTAGGAGGCAGGTTCGAACCCCGGCCCTGCCGTTTACTAGCGGTGTGACCTCGGGCAGCGTATTTATTTGCCTTTGCAGTGCCTGCAGTTTCTGCAGGAGCAGGTTTGGGCTGACTGAACATGTGTCCTGTGCTGGCCACTGTGCTGGGTCTCTGCCCCTGTAATCTCATTAAGCCACAGCACATCACTGTGAAATGCCTCTTATTTGTGTCCTGGTTTCCCTTAGGCGGTGAGAGGTAATGTACAGGCTCGAGTTCACATTGCGAAGCAGTGCAAAGCCTATACATTTCCTGCAGTCATCACACAGAAACCCCCTTCAGACTCCATGCCTGTGCATTTGGGGGCATAAGGGACTGTTTCTCTAGTTGGTGAGATTATAAAATAATCTCCCTGGGGTGTTCTTGTTGTAGTGGGCTGAGAATCCCTTCTTAACCTCCTCTCTGGCTGTAATTTTATCCCAGAGAGAAGTGGTGTGGCACATGGGCCTAGGGCCGAGTGTGAGCCCAGGTGATAGAAGAAGGCGGTTGTGCCCCAAAGCCTCACTCTACACTTGGAGCAGTCAGATCTGGGGCAGACGTTAAGAATTCAGGCACAAAGGAGAGGCCAGGGGCCCACAACAGGGAGGCAGGCATCCCTGGCTTCCAGGAACACATGGAGCAAGACACAGTCCCTCCTCCTGTCTCCTTGTTCTCTGACTGAGATAGCACATGGAAGAGGGGGTGTCTCTAGGCCCAAAGAGGAAGCCTGAAAGTTGTGTGGAAGTGGCCACCTGGGAGTCAGGTGGAGGGGTCTTGTCTTTGACAATGTAGATTTTATATACTTTCCTTGACAGGCTGGATTTGATTATCTGGTCATAGTTTGGGGACCTTTGCTCTAGATCATCTCTAAGGACTATTCCAGCTTTGATCTCCCATCTGGGTGGAGAAAGAGACTAATGCTCTGACAGGTGAAGTAGGTTTGCCTCAGTTTGCAACTGTGGCTGGAAGAGAAGTAGGGACAGGCTTTATTCATTTTTGATTTCTTACGGTCTCTGAGAGCCTGGCACAGAGAAGGTGCTCAGAGAGCCTTTGGTGAATGAATGAATGAATGAATGGCCATTAAACTTGGGTAACAAGAAGATGGCAGGGATTATGTATTTCTGTTGATGGGTGTCACAAATGTGTAAGGACAGGAAGGAGGGAGTGCTGAGGCTGACAGTGAGGGAAGATAGAGGAACTTTCCAGCACTCTGGGGCCGTTCACTGTAGTACCACAGCAAACAGCAATCATGTGCCCTGGAAGGGCATTCCTTTGTTACCAGGAGGCACAGGAAAGAAAGGTAACACAGTGGCTGTTCATCAGAAAGAGATGCAAGGATGCTGAGTATATAAAGCTGCAGGATGCATTGCATTATGCATGCCTGAGTCCTGAAGCTTGCTTTGTAAAGCACAGTGCTTATTTTAATAAGTGAAAATCTTTAATGCAGTGGGGTAAAATCACAGCTTTGTGGATGTCTTCTTGTTCTCATAAGTGAGGCTTAGCTTCAACAAACACCAAGTTTGATGGGCAGCTAGGCAGGGACTTAGATGTCCTTCTGGTTTGCTTTCTGGGGCAGAAAAAGGATGAATGCTCCCAGTATCAGGTGCTTAGTCAAAGTCTGATACATGAACAGTTCTCTCCTTGCATCTGATATAGCACTGTCTTATGGTAGAAAACTTAAGGAACATGTAACTGCTTTCGCTCATTCGTCTCCTAGTTGTTCGTTGACATTTGAAATTTATTTGCAGACTTACATGTAGTGATGAGAGATAAGGCTTCGTGTGTGGGCTTGGGCCCTGACGGGAACTCCCATGTTGGCTCATATGGTGTGCACATGACTCCACTGTCCGGGGGGCTTTCAGAGATAAGCCAGGAAAAAAGAATGGGGATGGTGGCTGGGTGGGGAGTGGGGATATAAGAGTGGGGGAGAGTAGTGTTATATCCTGATAATTAACCTGGGGGATGGAGAACAACTCTCTGCTTCACAGTGTCTCAGATAAGAGACCTCTGGGATATTTGATTTCTTCTTTTCCTACAGATTGCTAGCAGCAGAGTCAACCTGAAGTTCTAACTACCCTGGTCATATATTTGGCTGGCCATGGCTGATGAAGCAGAAAGGACAGCGCAGGAGTACTTGGCTGATGTGTAGCCAGCATGTCTTCTCATGGTGGGTGTTGGTGGTCCCTTGAATGCAGATGTGGTTCCCTCCACCAAACTAGGGGTGTAAAGCCAGCTGGCATCTAAGTCCCTTTGACTTGGTGGTCTCCTTACTTCATGCAAGCTGCCTGGCCCAGTGGACTTTGCTCATATCTCCTGAGGACAAGGTCATCGCTAGGGGACTGTGTACCCCTTTGCAGGCTCATCTTGTGTTTCCCTGGCACTGCTTGTTTTCTGGCTTGGTAGTTACCAAAGTGAGTGTTTCCTTGAGACATGGCTGAGGTGTGGTGCTCACCAACCTTCCAAGTGAACCCAGCCTTTGGGGATCTGGCCCAGTTCAAACCCATTCCTAGAAAACCCAGAAGTGGCTGTCTGTGGCCATAATACTGAAAGACTAAAGCTTTTTGTGAAAAGGATGACCTCGATTGTTTTCTTAATGCACTGAAAGATAAATGAATATAAATGACTGTCTTTTTTGTATATATTAACCCATTTTTGCCTGAGGTTGCAATATTTTGAATTTTTGCAAACAGATGTTGGCATTGACCTTGAGCAATAGGATATAAATAACTCCCTCATGCTTAGCTTTCCAATAATGTTTTATACTGTTTTCCATAATGGCTGTACTAGTTCCAATAATGGAATGCTAAGCATACATGGGATAACCCCATTTATGGGGTATGTGTGATATTTTGATACATGCATACAATGTGTAATGATCAAGTCAGGGTATTTAGGATAGCTATCACCTCAAATATTTACCCTTTTTTGTTAGGAACATTCCAGATCTTCTCTTATAGCTATTTTGAGATGTATGCTAAATTATTGCTAACTCCAGTCACCTTACTGTGTCATTGAACACTAGAACTTAATTCCTCCAACTATATGTTGTACCCATTTTCCAACATCTCTTTATTCCCTCTTTACCCATCCTAGACTCTGATAGCTATCATTCTATGCTCCGCTTCCATGAGATCAACTTTTTTAGCTTTCACATATGAATAAGAACATGTGGTATTTTTCTTTCTGTGCTTGGCTTATTTCATTAACTTAATGACCTCCAATCCATAATGCTGAAAACAATACAATTTCATTTATTTTTATGGCCAAATAGGATTCCATTGTGTGTATGTGCTACATTTTCTTTATTTGTCCATTGATAGACACTTACGTTGATTCCATATCTTGGCTATTGTGTATAATGTTCCACTACACATGAGTGTGCAGGTATCCCTTTGATGTAATTTCCTTTCCTTTGGATAAATGCTCAGTACTGGGATTGTGAAATTGCATGGTAGTTATAGTTTTAGTTTTCTGAGGAAACTTTATACTGTCTTCCATAATGGCTGTACGTGTGTACTCGTTTATATTCCCACCAGCAGTTCCCTTTTCTTTGTGTCCTTGGTAGCATTTGTTATTTTTTGTGTTCTTATTATAGCCATTCTAATTAGGATGAGATGATATTTTATTGTGGTTTTGATTTGCATTTCCCTCTTGATTAGTAATGTTGAACATTTTTTCATATACCTGTTGGCCACTCGTATGTTTTCTTTTGAGAAATGTTTATTCATGTCTCTTGCCCACTTTTTAATAGGATTATTTGTTTTGGTGTTCAGTTGAGTTCTTTGTATATTCTAGACATTAGTCGCTTGTTGGATGCATAGTTGTAAATATTTTCTCCATTCTATAAGTTATCTGCTCACTCTCTTCTTGATTGTTTCATTTGGTGTTCAGAAGCTTTTAGCTTAATGTAGTCCTATTTGTCTATTTTTGTTTTCGTTGCCTGTGCTTTTGAAGTCTTGGACATAAAGTCTTTGTTAGACCAACGTCCTGAAATTTTTCCCCTATGTTTTCTTCTAGTATCTGGTAGTTTTGAGTCTTACATTTCAGTCAATTCATCTTGAGTTGATTTTTGTATGTGATGAGAGATATGGGTCTCATTCCCTCCTTCTGCATATGGATATCCAGTTTTCCCAGTACCATTCATTGAAGAGGGTGCCCTTTCCCCAGGGTATGTTCTTGGTGCCTCTGTTGAAAATCAGTTGGCTTTCAATACATGGATTTATTTCTGAATTCTCCATTCTGTTCCATCATTCTATGCATCTGTTTTTATACCAATGTCATTCCAGTTTGGTTACCATAGGCTTAGAATATATTTTGATGTCAGGAAGTATAGTGCCTCCAGCTTTGTTCTTTTTGCTCAATGTTGCTTTGGCTATTTGGGGTCTTTTGCGGTTCCATATGAATTTTTATATTTTGCAAAAACTTCTGTGAAGAATGTCATAGGCATTTTTTTTTGATGGTCATTTTTTCTTTTTTCTTTTTTATTGCATTTTAGGTTTTGGGGTACATGTGCAGAATGTACAAAATAGTTGCATAGCTACACACATGGCAGTGTGTTTTGCTGCCTTCCTGCCCTTCATCCACATTTGGCATTTCTCCTGAGGCTATCCCTCCCCATCCCCCCCCTGCTGTCCCTCCCCATTCCCCCCAATAGACCCCGATGTGTAGTACTCCCTTCCCTGTGTCCATGTGTTCTCATTTTTCCTCACCTGCCTATAAGTGAGAATATGTGGTATTTCATTTTCTGTTCTTGTGTCAGTTTGCTGAGGATGATGTTCTCCAAATTCGACCATGTCCCTACAAAGGACACGAACTCATCGTTTTTGATTGCTATATAGTATTCCATGGTGTATATGTGCCACATTTTCCCAGTCCAGTCTATCATCGATGGGCATTTGGGTTGGTACCAGGTCTTTGCTATTGTAAACAGTGCTGCAATGAACATTCATGTGCATGTGTCCTTATAGTAGAACGATTTATAGTCCTTTGGATATATACCCAGTAATGGGATTGCTGGGTCAAATGGAATTTCTATTTCTAAGGCCTTGAGGAATTGCCATACTGTCTTCCACAATGGTTGAACTAATTTTCACTCCCACCAACAGTGTAAAAGTGTTCCTATTTCTCCACATTCTCTCCAGCATCTGTTGTCTCCAGATTTGTTAATGATCACCATTCTAACAGGCATGAGGTGGTATCTCAGTGTGGTTTTGATTTGCATCTCTCTAATGACCAGTGATGATGAGCATTTTTTCATATGTTTGTTGGCCTCATGTATGTCTTCTTTTGTAAAGTGTCTGTTCATATCCTTTGCCCATTTTTGAATGGGCTTGTTTTTTTCCTGTAAATCTGTTTGAGATCTTTGTAAATTCTGGATATCAGCCCTTTGTCAGATGGGTAAACTGCAAAATTTTTTTCCCATTCTGTTGGTTGCCGATTCACTCTAGTGACTGTTTCTTTTGACATGCAGAAGCTGTGGAGTTTGATTAGGTCCCATTTGTTTATTTTGGCTTTTGTTGCCAATGCTTTTGGTGTTTTGGTCATGAAGTCCTTGCCTACTCCTATGTCCTGAATGGTTTTGCCTAGATTTTCTTCTAGGGTTTTTATGGTGCCAGGTCTTATGTTTAAGTCTTTAATCCATCTGGAGTTAATTTTAGTGTAAGGTGTCAGGAAGGGGTCCAGTTTCTGCTTTCTGCACATGGCTAGCCAGTTTTCCCAACACCATTTATTAAACAGGGAATCCTTTCCCCATTGCTTGTTTTTGTCAGATTTATCAAAGATTGTAATTGGTTGTAGATATGTTGTGTTGCCTCCGATGCCTCTGTTCTGTTCCATTGGTCGATATCTCTGTTTTGGTACCAGTACCATGCTGTTTTGATTACTGTAGCCTTGTAGTATAGTTTGAAGTCCGGTAGTGTGATGCCTCCCGCTGTGTTCTTTTTGCTTAGAATTGACTTGGCTATGCGGGCTCTCTTTAGGTTCCATATGAAGTTCATGGTGGATTTTTCCAGATCTGTGAAGAAAGTCAATGGTAGTTTGATGGGGATAGCATCGATTCTGTAAATTACTTTGGGCAGTATAGCCATTTTCACGATATTGATTCTTCCTAACCATGAACATGGAATGTTTCTCCATCTGTTTCTGTCCTCTCTTATTTCGTTGAGCAGTGGTTTGTAGTTTTCCTTGAAGAGGTCCCTTACACTCTTTGTAAGTTGTATTCCTAGGTATTTTATTGTTTTTGTAGCAATTGTGAATGGCAGTTCATTCTTGATTTGGCTCTCTTTAAGTCTGTTATTGGTGTAGAGGAATGCTTGTGATTTTTGCACATTGATTTTATATGCTGAGACTTTGCTGAAGTTGCTTATCAGTTTCAGGAGTTTTTGGGCTGAGGCGATGGGGTCTTCTAGATATACTATCATGTCATCTACAAATAGAGACAATTTGGCTTCCTCCTTTCCTATTTGAATACTCTTTATTTCTTTTTCTTGCCTGATTGTTCTGGCTAGAACTTCCAGTACTATATTGAATAGGAGTGGTGAGAGAGGGCATCCTTGTCTAGTGCCAGATTTCAAAGGGAATGCTTCCAATTTTTGCTCATTCAGTACGATATTGGCTGTTGGTTTGTCGTAAATAGCTTTTATTACTTTGAGATACGTTCCATCGATACCGAGTTTGTTGAGGGTTTTTAGCATAAAGGGCTGTTGAATTTTGTCAAATGCCTTCTCTGCATCAATTGAGATAATCATGTGGTTTTTGTTTTTGATTCTGTTTATGTGGTGAATTACGTTTATAGACTTGCGTATGTTGAACCAGCCTTGCATCCCCGGGATGAATTCTACTTGATCATGATGGATAAGTTTTTTGATGTGCTGTTGCAATTGGTTTCCCAGTATTTTATTGAAGATTTTTGTATCTATGTTCATCATGGATATTGGCCTGAAGTTTTCTTTTCTTGTTGAGTCTGTGCTGGGTTTTGGTATCAGGATGATGTTGGTCTCATAAAATGATTTGGGAAGGATTCCCTTTTTTTGGATTATTTGGAATAGTTTCAGAAGGAATGGTACCAGCTCCTCTTTGTGTGTCTGGTAGAATTCAGCTGTGAACCCATATGGACCCGGGCTTTTTTTTGTGTGGTAGGCTCTTAATTGCTGCCTCGACTTCAGACCTTGTTATTGGTCTATTCATAGTTTCGGCTTCCTCCTGGTTTAGGCTTGGGAGGACACAGGAGTCCAGGAATTTATCCATTTCTTCCAGGTTTACTAGTTTATGTGCACAGGGTTGTTTGTAGTATTCTCTGGTGATGGTTTGAATTTCTGTGGAATCTGTGATAATTTCCCCTTTATTGTTTTTTATTGCATCTATTTGGTTGTTCTCTCTTTTCTTTTTTATCAATCTGGCTAGTGGTCTATTTTGTTGATCTTTTCAAAAAACCAGCTCTTGGATTTATTGATTTTTTGAAGGGATTTTCGTGTCTCTGTCTCCTTCAGTTCTGCTCTGATCTTAGTTATTTCTTGTCTTCTGCTAGGTTTTGAGTTTTTTTGATCTTGCTCCTCTAGCTCTTTCAATTTTGATGATAGGGTGTCAATTTTGGATCTCTCCACTCTTCTCATGTGGGCACTTATTGCTATATATTTTCCTCTAGAGACTGCTTTAAATGTGTCCCAGAGATTCTGGTATGTTGTGTCTTCATTCTTATTGGTTTCGAAGAACTTCTTTATTTCTGCCTTCATTTTGTTGTTTATCCAATGTTCAGATTGTTCAGTTTCCATGATGCTGTGTGGTTCTGAGTTAGTTTCTGAATTCTGAGTTCTAACTTAATTGCACTATGGTCTGAGAGACTGTTTGTTATGATTTCAGTTGTTCTGCATTTGCTGAGGAGTGCTTTACTTCCTACTATGCGGTCAATTTTAGAGTAGGTGTGATGTGGTGCTGAGAAGAATGTGTATTCTGTGGTTTTGGGGTGGAGAGTTCTGTAAATGTCTATCAGGTTTGCTTGTTCCAGGTCTGAGTTCAAGCCCTGGATATCCTTGTTAATTTTCTGTCTGGTTGATCTGTCTAATATTGACAGTGGAGTGTTAAAGTCTCCTACTATTATTGTGTGGGAGTCTAGGTCTCTTTGTAAGTCATTAAGAACTTGCCTTATATATCTGGGTGCTCCTGTACTGGGTCCATATATATTTAGAATCATTAGCTCTTCTTGTTGTATCGATCCTTTTACCATTATGTAATGACCTTCTTTGTCTCTTTTGATCTTTGTTGCTTTAAAGTCTATTTTATCAGAGACGAGAATTGCAACTCCTGCTTTTTTTTGCTCTCCATTTGCTTGGTAAATCTTCCTCCATCCCTTTATTTTGAGCCTTTATGTATCCTTGCCTGTGAGATGGGTTTCCTGGATACAGCACACTGATGGGTTTTGGATTTTTATCCAATTTGCCAGTCTTTGTCTTTTGATTGGTGCATTTAGTCCATTTACATTTAGGGTTAATATTGTTATGTGTGAATTTGATACTGCCATTTTGATGCTAGCTGGCTGTTTTGCCTGTTAGTTGATGCAGATTCTTCTTTTTGTTGATGCTCTTTAGCATTTGGTATATTTTTGGAATGGCTGGTACTGGGTGTTCCTTTCTATGTATAGTCCCTCTTTCAGGAGCTCTTGTAAAGCAGGGCTGGTGGTGACAAAATCTCTGAGTACTTGCTTGTTTGCAAAGGATTTTATTTTTCCTTCACTTATGAAGCTCATTTTGGCTGGATATGAAATTCTGGCTTGAAAGTTCTTTTCTTTAAGGATGTTGAATATTGGCTCCCACTCTCTTCTGGCTTGTAGAGTTTCTGCTGAGAGATCTGCTGTGAGTCTGATGGGCTTCCCTTTGTGGGTGACGCAACCTTTCTCGCTGCCCTTAGTATTTTCTCCTTCATTTCAACCCTGGTGAATCTGACAATTATGTGCCTTGGGGTTGCTCTTCTTGCGGAATATCTTTGTGATGTTCTCTGTATTTCCTAGACTTTAATATTGGCCTGCCTTGCTAGATTGGGGAAATTTTCCTGGATAATATCCTGAAGAGTATTTTCCAGCTTGGATTCATTCTCTTTGTCACATTCTGGTACACCTATCAAATGTAGGTTAGGTCTCTTCACATAGTCCCACATTTCTTGGAGACTTTGCTCATTCCTTTTTGCACTTTTTTCTCTAATCTTGGTTTCTCATTTAATTTCATTGAGTTGATCTTTGACTTCTGATATTCTTTCTTCTGCTTGGTCAGTTCGGCTGTTGATACTTGTGCATGCTTCGCGAAGTTCTCGTGTTGTGTTTTTCGGCTCCTTCAATTCATTCATATTCCTCTCTAAGTTGTCCATTCTTGTTATCATTTCCTCGAATCTTCTTTCAAATCTTTTTTCAACGTTCTTAGTTTCTTTGCAGTGATTTAGAACATGTTCTTTTAGCTCATAGAAGTTTCTCATTATCCACCTTCTGAAGTCTGATTCTGTCATTTCGTCACACTCATTCTCCATCCAGCTATGTTCCCTTGCTGGTGAGGCATTTTGGTCCTTTGTAGGAGGTGAGGTGTTTTGGTTTCGGGTGTTTTCCTCCTTTTTGTGCTGGTTTCTTCCCATCTTTGTGGATTTATCCACCTGTCGTCTGAGTAGTTGCTGGCTTTTCGATTGGGTCTCTGAGTTTAAGCTCAGATTGTTGATGCTGAAGTATTTCTGTTACTCCATTTTCCTTCTAACAGTCTATCCCCTCTGCTGTACGACTGCTGAGGTCCACTCCAGTCCCTGCTGCTGTGGGCTTCACCCTGCTGCTGTGGGCTTCACCCTGCTGCTGTGGACTCTGCCCTGCCATCCTGGGCTCCGCCTTGTTGCCCATGGGCTCTGCCCTGCTGTTGTGGGCTTCGCCCTGTTGGCAGAGTCTCTCTGTTGTGGCGGGTTGCCTTGGCAATGGCAGGCTGCATCAGCAATGGGCGTGTACCTCAGTAGGGGTGGAATGCCTCGGTAGCGGCGTATGCCCCTCCCCCACTGAGCTGCACCATTCTGGATTCAGCTGTGCCTGCAGTGAAACTCTCAACCCCGAGCGTTTCCAATCGCTGTTTGTTTGTCCCTGTGGGGGTGGGACCTGCCGAGCCTGATCACCTGGCTCCCTGCCTCAGAGCCCTTTCTCCCTCTTATTTTTTTATTATTTTTTTTAAGTTGAACAGTTGACTCTCTCCCAGGTGTTTTAGTCGCCTGCTGGTAGGGCACCTGGATCTGTGTGATTTCCCATGCAGGGACCCACTGCACCAGCTCAAGTGTTGCTGCTCGGGAATCTCCTTGTCTGGCTCACTGTCCAAGTCCTGTTTAATCAGATGGATATTCTAATCTGCCCTCCCAAATCTCAGATTGCCGGTTTAACAGGGCACTCAGATCAGTGCGTTTTGTGCGGGGTGCCGCTGCGCTGTGGTGCTGGCCAAAACAGCCCATGCTAGCTGGGAGGGCTGCGCTGGCTTCCCGTGTCTCTCCTACACCTGGGAATTTCCCTGTTCTGTGGGCAACAAAGATCCGCCTGGAAATGCGGCTAGGACTCACCCTCTATGCATTCTCTCAGAGCTGCAATCCCAAATTGTTCCTACCGCGCCATCTTGGAAAACTCCCCGACATTTTGATAGAAATTGCATTGAGTCTGCAGATTGCTTTGTGTTGTGTCATCATTTTAACAATAGTAATTCTTCTAATCCATGAGCATGGGATTTCTTTCCATTTGTTTGTTTCCTCTTCAATTTCTTTTATTAGTATTTTGCAGTTTTCATAGCAGAGGCTTTCACCTCCTAAGTTAAATTTATTCCTAGGGATTTTATCCTTTTTTTGTAGCTATTGTAAATGGAATTGTTTTCCTGATTTCTTTTTTCAGCTAGTTTATTAGTGTGTAGAAAAAAATTTTTTAAATTATTTCTGAATGTTGATTTTGTATCCTGAAACTTTACTAAATTTTTCATCTATTCTAAGAGATTTTTTGGTGAAGTCTTCAGGGTTTTCTAGATACAAGATTATATTATCTGCAAACAGGGACAATATGACTTTCTCTTTTCTAACTTGAATGCCTTTCATTTCTTTTCCTGGCCTGATTGCTTTGGATTGGACTTCCATACTATATTGAATAAGGGTGGTAAAAGTGGGCATGTTTGTCTTGTTCCAGTTTTTAGAGGAAAAGCTTTCAGCTTTTCCCCATTTAGTATGTTAGCTTAGGGTTTGTTATGTATGGCCTTTTTTATGTTGAGGTATGTTCCTCCTATGCTTAGTTTGTTGAGTTTTCATCATGAGGGGGTGCTAAACTTTATCAAATGCTTTTTCCATTTATTGTGATAAATGGTTTTTGCCTTCATTCTGTTAATGTGATATATCACATTTATTGATTGCATATGTTGATTTGTATCCCTGGGCTAAATCTCACTTCATCATAGTGTGTTATCTTTTGAATGTGTTGTAGAATTTAGTTTGTTAGCATTTTGTTCAGAATTTTTGCATCTGTGTTCATTAGGGATATTGGTCTGTAGTTTTCCATTTTTGTTGTGATCTTGTCTAATTTTGATATCAGGGCAGTGCTGGCCTCACTTAATAAGTTAGAAAGAATTTCTTCCTCTTCAGTTTATTGGAATAACTTCAGAAGAATTTGTGTTAGTTCTTTAAAAGTTTGTTAGAATTCAGCAGTAAAGCTACTTTTTAAAGAAAAATTCTCAGCTTTTATTTGTTGTGAGTTTTTTTTTAAATTTTTACTAATTCAATCTTATTACTCATTAATTGTCTGTTCAGGTTTTTTATTTCTTCCTGATTCAATCTTGGTAGGTTGTATGTGTCCAGAAATTTAACCATTTCCTCTAAAATCCCAGTTTGTTAGTGTATAGTTGTTTCTGATAGTCTCTAATAATTCTTTGTATTTCTGTGGCATCATGTTGTAATGTCTTCTTTGTTGCTGATTTTATATATTTGGGTCATTTCTCTTTTTTCCTTGGTTAGTTTAACTGGTGGTTTATTGATTTTGTTTACCATTTTATAAAACCAACTTTTAAAAATTGATTCTTTGGATTGTTTTATAAGTCTCTACTTCATTTAGCTGCTTTGATCTTTAGTATCTCCTTCTGCTAATTTTGTGCTTTATTTTTTCTTTCTTTTCTAGTTTCTTAAGATGCATCACTATGTTGCTTATTTGAAGTCTTTCTACTTTTTTGAAATAGGCATTTATTGTTATAAATGTCCCTCTTAGCACTGTTTTTGCGGTATCCTGTAGGTTTTGGTATGTTGTGTTTTTACTTTCATTTGTTTTAAGAAACTAAAATTTTTTCTTCTTAATTTCTTTGTTGGTTGTTCAGGAGCATGTTATTTAATTTCCAAGTATTCTTTATAATTTCCAAAGTTCCTTTTTGTTATTGATTTTTTATTTTATTTTATTCCATTATCATCTGAGAAGATACTTGATGTAATTTTGATTTTGAAAAATTTGTTGAGACTTGTTTTGTGTTCTTACATATGGTCTATCCTAGAGAATATTCCACGCACTAATGGTAAAAATGTGTATTCTGCTGCTGTTTGATGAAATGTTCCATAAATGCCTGTTGGGCCCATTTGGCCTAAAGTGCAATTTAAATCCAATGTTTCTTTGTCGATTTTCACTCTAGACGATCTGTATAATGCTGAGAGTGAGGTGTTCAAGTCCCCAAATATTATTATTTGTAGTAATACTGCTCTGGTGTTGGGCGTGTATATATTTAGAATTGTTATAGCTTCTTGCTGAATTTATCCCTCTATCATCATATAATGGTCTTTAAGTAAAAAATGGTAAAAAGAGACAAAGATCATTTGCCTGTTTTATCTGATATAACTACTGTTGCTCACTTTTGATTTCCATTTGTGTGGAATATATTTTTTTCTTCTCTTCACTTTCAGTTCGTGTGTATATTCACAAGTGAAGTGAATTTCTTGTAGCAAGTACATAGTTGATTCATGTTTTTCTCTCCCCCCCCCTTTAGCCAGTCTATATCTTTGAAGTAGGGAATTGAATCTATTTAAATTTAAGGTTATTACTGATAGGTGAGAATGTTGTATTCAAGTCATTTTGTTAATTGTTTTCTCATTGTTTTGTGTATCCTTTGTTCCTTTCTTCCTCTCCTGTTGTTTTTGCAGTTTGGTCGGTTTTCTGTAGTGGTAATATTTGACTCATTTCTCACTTTTATATCTGTTCTAAAAATGGTTTTATACTTTTGTGTGTTTTTATGATGGTAGATATCATTCTTTTGCTTCCAGGTGTAGGGCTCCCCTGAGCATTTCTTATAGAGCTGGTCTAGTGGTGATAAATTCCCTCAGTTTTTCTTGTCTGGGAAAGACTTTATTTCTCCTTCATTTTTGAAAGATAGCTTTGCTTGATAAAGTATTCTTGGCTGGCAGTTTTTTTTTTTTTTTTCTTTCAGCTCTTTGAATATGTCATTTTATTCTCTCCTGGTCTGTAAGGTTTTGGCTGAGAAATCCACTGTTAGTTGAGTTGGACTTCCTTATATGTGACTTGACTTTTGCTGTTTTTAGAATTCTCTCTTTATCTTCGACTTTTGACTGTTTGGCTATAATATACTTTGGAGAAGATTTTTTGGGTTTAATCGTTTTGGAGATTTTTGAGCTCCCTGTATCTCTGTCTATATTACTTCCAAGACATGGGAAATTTTCAGCTATTATTTAATTAAATAGATTTTCTATACCAGTGCCCATATCTTCTCCAGTAAATCCTAAAATTCAGCTATATGGTCACTTTATGATGTCTTATATATCATGTAGATTTTTTCTTTTTCCTTTTTTTGGTCTGACTGGGTTGTTTCAAAATTCTTTATTTTGCTTGATCTAGCCTATTGCTTAAATTTTCAATTGTTTTAAAATTTTATTTATTGAATTTTTCAGTTCTAGAATGTCTTTTTTGAAAATTATGCTTATTTCTTTGTTGAACTTCTCATTCGAATCATAAATTGTTTTTCTGACTTATATGTATTGCTCACCTTTGTTCTCTTATATATCACTGAGCTTCTTAAAGATAATTATTTTAAATTCTTTTTCAGACATTTTGTAGATTTCCTTTTTTGTTGGGAACTATTGCTAGAGGCTTATTGTATTCCTTTGGAGGTGTCATGTTTCCTTGCATTTTTTTGTGTCCTTACATGGATTTCTGCATATCTGATTTAATAATTACATCTTCCAATTTTGTAGATTGGCTTTTGTAGGAAAAGACTCTTTTTCTATAGGTGTATCTATAGTGTTGGTTGGGTAGAGTATTTTGGCTTTGATTCTAGTAGTGTGGTCTTTATGATTTCTTCATCTGTAACTGGCATCAGTGGTGTTTGTGAATTCCACCGTGGCTTAGGCAGTGGTCATTAGTGGGGGCTGTGGCAAGACTTTACTAGGGACAGGGATACCATGCAGACCAGTCCTTGGGTACCTAGTGCTGGTGGCAGCAGCAGGCTGGGCATGCTGGTCTTCAGGCCCTAATAGTGTACATGGGTGTTGGTGGTGGTAGGTCTAAATGGGCCAGTCCTTGGACCACCAGGTAGTTTGCTTGGATGCCAGAATTAGCAGCAGTGGGCCATGTAGATGGGCATGTTTTTGAGCCCCTGGTTGGTGTGTGTAGTATTTCTGGTGGCTGTAGTGGTGGACGGCCAACTCTTGGGCCTCCAAGCAGCATGAGCAGGCATGAGCAGTGGTGTGTAGGTGGGTGCCAGTGGTGATGGCAGAGGCAGACCTGAAGATAGGTCCCTAGAAGGTGTGTGGGGGCACTGGGAATGGTCTGCAAGGTGGCTCAATTCCCAGGCCCCCAGATGGTATGTTTGTATGTTAGTGGTGTTGTCAGTGGGTGGGTCAAGCCTGTTGTCAGGATTCTATATAGTGTTTGCTGGAATAGGCAGTGTGGATTAATCCCCAGGATCCCAGACAACACATGTGGGTGCTGATGGCAGCAGTGGGCAGGGTGAGTCAATCCAGCAGGTGGGGCATGCCCATCCTTAGGACCCTGGAAGGCATGCAAGAGTGCCAGTGGTGGCAGGTGAGGTGGATTGATTCCTAGGACCCTAGGTAGTGTGCACAGGTACTGGCAGTGGTGGCAATGAGTGCCATGGGGTTATTCTCAGGCCCCTAAATGGCATATGCAAATGCTGGTGATGGCAGTGGTGGGTGGGGACATCTGTCCTCAGGCCCTAGGATGGTACCTATGTGTGCCAATCCCTAGACCCCCTAAGATACATGCAGCTGCCTAGTGGCTCTGCCAGTGGAGTGGTAGGGGTTGCTGTCAGGGACATCAGCTCCAGGCAGTTGGTTCTGAGGAACACATGCTTCAGCTCCCTTTGTCTCAGGGGAAGTCTGCCTAGTGAGCTACGCCATTCATTCCCTGTGGTGTAGCACACTGTGTGGGCTAGAGTGCTGGAGACCTGACCACTCCTGCCAGGTCCTGGCATCACAATGCTGCAGGTCTCTGGGTGGGTGTGTGAGGCATGTCTCCAGGGATGTGGAGATGCAGGGGCTGTTGGGCCCCAGGATAGGATGCAATCTGGTGGGGGCTCGGATTACAACATGGCGCTGTGAATCTTGGGGGTGTTTGGCACCCGGCTGATTGCATTTTGGGGGTGTTTGGCACCCAGCATGAGGTCTCTTTCTGGGATAAAACCATCATGCAGACTCCACCCAGCTCCCTCTACTCGTCTCAGGGCCCATGAAGGCCAAGGGGCTCTCCCGTGGCTAAGATTGCAGGAGTCCACGATGGGATTGTGGGTGACTGGGATCTCTCCTTATCTTTTCCTTGCAGTGGGGAGTTTATCCATGCTCCAAGCTGATCCCGACCAGGCCAGCTGCTTCACTTATCTCTTCTTCCATGCCTCCGAGGCTCCCTGTTGAATCCCACCATTCTCTCTTAGACAAGGGAGTCCACCTGTGGTTATCTCCTCAGGCACTGGGCACCTCTATTCAGCCATCCGGAGGCCCTCTCGGTAAATGACCTGCTGAAGTAGATGTTGGGCTTAATCCCAGCACTGCCCCTCTTTAGTTGTATGGCCTTGGACAAGTAACCCCTCTTCCCCCATCCCTACCCGTGATATAGCAGTTTACCACTGGAAGCATAGCCCATTGAGTCCACAGACCTGAGTATGAAATCTGTCTTTTCAATCTCCAAGATACAGTGCTTTGAGCAGGGTTTTTGCTTATTTGTGTGTGCATTTGGTTTGTGTGTGTGTCCTTTTTTTTTGAGACAGAATCTCATTCTGTTGCTCAGGCTGGAGTGCAGTGGCGTGATCTTGGCTCACTGCAACCTCTGCCTCCTGGATTCAAGCAATTCTTGTGCCTCAGCTTCCCGAGTAGCTGAGACTACAGATGCACACCACTATACCTAGATAAATTTTGTATTTTTAATAGAGCTGGGGTTTCACCTTGTTGGCCAGGCTGGTCTAAAACTCCTGGCCTCTGGTGATCTGCCCACCTTGGCCTCCCAAAGTGCTGGGATTACAAGTGTGAGCCACTGTGTCCAGCCATGTGTGTAAGTTTTAAGTTCTCTGCTCCTCTTAGTTTCGTAAGTATAAAATGGCAGTGTTAAGTGCCCACTTAGAGTCTGTCAGGACCACACAAGTACATTATAGCAATAATAGCAAACATTTATTGCCTACCCTGTGTGCCTGGCTATATTTTGCATGTGCTGTTTCTCTCAATCTTTAAAACAGGTTGTTAATAGCATCTCTCATTTTACAGATCAAAAACTAAAAAGGTGTGAACAAAAGAAGCTTCCAATCCTTCTGGCTTTCTTCCCAAAGCCAGGAAGCAGCTCCTGAGTGGTGGATTTTGGATTATAGGTGAAGCTCCCAGCAAAGGGCCTGGCCCAGAGAAATGCTCAAGAGTAGGATGAAAAGACTGAGGACTTCTTCCTCTACAAAAGGAAGGGTTGGGACTGATGGACACTGAAAAGTCTAGATCTTCACAATCCTCAACAGTTTCACCACCAATGCACACACAAAATGAGTGTGCCCTATATTTCCAGTCCTGTGATGAATATGAAAAGAGCCTCACCTTCAGGTTCCAAGTCCAGATCTGAGACCTCACAGGGAGGGCTCACCTTCCTGGTCCCAAAGTACTTCAAAATATATAATCCTTCAATCTTAAACATATACATTTTATTGCTTTTTATTATACAGTTATACATATTTACTATTGAAAATACAGGTAAGAAAAAAAAGAAAATGGTTCATTGCATTCATTAACACTATCCAGGTTTGAAAAATTACTGTTCAGCATTATGTTGAAGAATCTGACTCTTTTCCTATGCATGCATGGATTTCAAGCAAAAATGGATACTCCGGGTATACCTTGTTTTATAATTTTTTTCTCCCAAATTAATACATAATTAACATCTTTTCATGTCAATCTTCAATCCTTTCTTCTGTCACTTATTTTTAATGGTTAACTAGTCATCTACTGTATGGATATTCTGTAATTTATTTAAAAGGTCCCCCATTGTTGAATAGTGAAATTGATGATAAGAAAGTAACAATCTTGTTGAGAAGACAAAGCCCATGAGAAGTAGTTTCATGAAATTACAATTGGAACTTGCTATGTGCTGAGTGGCAGAAATGCAATAGAGTTCTGAAGGGAAGGAGTGGTTTTTGAATGAAGGGTCATGGGGAGGCTTTAAAGAGTAGGTAGGGTTGGAGTCAAACTTTGAGAGAGGGGCTGGATTTCCACAGGTTAAGAGATTGTATTCAAAATAGGAGAGCCAGCAGCAGCAAAGGTGCAGAGGCCAGGGTTTGGGTAGGTGTTTAGACCCTGGGGAGAGTTTATGTCGGGGATCAGCTCCACAGAGGGTTAGAAAAGGAAGACAACAGATTCCAGAGTGGATGGCAAGTGCAAGTCTGGCAAGAGTAAATTTTATCTTTTTTGGGCAATAGGGAGCCACAGAGAGTTTTTGAGCTAGGTTGTGTCATGAGTAGATCTGTTTTTATGAAGTCACTGTATAAGCAGCTAGGGAGGGAGAATGGCATGAGATGGTATCCGAGGCAGGGAGATCTGTTAGAAGGAAGTCCAGAGGAGGTGATGAGACCTGGATCCAGGCTGTTGACAGGAGGTGAGGGAAATGGCTTGGATGTCATGGCTGGAGAGGGCCTGAGGAAGGAGCCACTGAATGCACTAGTCCCAGGGGCTCACAAAGAGGAGAGCCTGCTGTCTGATAACCTGGGGTCTGGGGAAGAGTTAATGGGCTGCCTGTGGGCGAGCTAATTGGCTCTTCAGTGGGGCTGACTCATCCCAGCATCCAAGCCAGTTATTACTAATACTGGGGAGGGAGGGAGAGAGAAAATAAAACAAAAGCAGAGCAGTGGGAGTTCTGTCTGATTGAAAAGTTCCAGGGTTGGCCTCCCATTTCAGACAGGCAGCACTGGGAAGAGGGCCCTGCTGTGTGGGGCGAATGGAGGGGTACGGCTGGCGGGAGTGACATTTCCATGACGCCTGCTTGAAACTCATCCATATCTGCCTTGTGGGGGTACAGCAGGGAAGGCTGGGTCTTTCCTTAAACAGCCCAGGTTTTCCAGTGACACCCAAGGCACACTCAGGACCAAAGAGTGAGGCTGAAAACGTCCACACCTGGGAGGAGAGGAGCAGCAAAGGCCAGGGGTGCCAGGTTTAGTACTTTTTACTTAAGAACTGGTTGAAGTTTTGGTCTCTTCGTTGGCTGTTGCCTTCGATTTTTAGATTTTGAACTTGCCGTGGTCGATTTGGTTTGGTGGGAGAGAAATCACTGGGAACAGCCTTCCATAGCGCAGTAAAGTAGGGCTGTTTGGGTAGAGGGGTGTCCTGGGCACTGCCCAGAGGCCCTGGCAGAGGCGTAAGGGGGTGTTGCCAGGTCCTCCCCTCCTCTCTGCCTCCTCCTGGATGTGGGCTCCTGCTGTCTTTTCCTGTAGCAGCAGTGGAGCAGACACTGCCCAGGCTTACCGGGCCCTGATTCCCACCCTAACTGGCTGGGACACTTTGGCCAGGATGATTCCCCAGTGAGGGTCTCAGGTGTCTTATCATGGTTCCTCTGTTACTTGAAGGCAGAGGGCTGAACCTGACAATATGTGTGGTATTTTCCAGCTCCATGTCCCTACGTAGTCATTTTTCTCCCATGCCACATGTTCAGGGAATGACATCTCTTGTTTCTACCTGGTCATCAGGAATCAAGTACAGGCCTTACCTTCAGGGCTGTGGAACACAGCCCCAGCTAGACTCTGTGGGTCTGATTTGGATTGTAAAGAGTTTGTCCTCATGAAAGTGTGCTTTTATGTCCTCTGGCTTTCGGTTTGGGGTTCCAGTGGTTGGTAGGCACATGTGAGCCCTTGTGTCTTATGGCAGCCAGATAAGCTGCATCTTTGTGTTGTAGGGCCTGGTGTGTGTGTGGGGTGCCACTAACACATGCTGTGCCTTGGGCTCTGCATGGATCACATCATGACTCTGTCCCCATGCCTCCCATGCATGGGTCACAGGCACCTACCACTCATCTGCTGCCTAGGGCCAGTCCTATTGCCAACTTCATGTTTTGGGTCCAGGTCCTCCCCTCCAGAAGTCCCACACATTGGTAAGGGGAAGCCAGCCTAAAATAAGGGCCAGGCCAACCTGAGGTGTGGTGCTCAGGCCAAAGGGCCCCCCTCATCTTGAGTGCATGGAACACCTTCCTGTGAGATCTCAGATTTGGACGTGGAAACTGAAGTGGGACATACAGCAGAGAAGGAGGAGGGGTGAAGCTTGACCTCCCTGATGGAAGGGGAAGAAAAGAACAAACTGAGGCTGACATGACGTGGAAGGAAAGGCCTGTGTGGAAGAGCATGGAGCCATCTGCTCATGAAGGAAAGGCAGGGATGGGGCAGAGGTGTTGGGGCTTCCGTGTGACTCCAGAGGCCCAGCCCAGAGCTGTGTATGGAGGCCATACACAGGGTGGGAGCAGAGATTTTCCAAAAAAGAAGCATTTGTGGGCCTCCAGAGGGAGGCTCTACCTTTTCAGCAAGAGAAGACACCTCTTTGTCTTTGACCTCTCTCCCCTGTGCGATCAGAAGGTTCTGCAGAGGGACTTCATTATTGATGGGTGAGCATGTTTATTGGGCATCGGTGGTGTGCCAGGCATTGTGTTGAGTGCTGGGTACAGAACTAAATGGAATATCTGGTTACTGCCCACATGGGACTTATAATGGGGGAACAAGTCAGGACACACATAAAGAAACACCAGAATGGATAGATACTGTGATTAGTGCATTGGAGAGAAAGACCAGGACGTTTCAAGAAAGGACAGCATGAAAGACTGCTGTGTGGGATCAGGAAGGCCTCCGTGTGTGTTGGGGTGATGGTTAAGCAAAGGCCCAAAGGATGATGGGAGTTACCCAGGTAAAGGATTGTGGAGACAGAGGGCACAAGTGAGGGCCAGGAGGCAGCTGGGCTCAGTGCACTTACACAGCGAGGAAGGCTGGTGTGGGTCGCAGGGGCAAAGAGGATGCTGAGGTGAGCCCAGCAAGGGCTGCGGGCCAGGAAACAGGACTTTGCTCTGAGTGCAGTGGGAAGGCATGTGGCAGGCAGCCACCTTCAGGATGGGCTTCCCTCTCCCAAGTGCCAGAGTCCAGTGGCTGCTTTCTGAGAAGCTGGCAACTGGGACAGCTGGTGCAGGGCAAAGGGCATTAGGGAGACTACTTTCCTCCTCTGGGAGTCAGCTTTCTTTGTTTCAAGCACGCAGCAGGGGAGGTCCCTGGATCTGTTCTGGAAAGCTCCCCAGGCCTGAGCAGTAGGCAGCAGCTCGGGGGTGCTGAGTTTGTCCACCCTGAACCTGTGAATATGACCTTATTTGGAAATAGGGTCTTTGAAGATGTCATCAAGTTAAGATGAGGCTACGGCGGATCAGGGTGGGTCCTAATCCAATAACTGATATGCTTAAAGAAAAGGGAATTTGGACACAGACACACGGATGGAGAGCCCATGTGAAGATGAATGCAGAGGTCAGAGTGATGCTACCACAAGCCAAAAAATGCCAAGGATGGCCAGCAGCTACCAGAAGCCAGGAGAGGCCTGAGTGAGCTTCCCTTGCTGCCTGCAGTGAGAGCACGGCCCTGCTGATACCTTAGCTTCAGACTTTGGACCTCCAGAACTGGGATAGAATCTATCTCTGTTGTTCTAAGTCACCCAATTTGTGGTGTTTTTTTCACAGCAACTTCAGGAAGCAAATACATTGAGTCCAGGAAGGGAAACCCGGTGTATTGAGCCTGTCTCACATGCTGGCCCACCAGCATTCATTATCTTTTTTAGATGACAACTCAGTGAAGTTCCACCCATGGTCTTCATTTTACATGGAGAGCTGGATGGTCAGAGAGATGCAGTGACATATCAAAGGCCCACAGAGATGCAGTAACAATGCTGGGGTTGGAGCCTAGGTCTGAACTGGCCCCTGATCTTTCTATACTGCCCGTCTGCAGAGCCTTGATGGAGGGTGATCTGATGGGATCAGGCAATGATGAGGAATCGAGGCTCTGCAGTGGCACTCATGTATTCACTGGTGGAATTCCATGCCTGGCATTTGTTTTAGGATGCCCTAAAAAAAGTGGGAATGGGGGTAGATGAACGAACAGCAGAATGTTGGTAATCATAGAAGCTAGGTGATGGGCCCATGGGAGCTCATTGTATTATTCTTTTTATGTTTGTGTATGTATGCAAAATCTCCATAGCAAAAACTTAAAAGATAAGGCCAGAGAGATGCAAGCTTTAAAAAGAAAACGATTAAAAATAACAAGGGCTCTGAAATCAGAGGGCACAGGATTGGGATCTCAGCTTCACTCTTCATTAGCTGTGAGATGTTGGACAAGCCACTTGGCCACATGGAGCCTTGGTTTCCTCTGCTCCATGGGCTCCCACTAAGCAAAACCTCATGGGATGGTGGAGGAATCAAATGGTGGAGTCCAAGTGCTCAGCTGGGCTGGGTGCATGTAGGGCCCTGAGGAAGGCTGGTGTGGGTGGCAGGGGGCAACGGGGAGGCGTTCTGGAAGTATTCGCATTATTATGGTTACTGAGTGTGCACTTACAGCAGCTCCAGAGTCAGGACTCGCTTGTTTTTTGGTGAAATAGGGATGAGAATGAGGCTTGAAAGTAGAGGAACTTGTCTAAGGTCCCAGAGCTAGTCATTGAGAGACAGGTCTGACCCAGAAATCTCTCCCTTAGCTAACTGCTACCATTACCCCCGGAGCTACTAAGAGACCTGCCTTCATGCAGTGTTTAGCGCCTTTCCCACAAGGAGGCCAGCTTTCTCCCCCTTGGTTTAGGGATTGGGCCAGGGAGGGGAAGGAAGATGAAGCCACTCCTGGCTGACCCTGGTGAGTTCTGGTCACTCCGTGTTTGCTCAGCTGCAGGGTGCAGGTGGCAGGAGCGGATGCTGAGCACCAGCTGACATGCTTTCAAAGGTGACAGGCCTGTGGTAATTGATGGTCAATGAGGGCCATGGCTCCATGCACATTGTTGGTTTAAGGATGACATTGATCTGACAAACTGGCCTCGGCAGAAACAGCAAAACAAAGGAAGGCCAAACTGGGAACAGGCCTGGCCTCCTTTGGCCCCGGCTGCCTTGGCTCTGAGGGTCCCCAGAATGCTGTGTCCTGAGGCCTGGCCAGGATCCTGGTGCCCTGAGCTCTGGGGTCAGCCAGGATGGAGGAAGTGTCCAAAGCCCCCACCCATCTAGGTGCGGGCCAGGGAAGGAGTGAGAAGGAGCAGAGGGGGAGCAGCCTCAGAGTTTCCCAGAGCTGTACCCACAGTTTCCAGCCCTCCCCTGCCCAAGTTTCCATTCCCTAGGAGCAAGGTGGAGGAGGGAGGGGCCTACCAGACTGTGTCCCACGTAGCACGATGGGTGCGGTGGATGTGCCTGCTGATGAAAGAAGATGCAGGGGCCCTGGGAGGTAAGCAGGGATGGGCTGGGGTATAAGAGAGGCAAGACCTGGTGGCAGAAGCCTGGGTGTGAATTCAGGGCTCTAGCAGGAAACAGAATTCACTCCAGATGCTTCCAGTGAAGAGACAATGTTATTGTGTGCACAGCGTCAGGGGAACTCACGAGAGATGAGGATGCTCTCAGCTACTAGCAACAGTGGCAAGTCATGACCCTCCCTAAGGCTGAAGGGTCAGTGGGGGTGGGAGGGACAGTGCTAGCCAAACCCCAGGAGAGCCAGACTCAGAAGAGGGTTCCTGCAGCCACTGCCTGGGAGGCAGCCTGAGCAGGAAGGAAGAGTGGTAGAAATGTGCAACCTCTCTTCTCTCTCCTTTCCAATCCTTGCCTGCTGGTAGAGGGAGCCACCTCCCAGGCTGGAGCAGGGCAGGGAAGAACAAGGAACAGAGGGGCAGCCTGAAGAGCACAGAGGATACCAGCACACCTCTTTTCTTTCCCCCCAATAGCAACTGTCATACTCGCTGCACAAACCCAAGGGGAGAATTATTGACAAGACGTGACATTCCCAGCACAAGGCCCTGCATGTGCTAGCTTTTATAGATGCTAGCTTCAAACTCTCCATCTCTCTGTTTTTCCCAAATGTGCACACACACACTCCACATTTCCTCAAATCTCTGAGTGGCTGTCACAAGGAAGAAGGAGTGAACATGTTCTGGGAGGACCAAGGGGGAGCCTGAGGACAAATTGTGTAGCTGTCAGAATTCTGTGGATCCTGGAATAGCATGCCCCAGGGGAACTGCCACCTGCCATGGGAAGCATGGTGCTCTTAACTCGAGCCTGCTGTGTGTGAGCACGGCTCATGTCATGTGCTCCCCATCCTCCAATCCACACCAGTTCTCAGGGAAGCTGATGGTCATACCCCAGCTTTGCAGGTGAGGATGCTGGCCTCAGAGGGAAGGGTGTTGGGCCAAGGTTGTCCTGGAGCCAGGATATATCAATCAGGATAGGCCAGGTTTTGCTGCTGTAACAACCCCCAGACCTCGGTGGATCAAGACAAGAAGCTCTTGGCTCCTGCTCATGTTACCAGTCCATCAGGGGTCAGCTGGGGGCTTTGCATCTCACCATCCTTCCCCTGGGACCTAGGCTGTCAAAATTCTGGCCATTTGAGGTATTGGTCGCATGCAGGAGATTTTTTTTTGGCCTAGAGGTCACACATCTCACTTCTGTTTACAATTCATTGACCAGACTGGCTACCTGCCTCCATCTAAGCACAGGGGCCAGGATGGTCAGTCCTACTATGTGTCCAGAAGGTGGAGAGCTGGAACTACTGGAGAAACAGAATTACTGGCTGCTACATGAGCCATGGCTTCCTTTCCAGCCTAGAAAACTCCAGGTACAGAGCTCTTCCTGCTGCTCCGAGGTCGACTCCATACTGGCAGAGGCTGGTGGAGTGCCGTGGCACAGTGGGAAAAGCTGGAGCAGGGGCTGTCTCGGACTCTTGCAGGCTCCTTCTGTAGGCACCTAAGTAGGATGCTGAGGAAGTCAGCGGTTCTCAAGAAAGATGGCCCTGGGCCATCAGAGCAGTATCAGAAGAGGCAGCATGTACTACAGGGAGGAGAGGGCTTGGTGCCTCCCTGGACTCTGAGCTTCCTGTCTCTTTCTCCTTGGCCACACATGGAGAGCGCTTTGTTGCTTACAGACGTGGGACCACTTTCAGTGGCTGTCTTTCCGGCTGCAAGTGCTCTTGGGCAGGCTGAAAACGGGGTTCCAAAGAGCTGCCCGAGGCCATTTTATTAAAGTTCTACTCAGGCTGCTGGAAAACTGGCCACACAGCCCTTCTGCTTCCATGTCCCCTGACTGTATCTAGATGGGATTTTTGCACTGTTGTCCCCATTCGGTGGCCAGGCTTGGGGAGAAGAGGAGTGTGATTCTACACAGTGGACTCTGCAGAGAGGGGAGGTGAGTGGAGTCAGCCTTTCTGGAAGCCCTGCTCTGTGCTTGGCCTCGAGAGAACACCACACTTCTGGTTGCTGCCACGAGCATTAACTCCTGTTGCCCTCCCTCCCTGGCCACCCTGCTTCATGCGCTTTCGCTCTTCTTGAGGAAGCTGTGTTCCCTGCCCTGTGGACTTCATTTTTGCATCTCCGAAGCCACCGATGACTCCGCTTACACAATCTTGTGGAAGCATCCGACGCTGCTGGGCATTTTCTATTTTATTCTGTTTTATTCTTCCGTGCCGTCACACTCTCTCGCTGCCTATCCATGGAATCTTGTTTCTCTGTCTGCATCTGGCCCCTGGTGCCTATGGTCCCCAGAGTGCCATGCACAGTGCATGTTTTCTCTTTTTGGCCATCTGCTCCCTACCATGAGCTTCTACTACCCATCCTTTGATGAATCCCAAACCCAGACCTCTTTCTGGAATTTTACATTGACATGTCCACTTGGATATCCAACAAGTTCTTACAACTGAACATAGGTCTTTCCCCTAAATTGTCCTTGTGTCCTGTCATTCCTGTTTCAGTCGATGGCCTACTTATCATCAGCCATGGAAGCCAGAAACTTGAGAGCACTCCCAGCTTCCTTCCTTTGCCTGTCTCCACAGTAGGTCCTGAAGCCTGATGTCTTCTCCACAGCCTTCACCACCACCTCCAACCTGGAACAGGACAGCAGGCTCTTTGGTACCTTGTTCCCTCCAATCCATCTCTCTGCTGCCACAGGGATTTACAAAAATCTGGTCCAATAAATTCCCTAATTCTTAAAACCTTCAAGGCTCCCTTCACCCCAGTTTTCAATCCAAATGCTTAAGCAGGGGACCTTTATGATCCAGGCTCCCGTCTCTTCTGCGGCCTCTTGTCTCCCCTACCCTGCAATGCATGCTCAACTGTCCCTTTGTGCACACTCTCTCTTTGTCCTGCAATGCCTTTCTCTGCCTCCTCTCTGTCTGGATGGCTTATTCCTTCTCAAATTCTCCAACTCAGTTAATGTATGTATCATTTCTTTTAGGAAGCTTCTCTCAACAGTCCCTAAAGTAAGTGTGTCTCCTCTGCATTCCTATAGTCTCCTGTATATAAACACACTATGGGAAAGTAGAGGGGTGCTGCCCCTGCCTCTCCCCTGGGTGTTCTTGGAGGACAAGGTTGAGTCCAGAACCCAGCACAAGGATTGGCATCCATCTGGCAGTCAATCAATTCTCGTGAATAAATAGGCAAGCTAGCCTGTCCTCACAGCCGTTGACTGTGGTCTCAGATCACAGAGCGACCTTGGAAATGATGTAGCCTAATGATTCATTCCACAAATGAGAACTGTGAGGTTCTTCAGGAGGTGAATGTTCTCAGTGAAGGAGTGAATACTGAATCCAGATCGGTGAGCTTCCCAACAAGGACCGCTGGTTTTTGTTTTAGTTTGTTTAAGATGGTACTATGTCATGTAGAGTTTATTTCTTTTGTTGACTTTATACAGAAGCACTAAAAGGTCATCAAATATAGACAAGCAGAAAGAGAAGAGATGAAATTCGCCTAGTAATTGCACCACCCAACTGGAGATAACAATTGCTGATTATTTGGCATGTTACCTTCCCACCTTTTCCCTGGGCAGATAAATGTATGTCCATTAAAACAAAACCACTATGATTACACTGCAAATGTGTTTCACCTATGCTTTAAACAATTTATAAATACCTATTCATATTTGTCCATGACTATAGTTTTAATGTTTCTAGATGCACTACAATATAATTCAATAATCAGACATGATTTTTGGATCTTAAGGTTGGTTCTATTTTTTGTTATGATAAACAGAGCAATGAAGAACATCGTTACAGTGAAAAATTTGGCCGATTTTTAATTATTTCTTTAGAATACATTCTTAGAAGTTGAATTGGTAGGTTGAAGGAAATGTGTTTTTGTGCATTTTGACAAATTGCCCTCCAAAAAGGCTGACTAATCAGAGTTTATATTTACCAATTTATTGTCTTGCCAAGGTGAGAGCAAACTCTTTGCACCAGAGATTGAAGGATCTGTCTCTGGTAGCAACTGTCCCTCAAGTCACATGTCTCAATCTGGAGGTTGCAAACTGGAAGCCCATGGACCATCATCTTTTGAATCCATGATGTTTTAAAATATTTAAATTAAAGCCAGGTGTGGTGGCTCACACCTGCAACTCCAGCTACTCAAGAGGCTGAGGCAGGAGGATAGCTTGAGTCCTGGAATTTGAGGCTTCAGTGAGCTATGATCGTACCATGGCATTCTAGCTTGGGTGATACAGTGAGACTCTCTTTAAAATATGCATAGACTGGGTGTGGTGGCTCACACCTGTAATCCCAGCACTTTGAGAGGCTGAGATGGGCTAATCACGTGAGGTCAGGAGTTCCAGACCAGCCTGGCAAACGTGGTGAAACCTTGTTTCTACTAAAGATACAAAAATAGCTAGGCATGGTGGCATGCACCTGTAATCCCAGCTACTCAGGAGGCTGAGGCAGGAGAATCACTCGAACTTGTGAGGCCGAGGTTGCAGTGAGCTGAGATAGCACCACTGCATTCCAGCCTGGGTGAAAGAGCAAGACTCTGACTCAAAAAAAAAAGTTTATATGTATATATATTTTTTCATATATATGTACATATATGTATTTATATATATACTCACATATGTATGTATTTTCATATATACTCATAGGTGTATTCATATATATGCTCACATATGTACATATGTATTCATATATGTGTATATTTGTATTCATATATATATATTTGAATTAACAGTCAACTTTATGTATCAGTAAATTTCACCAAAAAAAAAAAAATCTGAATTTCTGGCCTCTCCTTCTGAGGGGCGTGTGTTCTCACAATTTGCCCTACTCTCTACCTCTCCCTGTTGCCACCCAGCCTGCTTCAGTCATTTTCTTGTCAGGCCCCTAAAGGCATTAGGATTTGTAACCCCATCTCAGTTCCCTTTCCGCATGTAAAATTGGCCCACCAGCATAGAATGCCATGCTCTTCATTCTGATTAACTACAAAATTAATTTTTTAAAAAACAAATCCTATTTGTAATAATAATATTCAGGTTAATCATTTAGGAAGCAGCTTCAGAGAAACCCCGAACGTCTTTAACCAATATAAAATACCATGAATCACTTTGGACTCCACAGTGCATTATGTATTTAAAAACAGAAAATTAGACACAGGAGAATTCATCTTAACTTCATTAGATATGAAATATTAATTCTCTTCTGGCTTTCATATTATTTACATATTTAATAACATGTTAGCTACAGTCTTTGACTGAGAGCAATTAGAGACCAGGGGCTGTCTCCTGCCTTAATCTTAAAGATGCCAACATGTTTTGATGTTGTGGGAAGAAGGGATTGCTAAGGACAGTTGGATGCTGTTGTCTCCATTACCTTCCTCACAAGTTGTAATTGGTTAGCCATAGATTTCTTTTAAACAGGATATTGATGACTTTGCCTGACTCAGCATTCCATTTCTCCATTCCCATCCCTTTCTCTGATCTAGCTGGGAAGAGGAGATTGTGGCTATTTGGTTTTACTAAAATCCAAAGACAAATGTTGATCCAATATTTTTGGATCCCTTTTTGCCGTTCTTAGGTCCTTTTAGAGCTTCAGCTTCCTCATAAGTGAAACTGGGGTAAAAGAACAAACGTGCTGGACTATTGTGAGGGTGAAGCGGCTGAATGTGGAGGAACACACAGACCCGTGTCTCACATGGGGCTGCTGCCTGGCTGGGGGTGGGTCTTTTCTCACTGCAGCAATGAGCAGTGCCTCAGGCCTCTGTGCCATCTTTGGTGCATCTCCAGAGCTTAGCATGCGGCCCCTGTCATCACGTCACCAAGGGCCCACATGAATGCTATCAGAAGTTTGCAATGATGAATGTGTCTCTTGGAACCACATCTGCAGTCACAGCACTGAGAATCAGGTGAGGCTATTCAGGCCTTAGAAGGCTGGTGGGACAAGTTCGGCCTTGACCTGGGCCTGGGATGGAGGCGGGGCTTGGATGGAGGCTTTAGAGAGCAGAGGTGTATATGGTGAGTGCATGGCATAGAGCTGAGCTCATGCAGAGGGTCATAGAGAGCAAGTCAGCCTGGTGATACTGGAGTGAGGGGGTGGGCAGAGTCAGGGCTGGGGATTGCTTTTAAGGCAAGAGAGTATCAAAGTTATAAGGGACTTTGGGAAAAGTCTAGAGTCGGGGATCATCAACTAGTGACCCTAAATCAGATAATGCATGTTGCAGATATCTCTTTGGCTTACCTGATGTTAACTATTTTTATTGCTTTTGTTAATTTTCCAAATATATATAGCCTGCATTTTCCAGTTATCCCCAGTCTCCTCCACTCTACCTATTTACATGACTTACCTGGTCCTAGCTTCCAACCATGCCTCTCTTGCGATTTGAAGAATGGGGGACTGCAGTCCTGTGAGTAGAAGCTGCCTGCTTGGGCTGCACACTGGGTGAGAGGGGCAGCGTGATCCCATGCCAGGCTGCCTGTCACCTGCTCTGGGGGTTTTGGAGGAGTTTGGATGGAACCCTGTGGATAACAAGGAGCTCCTGCAGGCCCAGATGAGGGCACTGACATATAGGGATCCTGGGCATGCTACAGAGGAAACTGTGTGTTGTGGGGTGGGCACAGTGGTGGCTGGAGCCCAGGCTGCTGTCTGAACCTCAGAGCCCCATAGCTCTTGATGAAGCTTCTCAGGCAGAGGCTGGCTCAAGCAGCCAGTATTGTTACCTCTCACACTGCTGCCTCCGTCTCTCCCTCCCCCAGGGAGGGCCTTGTGACTCTCTCCTCCACTCCTTAGTGGGACACCGAGACACCAGCATGTTTCCCAATTACATCTCCACCTCCTGACAAAGACAGTTATCTGCAGAACCCCAGTTGGACTTTTTAAGAAAAGATTTCCCAGTTATTCTGGAATGAGACTCTGGTGGTTCACAGGGGACTGGGTGTGCAGAGTGCTTTCACCTTATACTCCAATTGAGTCTATCAGGATTAATGTCATGCTAATGAACACAAGAAGAATTAAGCATGATTTGTCGCTTATTGTAAAGTGCTTCCAGGCATCACCAATCCATCACGGCCACTCTCCAGAAACAAGAACCCAGTGAGTCTGTGAGAGGCTGTCTGGGGAATCAGGATCAGCAGAATGGCATATTATAGTTAACCTGTCCTGGATGCTGATTCCAGGAAGCAGTGGAGCCCAAGGCAGAGGCTCAGGCACATGGGAGATAAGGACAACACCCCAAACCATGCTATGGGAGTAATGCTCCTTCTTCCCTGAAATCCTGAACCTTTATACACCTCCTCTCCCCGTTCAGCATTAGAGCCACGGTTTGGGGGATAAGGGCTGAAGGGGAGCTTCCATTTTACAAATAGGGAAACTGAGTCAGAGGATCTATGCAGCCTCAAATCTGTGGCGGTTAGAGTACGATTCTAGTTCTGGCCCTGCTACCTATGTGCTGTGTGACCAGGGTTTGGTTAAGACCCTTCTCTTGGCCAGTGTGTTTCCCCATTCATAAAATGACACGGTTAGAGTGGAAGATGTCTCTGCTAAAATTCTAACCCATCTCATGTATTGGAGGGCATGTAGTTTTTTCTTTCTTTTCTTTTTTAAAAAAGTTTTCTAAAATGGCTTTATTGAGATATAATTTACATGCCATACAATTTGCCCATTTAAAGGATGCAATTCAATGGGTTTTGTTATATTCACAGATATGTGTAACCATCACAATTTTAGAACATTATGATCATCTCAGAAAAAAACCGCTATGTATCCTTTAACCATTACCTCCCTGTACCCCTGTCTTTCACCCCTAGCCCTAAGAAACCACTAATTTATTTTCTTTTCCTTTTTTTCTCCTGGTGACAGAGCCTCACTCTGTTGACCAGGCTGGAATGCAGTGGCATGATCTTGGCTCACTGCAACCTCCGCCTACTGGGTTGAAGCCATTCTCCTACCTCAGCTTCCCCAATAGCTGCAATTACAGACACATGCCACCATGCTCGCCAGGTGCGGTGGCTCACGCCTGTAATCACAGCACTTTGGGAGGCTGAGGCAGGTGGATCATGAGGTCAAGAGATCAAGACCATCCTGGCCAACATGGTGAAATCCCATCTCTACTAAAAGTACAAAAATTAGCTGGGTGTGGTGGTGCATGCCTGTAGTCCCAGCTACTTGGGAGGCTGAGGCAGAAGAATTACTTGAATCCGGGAGGTGGAGGTTGCAGTGAACCGAGATCCTGCCACTGCACTCTAGCCTGCTGCCTGGCAACAGAGTGAGATTCTGTCTCAAAAAAAAATAAAAAAATTTTTTTTAGTAGAACCGGGGTTTCACCATGTTTCCCAGGCTGGTCTCAAACTCCTAAGCTCAGGCAATCTGCTTGCCTTGACCTCCCAAAGTGCTGGGATTACAGGTGTGAACCACCATATCTGGCCCCTATTTTTTATTTCTAAGGATTTTTTATATGAACGAAATTATGTAGTATTTTGAGACTGGTTTCTTTAACTTAAGCATTTTTAATGTCTTAAAAGTTCATCCACATTGTAGCATGAATCAGTATATCATCCCTTTTTATGGCTAAATAATATTCCATTATATAAATATACCATATTTTTTGTCCTTTGATGCACATTTGGGTTGTTTCCACCTTTAGGCTGTTATAAACAATGCTGCCATAAACATTCAAGTATGAGTTTCTGTATGGACATATGTCTTCATTTGCTGGGTCATGTGGTAGCTTTGTAGTTTAATCAGTTGAAGAGCTGCCAGACAGTTTTCCAAAGAGGCCACACCATTTTAAACTCCCATAAGTAGTGTATGACGGTTTTAATTTCTTCACATCCAATGTTGTTATCTGATTTTTGGATTCCAGTTATGCTAGTGAGGATAAGTACTACCTTATCATGGATTTGACTTGTACTGCCTTAATGACTAATGATATTGACTGGTGATATTGACTATCTTTTATGTGTTTATTGGCTACTTGTATATCTTTTTTTGAAACACAGATCTATTCAGATCCTTTTTGCCTGCTTATTAATTGGGTAATTAGCCCTTTTATTATTGCATTGTAAGAATTAATTATATATTTTAGATTCAAATGTTTTATCAAATAATATATGATTTGCAGATATTTTCTCCCATTGTGTGGGCTCTCTTTTCACTTTCTTGGTGGTGTCCTTTGAAGCATAAAAGCTTATAATTTTGATGAAGTCTAATTTGTCTATTTTTTCTTTTATTGCTTGTTCTTTTAATATCACATCTAAGAATGATTCCTCAAGTCCAAGATTATAAAATTTACTCCTAGTTTTCTTCTAAGAATTTTATAGTTTTGCTCTCACATTTAGGTCTTTGCTCCATTTTGAGTTAATTTTTGTATATGGTGTGAGGTAGGCATCTAACTTCATTCTTCTTCTTTTTTTTTTTTTTTTTTGAGACAAGTCTTACTTTGTCACCCAGGCTGGAGTGCAGTGGCATGGTCATGGATGACTTCACCTTTGAACTCCCTGGGCTCAGGTGATATTCCCACTTCAGCCTCCTCCTTCAGCCTCCTGAGTACCTGGGACCACAGGTACACACTACCATGCCTGGCTAATTTTTGTATTTTTTCTAGAGACAGGTTTTTCCATGTTGCCCAGGCTGGTCCTAAACTCCATGACTCAAGCAATCTGCCCACATCAACTTCCCAAAGAGCTGGTATGATAGGCATGAACCACTGGGCCTGCCCTCTGACTTCATTCTTGAGCATGTGTTTATCCAGTTCCCCCAGCTCCATTTTGTTGAAAGGACTATTCATATTTTCCCATGGTATTGTCACATTGTAACCCTTGTCCAAAATCAGTTGATGATAAGTTTGTGGGTTTATTTTTGGACTTTTAATTCTATTTTGTTGACATATATGTTTAACACTGTCTCAATTACTATTGCTTTGTAGTAAGTTTTGAAATCAGAAACTGTGAATCTCCCTACTTTGTGCTTCTTTTTTCCAGATTGCTTTGGGTTTTCTGTATCCTGTCTAATTCCACATGAATATTAGAATCAGGTTCTCAATTTCTACAAAAAGTCCAGCTGGGATTCTGATAGAGATTGGTTTAAATCTGTAGATCAGTTTGGGGAGTGTTATCATCTTGACAATATTAAGTCTTTGAATTCATGAACATGAGATATTTTCTATTTATTTAGATCTTTAATTTCTTTCAATAATATTTTGTAGTTTTCAGAGTACAATTTTACATTTCTCTTTTTAAGTTTATTCCTAAGTATTTTATTCTTTTTGATACTATTGTAAATGGAATTATTATTTTCTTGATTTTATTTTTGGATTGTTTATTGACATATATAGAAAAATGATTGGTTTTTGTATATTGATCTTATATCTTGCAACCTTGTTGAACTTGTTTACTAATTTTAATAGTTTTAGTGAATTCTTTAGGATTTTCTCTATATAAGGTCATGCCATCTTCATGTTTTGCTTCTTTTTTTTCCAATCTGGATAACTTTTATTTCTTTTTCTTGACTAATTGCCCTAGGTAGGACCACCTGTACAATGTCGAATAAAACTAGACATCCTTGCCTTGTTCCTGATCTTAGGAGGAAAGCCCCCTGTCTTTTACCATTAAGTATGAAGTAAGGCTGGGCACAGTGGATCACATGTGTAATCTCAACACTTTGAAAGACTGAGGCAGGTGAATCTCTTGAGTTCAGGAGTTTGAGACCAGTCTGGGCAAGATGACAAAACCCTGTCTCTAAGTAAATAAATAAATTAGCCAGATGTGGTAGTGTGCACCTGTAGTCCTAGCTACTTGGGGAGCTGAGGTGGGAGGTTGAGGCTGCAGTGAGACATGTTTGTATCACTACATTCTAGCTTGGGTGACAAAGAAAGTCCCTGTCTCAAAAAATAAATGAAGTTAACTGTGGGTTTTTCATAGACACTCTTTGTCAGACGGAGGAAGTTCTTTTCTATTTCTAGTTTGTGTAGTGTTTTTGATCAAAAAACTGTTGATGTTTTTCAAATGACTTTTATGCATCTATTGAGACTGTCATGTGGTTTTTGTTTTGTTCTATTGATACAATGTATCATATTAATTGACTTTTCAGATGTTAAACCAATTTTGTGTCTCTGGGATAAATCTCAGTTAGTCTATGGTTTATGATTCTTTTTATATGTTGCTGGTTTGGGCTTGTTAGTATTTTGCTGAAGACTTAATTATTGCATTTATATTTATAAGTGATATTACTCTGTAGTTTTCTTGTAATATCTTTGGGTTTGGTATCAGGGTAATATTGGCGTCAGAAAATAAGTTGAGAGTGTTCCCTCCTCCTCTATGTTTTTGGAAGAGTTTATGAAAAATTGGTATTGGTTGTTTTCTGAATGTTTGGTAGAAGACAGTAGTGAAGCTATCAGAGTTTGGGGTTTTCTTGCTGGGTAGTTCAAAAATTACTGATTCAGTCTCTTCACTTCTTATGTAGATTGCTTCAGGTTGTTTATAGAGGCATGTAATTCTGTGTGTGGGCCCTTGCATAGTTAAAAGCCTTTTGTGGGACCTAAGCTCCATGTATCATAGATCACTGCAGTTACTGGTAGGTCCATAGGGGTCTTTTGGTTAGGTAAGTATATGGCTTAGAAAGTGGGCTGTAATTTGGGCATCTCAGTCCTCCAGAGATTGGAGAAGATCCTGCAGGTGGGACCGCATGCTGAGTGCAGCAGGCAGGGTGGGGGAGAAGGGCTGCTATTTCAGGGAGCTGAAGTGGGAGGGATGGCGTTTATTGCGATTCTATATAGAAGGATTGCTGCAGCAGGGCCCTCTAGCTAGTCCAGCTGGCGCCTTCCTGGCATGTGTGCACCCCTTCCATCCACACTCCCTCCCAAGTAGTGGCTGTGTCCCTAGCACTCTGGGACTTGTTCAGCACCACGAAAGAAGGGAACCTCTCTATCTTATTGTCATGCATCCCCAGCCCCCTGCGGTGGGTGGAGGTGTATTTGGCCGGGGGTCTGGGTGGCCCAGAGGGTTCTCAGGATTATTTTTTGAATGGAATAATGGTCAGAACTGCCTCTTGGTTTTTGTCTCCCAGCAATCAGCAGGTAGACCTGGCCTGAAGCCAGAAAGCCAAAGGGGTCCAACTGTATCCAAAAACCTACTTTTCTATGTAAATGTGCATCGGTCATCTTACCCATCAAGCATGGATCCAGAAACGCTTATCACACTCTGCACCACATGCAAAACATTGTGCGAGATAACATAATGTGAAGTGCCTGGTCCCTGCCCTTGAGATGCTGACAATGTAATTGCTGGAAAAACACCAGTGGATTCAGTTGAGTGAGTCCTTAGATGGCCTCTCAGTCTCAGCCCTGTGATGATCACCATTGTTGTTCTTACAGTCTTGGTTCCAGTAAGAGTCCCCAGCATGCTGATGCTGATTGGTGCAGGGACTGCACAAGAAGGCCCTTCAGCCCTCTGGGCTCTTCTCATTCTCCACTTTTCTTGATAGATGGTCCAATTTCTGAAAATATGCCCAGCTTTGACTTTGTACTTCTGCAGTTGTCTGCCTCAGCCAAGTCATAACTGTCACCTCACCATCCCCAACCCCTGGGACATTGTCCTGGCAGCCTTCAGCCTCTGGTCTCAGTCCCATACCCTCTCAGGAAAGGTAAATGGGACACACACACACACACACACACACACACACACACACAATATGCACACACATGAAAATTCTCAATTCTCCCACCAAGTGGAGGGCCTCCAAGTCCAATTCCTTACCATCCACTGTGGCTTAGGGGCTGGAGAATTTGGTAGCCTCTTCTTGAGACAGCATTTACACATTGACCTCAGAGGGAGGCATTTTGGAAAAATGCCAAAAGACTTGGCCTAGTTTAGCTGAGCTCACCTGAGAGCTAGGTGTTATCTGTTGGAGAAAAAGGCTCCACAAAGGGGCCCTGAGGGAGGGTTATTCTCTGTTAGGGAACTGGAGTCAGTCTGTGTTAGGTGTGTGGGTGCTGAGCAGTGGGGCAGGAAGTGCCATTCTTACCATCTCAGGGTACGCTGGGGTGTGTTAAAGGTGGCTCCTGCCTGCTGGGGAAGGCTGGCAGCTCTCTCAAAGCAGTGAGCCTGGATTCCACAGCCTATCTTTGCCCAGTGCTGGCTTCTGATCTTAAGAATGGGGACTGAAAGTTCTGCCCTCTCCTCTGGCATTTTCAGCCCTGACCCAGGTGCCAGTGTCCTGGTTTGGCAGGCATTCTGCGCAAGCCGGAGATGGCCTCACTGCGAAAGGTCAGCCAGTTAGTTGATAATATTAGATAGTGCTGACTCTGTGCCAGGTATAATCTCGACTGTGGTTCTCAACCAGGGGCTACTTTGTGTGCCCCACCACCTTACCCACCAGGGACATTTGGCAACATCTGGAGACATTGTTGATTGTCACAACTGGGAGCCAGTGGCTACTACTGGCATCTAACAGGTAGAAGTCGGGGATGCTGCTACACATTCTACAAAGCACAGAATCTGTCTCCACGGCAAAGAACAATCTGCCCCAAGATGTGAACAGTGCTGGGGCTGGGAGAGCCTGCTCTACCCAGTGGGCTCCCAGAGGTGTTGGATCTGGACCAAATCCCTACCCTCAGAAAAGCTAGGTGCTAATGGGGGTGGACAGACCATCTCAAAGCAGGTCCCTGTCCTCCAAATGGTGTCCTGAAGATAGTTCATTTGTTAGTTTCTTCCTTAAGTTTTTTCATTTACTTATTCAACCTTCACAGGTTGAGGTTTTTTCTTGGGATACAGAAATGGCATGGATCCAGTGCTTCCCCTCAAGCAGCCCATGTCTAGTGAGGAACCAACACACACACACATCAACACGCACACACACAAACACACACAAACGTACCTACGCATGCATGCACATGCACACACATGCATGTGTGCATGCAATTCCAATACTATGCAATAAAGGCTGAGGTGGACGAATAGCTGGAGACTGTAGGTAAGGACGAGTTTGTAGTTCAGCCTTGAGGGCTGTCAAGGAAGGCTTCCTGGGGAAAGTGAGCTGAGTTTTAAAGGACAGGGAGACTCAGTAGGGGGAAAGCTATTCCCCTATAAAGGAACTAACTCTAAGTAGAAACCCATGGGCAAGAGAGTTCAATTTCCTGCAGGCTCTGTGAAACAGCCATAGCTTTGCTGCAGAGGCTGCTGTAGCTCTGTACAGCAATCCACACTAATCGCTCCTTCCTCCTGTGACATGGCATCCCCTCTCCCCTCCGCCCCGCAGCCCCTCCCCCATTGCACCTTAAACTCATCTGTGAAATTGCATTTCTCACCCTCACTGCCTCCAGCCCCTCCATCACTGCCAGGAGAGGCCATCAGTTCCCTGACCCAGCCCCAGCCCTCAGATGGGAGTCAGATGGTGGCCTCAATTATTTTCCTAACAACCAGGAGGATCTGGGGGAGAGGTAGAGCAGGAAAGGGAAGAGAATGTGGCCTCCAGGGGCTTGAAATTGAACAGAGTGCTCTTTTATACCTCTTGACTGCCTTTGGTATCTTATCTCTCTCTCATATGTAAACAGTATTAAACGTAATGAAAGGCCAGGCCCTGGAGGGGCCTTGCTATAGAGTCCACTGGGGAGAATCAAAAGATCCTCACAGCTGGCTGCCCTGGGAAGGGTCTAGTGGAAGATGCTAGGGGTCTGGATTTAGCAAAAATGAATCCTTGTCATGGCTGTTTCATTGTCTTGCTGAGTGACCTCAGGTGAATTGCTTCACCTTTCTTGGCCACAAGCACCTCTGCTGTGAAATTCAGAGGAAACCCATCCTCAGGATATTGCATCATATGATAATAACATCTGGTGACATCACTGGCCTTTAATAGGAGCAAAGCACAGAATTTGAAAGGAAATATGCCTGCATCTTCCTTCTCCCCTACTGCCCATGTTCCCTAGAGGTATTAGTGGCCACCGCTGAAAGCTGATGAGTCCAGCTGAGGTCGATAGGATACATCAGCATTCTCCAAATAAGCTCGATGCGCTCATGCCCCTATCCCTTAAACTATGCTATTCCATTGCCCGAGATGCCCTTCCTGCCCTCTCCCCACCCTTCCCAAAGGGGATAGTCTATGAAGGTATAGCTAAGAAGGCCTCCTCTCTGGGACGCCTCCTTGACCTCCCATGGCTGGTGTCTCTTCTGGCCCCCAACAGACTTTGCTTGCTCCTCTGTTCCATCTTCAATGTTGTTTACCTTTGTGTCCCCGGCCTGTAACAAAAATCCAATAGCTCAGTGTGTCCCACCACGGGGCAGCAACTTGCATTTCATCAGCAGGTGAGCTGTGATTGTCAATAAAGCACTGCAGCTGATGACTTGTGGCATGGACCTGGGCATTTCTATGCCATGACTTCCCCCTTTCACTTGTAGCCAGGACACAGAGATCACAGGAGAGGGCTGTGCATTGGAAAGTTGTTACTCCTGTGTATCTTGGAGAAAGACAGGATGGACCCCGTGCACTGGCAAAGGTTGGTTGGAGACATAATCACAGACACCTTCAGTTGGGCTCATTTAATTGCTGAGGATACAGACCTGCTCAAGCTCCTCTTGAAAAAGGTTTATTGGAGAATACAAGGCTATCATGGGGTTCCAGACACAGGACTTGCACCCTAGTCGGGCCTCACAGGATTGAGCCCAGTGAGGAATTATAGTGCTGTGTGGAGCTGCTTCTTTCTGTTCAGGTTTTACTGCTGCCCCCTGCACACTGGCTCTGCCTTCCTCCATCCTCAGATTGGCTTCCTCTTTCTGCTCATAATTTCCACTCCCTGGTAACTTGGGTTTGTCAAAGCCCATTTGGCTGAGCTTCTCCATCTCATGCCTGTGAACTCTGGGTTCTTGGCCCTTCTGCTACCTCTCACAGTTTCCCGGTTCCTTGGATCTCGATTCCTAAGAAAGGAATTTATAACCCAACTCAATACAACAAAGGCTGCTGGCCAATGAAAGGATGCAGCACTCTCGGATCAGCACCAGCGTTTGGTGTCTGGGCCATCAGGGTCTGGGGGTACAGAAGAAATTTCTTAGGTGATGGTGGTTGGGGTGGGGCAGATTATTTTTAAGGGGGTTAGGGAAAAGCAAGGAGTATTATACAACACTGTTTTGTTTTTAAATTATACTTTAAGTTCTGGGGTACATGTGCAGAACGTGCAGATTTGTTAAATAGTTATACATACACATGCCATGGTGGTTTGCTGCATCCATTGCCCTGTCATCTACATTAGGTATTTCTCCTAATGCTATCCATTCCCAATCCCCCCACCCCCAGCAGGCCCCAGGCAACGCTGGTTTTTATACATGAGTAGCTACTGTGTGGCATATGATAGCTAAAAGCATGTGAGGATGGATGGATGGATAGATGGTTGGCTGGCTGGCTGGCTGGAGCATAGGTGATAGATAATGGATGATTGAGTGGAATCTCTTTGACAGAAAATTGAAATGGTTTTACAGCACCACTTTCTAGATTACAGTTTATACTGAGAGATTTTATATATATACATATATAGTTTTATATATGTATAGATACATATATACAGATGTAGATGTATTTAATTTTAAGTCATATCTGCTTAACCAGAGCCATACATGGCCATATTCTGTGCAGAGGAACTAAAGATGGATACCTGTCTGGCTCTGGGGAGGACTAGTATAAAGTCGACCAATGTCCAAGGCATGGCCTTGGGAGGGTGAGGACCACTACTGCTGCGCACTGACCAGGTAGTCTTCTGGAGTGGACCAGGATCTTCTGGCCTTCAAAGCCCCTTATAATCCCCAAGCAGCACCTTCACCCTGTCACATCCAGGCTCAAGGCAAGTCATGTGTTCTCACTGTATCAAGTTGACACTCCCCATGTGGCATTGGAAGGCTCCATGTGTACAACATTAGCAATCCCACTCCCTCCGCTGCCTTGGCTCCACCTCCCTGCCACCCCACATATCCTCTTTTCTAGCCGCAGCCTGAAGTCCCGGCCAGTAGTGTTGGCATGCTCAGAATACACCAGGTGCTATGCTTCTCTCTTTGCTCATGTCATAGAGTTTTAAGCTTTACAATAACCCTAAGGGGTTGTGGTTATTCTCCTCATTTTACAGATGAAGAAACTAAGGCCCAGGGACTTCAAGCGACCATAAGCAACAGCTAATAAGCAGAAGAGCCTGTTCTGCACTGACTTGTATGAACTTCCGGCCTCGCTCATTTTCCTTTTGCAGCCTCAACCTATCTAGACTTTAAGAGACAGCCCTATTTGTACTTCCTCCCATCCCGCACCCTCACCTCTTACTCTAAGTTTAAAGTACCAAAATGATGCAATTAAAACCGATATTGCCTCTCGATCTTTCACTTGTGCCCATGAAATATCTAAGACCTGACATCTGGAGATGAACACACACCTCTTCTCTTCTCCAGGGCTGGGCAACATTCAAACTCAACATGGGCCAGTGGATGGAGAGGCAGCTGTGGTGGAGGCAAGAGCTATGGCTGAATCTACATCCCAGGTTCTGCCATGACTGATGAGGACTGCGAGTTTTGTACAGCACCTTGCCAGGTCCTGCCATTGGTTGGAGATGACCCTTGTGTCCTGCTGACAGCACTAGATCACATTGTCTCTCCATCTACCTTCAAAAATAGTCTAATCAAGCATCTGTTAATTCTAAGATCTTTCTTTCTCTGGCCTCTGGGGGCCTCAGTTCCCTCATCTATAAAATGGAGAGATCTCTTTCTACTGGCTGGCTCTGCAGACTTGTGGGAATTGGTGCCAGGCATTTGGCTCGGACAATTTTCTTTCACCAGCTACCAAAGGGGACGCCCCTAGAAAGCAGTTATCTCAGCTACTGGTTTGTACTGTCTTGGCCTGACCTCCAAACCTCTGGATGTGAAAACTTTAACCTCTTATCCAGATGTGCTATTCTGGTGCCAGACAGCTATATGTTTGGGAACATCTGTATAAATACTTGCCAAAACTGGGGCCATAACCACCCCACCCCCAAACCAGAGATTCATGCTTACTGACCAAGATTTATGAAATTGCCACCTTATGAATAGTTCACGGGCATTCAGGGTCAGCTGAAGGTTTTTAGAGGAACATTTGGGAGTAATTTTGCAAACATTTTGCTTCTTTCCCTTTTGTTTGCAAGTGGTAAGAGGAGAGGGAGAGAAGCCCAAGAACCATCCCTCCCACATGGCTAAGGAGGGAAAGCAGGACTCCATAGTCCCTGGCTCCTCCTGGCAGAATTTATAGTCTGCAGCTTGCAAATTACTGGAGGAAATATGGAAACCTGGGTAATGATGTGGGAGAGAACATTCCCCAGTGCTGACGTGGGTTTCCCTGCACCAGAGAACCAGAGATGGGGTAATTGAAGCTCACGCTCTGAACGGTTATAGCAAAGGTAATCTCCATGGCGGCATTTGAAATATCCCCAGTGCACAGGGAGGAGGGTGGTGGTGGGGAAGCCAGACACTGATGAATGAGACAGAATCAGGGATGCTCAGGCTTTGGACCCATACAAGGCCCCAGGGTCT
The DNA here is from genome assembly GCF_049354715.1 of Callithrix jacchus. Taxonomy (NCBI): domain Eukaryota; kingdom Metazoa; phylum Chordata; class Mammalia; order Primates; family Cebidae; genus Callithrix; species Callithrix jacchus. Next base: position 51,859,903 of record NC_133513.1, on the reverse strand, counting down.
CCAGAAACTTAGAACTAAGTTAGACCCTTTCTCACAAAATGGGGTCCTCGCTGGGTTGTAGAAGTAGGATGAAGGCGAGCCTGAAGTGTAAACTCAGCGAAGGGAGGGACTCTGCCTTTTCAGCACCATATCCCTGGCTCCAAGCATGGCCCCTGCCACTTAGGAGATCTTTAATATTTTTTGTTCAATAGGTGAATGAATTAATGAATGATGGGCAAATAAATGGATAACTCGAGAATAGGTGAATTGACAGTTCTGTTGTGTTCCACCGGTGTTCATCTCATGGCTTACACCTTGGTTTGCCCAGAAGACAGTGGTTAGAAGAGTGGGGTGATGCTCAACTATGTCGTTCAGGAGGCAGTGGAAAGAACGAGGGGTATTGAGCCATTAGCATAACAGTTTCCTGTCTTCAAGTTTCTGAAGGCAGGAGGCGCTAGTGGGTTAGAGCTAAGGCCCATTCCTAGAACTGAGAGGCAGATCTGGAGTTCCCCAATATCACTGCTCACATTGATTGAGTGTTTCATATGTGCTGGCCATACTTTTGCCATTGTAGATGATAGACACTAAGGCTTAGGGAGTATATAGGTTTCCTGGGCGGTTGTCACAAATGACCACAAACTTGGAGACTTTAAATAACAGAAATTTACCATCTTACAGTTCTTAAAGTCAGAACTCCAAAATCAAGATAGCGGGGCCGGGCGTGCTGGCTCATGTTTGTCATCCCAGCACTTTGAGAGGCTGAGGTGGTTGGATCACCTGAGGTCAGGAGTTTGAGACCAGCCTGGCTAACATAGTGAAACCCCATTTCTACAAAAAATACAAAAAAATTGGCCGGGCATGGTAGCGGGCGTCTGTTATCCCAGCAACTTGGGAGGCTGAGGAAGGAGACTCACTTGAACCTGAGAGGCGGAGGTTGCAGTGAGCTGAGATCATGCTATTGCACTCCATCCTGGACAACAAGACCAAAGATTCATTTTTTAAAAATAAAGATAGCAGGGTTGCATTCTGTCTGACAGCTCTAGGGAAGAATCCTTCCTTGCCTATGTTGCTCCTGGTGGCTATTGGCAATCCTGGCGCTGCTCTTGGCTGTGGACTGGTCACTCCAATCTCTGCCTGTCTTCTCATGGCCCATGCCTCTGTGTTTTGATTTGGATTGAGGGCCTACTCTGATAGTCCAGCATGATATCATCTCAAATCCTTACTTTTAATTACATTGGCAAAGACTCTTATTCCACATAAGGTCACATGCATATGCTCTGAGTATGGGGGTGTTATGGACTGGATGTCTGCATCCCCCCACAACATTCATACGTTGAAGTCCTAGCCCCCAGTGTGATAGCCCTTGGAGATGAGGCCTTTGGGAGGTAGTTAGGGTTAGAGGAGGTCATGAACATAGGGTTCATGATGAGATTGGTGACCTTGTTAGATGAGAGACAAGACAGCTTGCACGAAGAAGAGGTCATGTGAACAGAGAAGAACTCGGCTGCCTATGAGCTCACTCGAAGAGACCTCAGGATGAAAGCTACCTGATCAACACCTTGATCTTGGACTCTTCTAGAACATGGGAATTAAATTTCTGTTGTTTTATATGTCTATAGTATTTTTTTTAATGGCAGCCTGAGCTGACTAATACAGGAACCACCATTCAACCTACCACAGAGCTGGCAGTGGTGGCATAGGTCAGGGGCAGCCAGTACTCCTCCTCTTTTCCCCATGGGAGCCTTTGAGAATCTTTCTGACTTTCCAGCATGGACGCTGCTTCCCCAGGAGGCATTGAGTTCTTATGCGGGGGTTCAACAGGCTCCACAGATCTGGGACAATGCGGTGAGGTCCCTTTGAATTCTGTGATTGCATGGTAGTCCCTGGACCATGTCCCTTGCCTTTTGTCCACTGGCAGCAGGCTGAAAACCACCAGGCAAAGTAACCACTGGGAGTGGAACTGAAGGCACATGTCTAACATTTATGGAGGACGGCACCTTCTACGGGAGCCTGACTCATGACCTTTGTGGGTATTTTTGGCTTGTAGAAAGGTCTGGTCTGAGCCGTGGCTATCAGTCTTCTAGCATTAGAGGGTCAGCACAGAGAAGGTGGTTATAAATCACCCAGAGTGGACTGGGAAGTGAGAGGAACCTTTCTGCCTCTTTTGGAAGACTCAACCTAGGGAAAGCTCCATTTCATGTCAAGGGAGGGAGGGGGAGGTTTCTTAGAGCCCTGGGCTCATCCAAATGTGAAATCAGCACCCCCTCCCACCCTCCCCCCAACCCAGCCTTCCCCTTGGCCTCCCCTGGCATCTATAATTCCGTTTGTTGTGCTCGCAAACACCGTGTTGGAAGATTTCATGCTAATGAAAGGGTTTCCTGATTAGGTTACGCTGTTACTGTAAATGTTCCCTCATTATCTATGTTATGGTAGGAATTTGAAAAAGTATAAATTGAGCGTCTTGCATAATTTATAAAACCTGAATGTTTCTTAATTAGTTCGGTTAGGTTAATGATGGTGCAGCGTCACTTCTTCCTGGTCCCGCTAATGACCTTTCCACTCTTCATTTTGTACACTTTATGTTATTTACAAGCCCCCTCCCAACCCGAATCCAACAACCAGCTTCCGGAGTAGCCCCATCTAGACTCTGATGGGAGGATGAAATGCCTTGCAGAATGTGAATGGCTTCTTTTTTCTCTGCGTGTTCCCCACCCGGCTTTGAGGCCAAGAGGCAGCCTGTTTAAAGCTTGGCCAGCACAAATTTGGCTCAGGCCAATCCCCTGAAGAATGCCGGTGAAGTGCATTCCTTCGGCATTTGTATAGAGACTGGTGCTGTCCCCCATTAGCAGCCAGATATGTGAAAATGCTGGAGGAGGTGGGGGAGGGAAGAAAACCCTCTCAAAAGGATTCTAAAATAACATTTTGCATCCTCAAGTAATTCCCAGTTCTCCCTGGCAACCATTCATTTCTTCCGAACAGCAGAAATTTGCAATATGAAAGTGGATTGGCTTCTCCCTCCCTTGGGGCCCCTGTATCTCTTCATCCAGCGCCTTGGGTAAAAAGCAATGCATACGTTTACAATATAAATGTGATTTAATCGACCTCCCTGTCAGGGAGAAATGGCAAGCATATCAAACAAGACCAAGATGTTAGAAAGAAAAATCATAAATTATTCCAGTGACGAGTTTCGGAGCCGCCTCCCAGACTACTAGATGATGCTATATAAGGCTGTTCCTTGAAACGATAATTAAGATAATTCTGTATGACAAGGAGAAAAATGTCCAGCTTTGTATGAAGTGTGCTTCATGTTAGCAAGCTGAATGCTTGGTATTGATTACTCTCCCCCCCACGATCTCCCCCACCCAGCCGCTGTGATTCAAGCCTAAAATTAATTGAATGATGCAACATTTCTTTCCTTGAATCCTTATTTACCGTACATGCCTCCTAGACGCCATGCAAAGTGGGCTGGCCTCTAATTCTCTAAATTGATCTCTTCCTTTGGCAGTGTCTGGGAGAATGCTGACATGCACACACACACACTCACACACATCCTCAGCTGGGTGTCCATTGTTCTCTCTGGAAGGCGTGATTCCCCCCTCGGGCAGATTTGATGGACATATCAGTACAGCTGAGCCCTCACTATTCCGTTATTAGGCCACCATGGGGCTCTCCTACAGAAATATGGCCAATACCAGAGGTCCCTCAGTGCAGACAGCTGCAGACGGGACTGGCTCCCTCACCCGCCACCCTTCCCCTGCTTGCGATCCATAGAACAGCATCTGGCCTCTGTCTAGCAGAACATACATTCTCCCCCTCTCCCCCTTCCAACCTTGCAGGGTATGATGTGGATCAAGGAGGGACCCCTCCACTCTCCCCTCTTCTATTCTAGCTGCCATATCCTGAGACAGTCATCCCCCATCCTGTGAGAGGCACTGGGCAATTCCTGGCAGAGAGAGATGGTTTATGGCCTTGGCTCTGCTGGTTTTTCTGAGGCTCTATTTCATCTTGACTGCAGTTGCTGCCGCAGTGGTGACTGGGAGAGAGAGCGAGGCACAGCCTCAGGTAGTTAATCCACAGTACATCCCCGGGCGCCTGCAGCAAGGCTGATGCCTTCCCCTGCCTGGAGAAGCTGAGAGAGTAGTGACAAAGGTAGCGATTGCAGGCAGGGTGTCCACAGGCAGGGGCCTGCCCTTGGAGCCAGGCTGGGGCTGGATTCCAGCATCTCTGGGCTTGCTGGGTTACTGAACAGTGCCCTTCCCTCCCTGAGCCCAGCTTCTTTACTGCAGAGGCAGTGGTGGGGATTCAAGGTGGAAGCCAGTGACAGGCTTGGCACATTGTGCACAATCAATGATTTTTTTTTTTTTAATCAGGGGCATTTAGGCAATTGTGCGGTGAATAAATGGCTCTTGGTTTGACAGTCCTGTTTGTGACAACCCAGAGCCTTGTCCCCAGGGAGCCATCCTTTCCAGAAAGATGAGAGAGAAGGACTCTTGTCTTCTGCCCTGAATGCTATGGGGTGGCTGCGGTTCCACTAAGCCCTGAGGAACCATCCTTTGGGGACAGGCACTGAAGGTACCCATGGACCCCCTGCCCTAGTCTTTCCCAGAAGACATGGCATCATCACTCAGCTGTAGCCACAGCTCATGAAGCCAGATGGTGACAACCACATTGCACGGGGCTGAAGTGGGTGGGCTGGGAGAAAAGGCAGCACTGGTGCCCAGAGCTAACTGCCATGGGAGTGGGGACTGCCCAGGTGGGCTCAGAGGCAGGGGTAGGGAGGCTAGAAGACAGGATAGGAAGAAAGCACAGCTAGCGGGAGCTGAACCCGTGGAGCATTGGTGACCCATTAACCTCTACCCTTAAATTAGCAGATTGCTGCAACACTAGAGGCTACACTCCGGGACAAGGGCGTGTGAATCTCATCCACTCTCCCAGAGCTGAGTACGGTGCCCAGCACATCCTAGTACTCAATAAAGGAGTGGAGTTAGATAGGCGAAGGCCTAGGGATCCCTGCTGAGGGGAGTGGGTGCCTGTGTATCAGTCTGGAGCACTCTGAAGCCATTGCACCTCGAGAACGGGTTGTTGAAAGGCAACGTGGGGAGGCTGTTTGCAGCCAGTTTCTCTCCCCACCCTCCCTCTGAGTGGAGGGGGGCTAATGCAGCATCCAGAAGGCTTGAGTGACGCTTTTGCTGGGAGCCTCACATCTGGCATGAGGCCTGGGCCAAGCAGTGTCTGAACTGTCCTCCTCTGACCCCAGATGGTCCATCAGATCCTCAGGCGTCTCTGAATCCCTGCGCAGCCCGGTACCCCGTAGGAGCTCAACAAGGACTCCTGCGTGGTTGGCTGCTTGACGGAGAAGCAGCCCTTCTCTGTTGATGAAAGAGCAATTAAGACTTTAGGAGTCTGCAGTCTAGACAGGGAGCTGTCAAGTCTCACATAAGTGGGTCTGGGAACTGGTAATAGGAGATTAAGGGGGGCTCCTGGAGAAGAGAAGCTGCTTTGGAGGTGAGCAGGAGGAAGTCTGGGGGCGGGTCCTGGGGGCGGGGCGTGTACATTGCTCAGCGGGAGCCAGCATATAGAAAGTTCCAACCTCTCTGCCTGCCTGCTCTGTGTGTCTTACAGGCTTGTTTTTACATGGCTTTCTTTAGTGACTTCTCACCATAGTCAAAACAACTCTCCTGTCAACTTATTACCTTAAAAATAGTTGAAAAGATGACACTTGGGGAGAAAGTGCTTAAAAAGAACAGCTACTTTCCCACGTGCTCCTCCAGCTCTGCCTCCGGGAAGAGCCTTGTATTCGCAGACCTGGGTTTTAACCCCAGCTGTCTCTCCAGGTGACTGTGTGACCTTGGTCAAGTCATGGTACCTCTTGGAGCCTCAGATTCTTCCACTGTAAAACATGGTTAAAGCTCACTGGTGTGTAGGAATAGATAGATCATTCCCAACATGTAGCTAGCTTCACACCTGTGTGCTAAGCCCATTTCCTCACACAGCAGCCTGGAAAGGCTTCCTGGAGGAGGAGGCACAGAAACTGGTTGCTGGATAAAAGCCAGGGCCAGTGAGTTTGACTGCTGCAAGCTGAGTTTCTGTGGGACTCCCAGCAGCAAGCCTGGGTGGCATCCATTCCCTGCCCCAGTTCCTGGGCCTTCTCATTCTGCCTACCTCCCCCTCCAGGAGGCACCCATCCCTAAACCCTTCCCACCACCTGGTTTCTCTAGTCCTCAGCACAGCTCTCTGCCACCTGCACCCTCCTGGCTGGGAGAAGGGTACAGCCTCAGCTCTCAGAATTTGGAAGACTTTTAATTGCTGTCTTTTGTCCATGGGAGATTAGAGTGACTCCAGCTTGGAGACAATTAGTAAATTATTATGATTAGTTTCCATTTGTGTGATGCTACCCTTTGAGAAGCCCAGCTGATTTAATTGGGGTGGGTTAATGGGAGCGCTAGCAGCTCCCCTCACTTCCGACGTGCCTTGGAAACCAAGAGTGAATCCATGGACCGTGCTCACGGGAGCTCAGCATTTTGTGCTGGAGCGAGACCCTCTGCATCACAGGATGGCTTGTGCTCATGGCTTGCCCCAGGGGTCTTCAGGGAGCTGAAGAACTGGAGGGAGGGGGATGTGGGAGCATGGTCCTGGATGGGATGTCACGAACCTGGGGTGTTTGCCTGGAAAGGGCCCCACTGCTCCCCGCTCCCACAGTTCTCCTTACCCCACAGCCCACACCACCACTTCCTCCCTTCTCTCCCTCCCTCGCCTTCTCCCTTCAGGTAGACTAGCCCAGAGGTTTGCAGACTTTGACCCATTTCAGAATCACCTGGAACATTTGTCAAAACCAATTGCTGAGCTCCACTTCCAGGGTCTTTGATTTAGTAAGGGAGGGGCAGGGCCTGAGAATCTGAATTCCTGGAAGTTCCCAGGTGCTGTGGCTTCTGGTCTAAAGACCACCTTTTGAGAGTCATCTCATCTCATAGTTTTCAATCCTGGGTGAACATTCGAATCACATGGGGAACATTTAAACTGATCATTTCCCAGCCCTCTACCCAGGCTGAGTTCTGCTGGACTGGAGCAGGGTCAGGGTAGATATTTTTTAAAGATTCTCCAGGTGACTCTGATGGGCAGCTAGGGTTGAGTGGGGGCCCTTTCCTGGAATGCAGGCCTGTTTCCAGGGGCTCAGGGGAGCTCTTGCTCAGTCGCTGGGAGGCTCAGCTTGGATTCACAATAGCTAGCAGGATGTGGACACCTGGGTGCTGGCTTGAGTACCTGCTTCTGAACGTTGACTTCTGATGCCCAAGTCTACATTCCCTTTCTTTCCTTCTTTTCCTTTCTTGCAACACCTCTTTCATCTGCCTGTCTTTCTCCCACCGTATCTAGTTTAGTGAAGATCCCACTCAGTGGAGCGGAATCATTCCACGGTTTTGCTTTCTCCCATCCCTCTCACTCTGCTGATTCCTTTTGTCCCTTAACTTCTGGCCACTTTCACTTACCAAAACATTCTCTGGTCTGACATGAAACAGCCATCTCACCATTGCGTCAAACCTGTCTCCTAGGAGTGGGGAAGGAGAAACGGCCTTTTCATCTTTGAGGCCACTCTTCTTCCTCCTTTCTTGGGTTTTCCAGGAAGGGAAGGGTGGAGACCGTCTTGCTTCACTGGCCTCCTCCCAGTAGGATGGACAGCTTTGGCTTGGGCTGGATAAGGCTGCATCTGCCCATCCCAGTGGTGGCCCCTCTCCATTGGTAGTCTCCATGCAGAAGGTGAGTGTGGTTCTCCAGGGGCAGTGTCCAGCTCCACCTTGCCTCCCTCATTCTGAGTGTGCCCCCAGGAAGGACCTCATCTGAGTGGCAGCCACCTGGGCAGCCCACAACTCCTGCCCCAGCTCAAACGTCTATGCTTGTGTATGTGGAGCCCCAAGGTCCTCTCTGTGATCATCAGGGCTTGGGAAAGCCAGGAAGAATGGGGTCAGAGATCTTTCATCCTATCCCCAGCCTTTGAAGTGCTGGTCCCTCCTCATTTGGCAAGTGCAGGTCCCTATGGCACGCTGAAGTCTCCTTTCTGCAGAGACTGCCAGATGAGCAGGCACCACTTCCTGTTTTCACATTCCAGGGGCGTATGCTCTGCCTTCCCCCAGGCTGCGCCTCCCACTTCTGCATTCAGCCAGGTCCGGCTGGGGTGGGGAGGTGCTGATCTCCTTTTCCTGGAGGCAACCCTGTCTCTAGGCCTGATTCTCCTGGAGGTCTTTCTCCTGCTTGGCTTAGGGGAGGAGAGCATTTTTCTCACCATGAATTCCGCCCTTGGGCAAGGCCACACGACTCAGCAGATTTCTCTCTTGCCTTTCCTAAGTGTGTCTAGATGGGGATGGGGTGAGAGGAAGCAGAGAGCAGTTGGTGTTTGTCCCATAGAGAGCTGGCTGGCCCCGCGTGTCCACAGCTTTCTCAGCATGGACGTGATGTCTGTCCCACTCTGGGCCCACGTAGCCAAGTCCAGACCCATAGGAGGGTCCCACTCAGCTTCCCCATTACGTCCTCCCTACTTTCCTACCCTGGACATTCAGTGAGTCTGACTCTGTCCCAGGCCCTGCTCTAAACCGTGGGAGGCATAGACATGTGACAGCTCCCACTGCACTCACTGAGAGGCGGCAGAATTCTCTAGTAAGTGCCATCCGCCATCCCACACCCACCAGGAGCTCCTGCTCTGCCAAGTGCCCAGGCAGCCGTGATACTAGGGTGGTTATGCTGTGGTGGAGGTAAATTCAGGAAACAGAGGGCAGGGCCAATCCACCAACTTTGGGGGTTTAGGGGAAGCCTTCTGGCTGGGAAGAGGTAGTTCTGAGTGGGATCTTGAAGGATGAGTATGAGTTTGCCACTCAGACACAAGAAGAACATTTTACGTTGAGGGAATGAAACATGAAGGCGGGGGCTGAGTGCAAAGATGCTGGGTGTGACTGGAGCATGGGGAGATGACATGACAGGAAGGGGTGAGGGACAGGCAAGGAGCAGGTCATGAAAGGTCCTGGGGACCATGCCACGGCAGGGAGCACTTCCCAGAAACATTTCAGAGTAAGCTGTTGGGCACTCCTCCCTTCACCCCAAGGCTTCTGTTTTGAAGGGTCTAGTTGGACACTTTCTTCACATGGTGGCAGCTCTGAAGCTGCAAGCATTTGAGTCGCCAGCATTCCTGAGAGGGGAGGACTTCCCATATTGATTGCAGCAGAGCAGGTGGGGGATAATGGATGGGCAGCAGAGACCCGAGCAGGACGGAGGACGAGGCAGCTCCCTTTGGGTCCTAATGCCAATGGGCTTCCATAGGAGAGACCCCAGCATCAGGACAATTGCTGGCTTGGTTTGTCTGGGGAAATCTTCGACTAAAATATCAGGGGCAGAAATCTTGGCTGGGCTGAAGAATTCACAGGACTCGAATAATTTACCTAAAAGAAAAAGCAGAACAGGGTTTATTTTTTTGGAGGTAGGACTCTGGCGTGACATTTTAAAAATGCATGTTTCCAATTCTCATGTTCTATGAGCATATGTTGCTTTTCAATAAGAAAAAAGCCCACGTTCGTTCCCCAGTGATTTTTCTAGTGCCTATTTATGTTGTGCCAGCCTTCAGAGAGCCTGCTGGTACAGGGATACACCAGAAAGGGGCGGCCCTCACCTTCCCAGAGTGCGACCCTCTCTTGCAGTTAGTGGGCACCTGCTGTGGGGGGTCTAGGGGCACTTGTTGCGCAATGTCTCTCATCTTGACAATGACTCTTGAGGATGGATACAATTCACTTTAACCTCCAGATGAAGGACCTGAAGCTCAGAGCAGTTAAGTCACTTGGCCGGAGTCACACAGTAAGGGAACTAGCCACGTTGGATTTCCAGTCCAGATGAGCTTGGCTCTAAAGGCTGGGCCATTTGATGCTGATTCTTTTGGTCTATTGGGCTCCTATGCAGGCTCGCCGTGCCAGGCTTGCCCCTTTGCACCTTGGGTGACCCTGGAGAAGTCATGCAGCTTCTCTAGGCCTCGGTATCCCCACCTGTAAAATAGGGATAATTACATCTTCCTCGCAGGCTTATAAGGCATGGAGAGGTGTGATTAACGCACGTGGCTCAGGACAGTGCCTGACACTGGCTGCTTGGACAATGATAGCTTCTAATCATGGTGAGGGACAATGTTAGTTGGTGCTGACTCCCTGCTTCTATTCCAAGAAAGAACCCACTTCTGTCTGTTTCCAGTTCCTGGCATCAGAAGATACAGGCCCTGGGCTTCCTTAAGCTCCTAAACTCAGACACAGGGAAAGAATCTACATGGGAAAGACAGTGGCTACCCTGACCTGGTTCCCTGTCATTGCCCCCTGGCTTCCCACCCTGTCCTGGTTCCCTGTCACTGTCCCCTGGCTTCCCACCCTGTCCTGGTTCCCCTGTCACTGCCCCCTGGCTTTCCACCCTGTCCTGGTTCCCCTGTCACTGTCCCCTGGCTTCCCATTCTATCCTGGTTCCCCTGTTACTGCCCCCTGGCTTTCCACCCTGTCCTGGTTCCCTGTCACTGTCCCCTGGCTTCCCACCCTGTCCTGGTTCCCCTGTCACTGCCCCCTGGCTTTCCACCCTGTCCTGGTTCCCCTGTCACTGCCCCCTGGCTTCCCATGCCTGTTTCTTCTCAGACCCAGGCTTAACCCAGCCCTGGAGATAGCCCAGATATGGGCCACCAACATAGAACGTTAACCCCATTCACTGGTGGTCTTAAGATTAGTTACAAAGACCAAGGCCAGGGTGAGCCTGGAGCAACCACGTGTTCAATGCTCCTGCTGCTGTAGGTCTTACTGCTTGGGATCCGTTTTCTCCAGGTGCTCCACACACATCAGCCACACTCACTGCTTGGAACATAGGATGTTTGCCCTGCTGGTTCCCTTCTAAGATGACAACCATAAACTCCGCAGTCTGAAGAAGGAGAACCCGTTTCTGGAAGATGACCAGAAGGCTGTGGTGCCTATCCATCTCCCAGAGGAGCCTGTGTTGTCCTTCATTTTAAGTCCTACCATCCCCTACCTTGCCGTGTATTCTGTTCCAGGTAGCACTGCCTTGCTGCCCAGCTCCGCTTCGGTGTGGTGCCGTAGGCTGGTGCTGAAGGCAGGATGTCGGGAGAAGTAGCCCCTAAGAAGCTAGTTATTGTGTCTATTGCAGGAGGGAGAGTGCCAAGGAAATTGTTGGGAGACATTTCTCTCACCCATAGAACCAGGAAAAGGGGAATTTATTTTTATCTGTGGAAACCAAGCTGAATGAGACTGTGTCTTCTTCTCTGCTTTGTCTGCTGGGAAGCACAAAGCCCAGTGCATTGCCCATTTCTAGGAGGTGCTGAGGACTGCAGCATCAACACTATGGTGCACTGACCTCACCTTGTCTTGTGACCGATGGGAACCTGCTCGTACCCAGGACTGCTCTTTGTGCTGTCCTTTGGGGTCTAGCTCTGCATCTGACTTGGTTCTCCCCAGCCCCATCAAGCCAGCTGGAGAGCAGGACCTCCTTGGGTGCTGGCTGCTTCTCCTTCCAGCAGACCTGTGTCTTCCTGGCATCCCAACAGCTGCGGTTGACATTTCACGTTTCCATGGGAACAGAGTCTGACTGTAGCCAGACAACTAACTAGGGAGGCTGAGGAGGAGTGTGTGTGAGTGTGTATTGTGTCTGAGGCTGCTCTCAGAGCCCAGGGTTCTCCTGCACTTCCCTGTGTCCTGTGGTGGCTGCAGCAGCCTCCTCTTGGCAGTAATCATGCCCCGTTTGCAGCTCCTACATCTCCATTGCTGACATAATATTGCACCGGGGTCCATCCATCTGCATAATCATCTTAACCTGCTCCCACAAGAGAGTTTAAAAGGTCTGGGCTGTTGGAAAATGACCATAAAGCCTGCACGCAGATACCTTTAGCAGCAATGCCAACATCTATCACAGGGTAATTAGAGGCAGGGAGTGAGGGCTCCGGGCCCTGCGTCAGGGAACTGTCTGGGGCTGCGTCTGCTCTGACTGTTGAGAAGAAAGGGAGAGAAAGACCCAGGAAGGCAATCCAGGAAGGAGAAGAGCAGTTTCTGCAGCAGTAAGAGGATTTCTCTTTCCTGGAGGGTGTGCAGCCTCTCCAAGGGGAAGGAACCTTGCCTGAGACTGTTTGGGGACTCCTGGGACCTCTGTTCACCCATGGGATGAGCCATGGTTTTCTCATACTAGAAAACTAATGACCAGGACTCCTTTCTTCCTATGTTCTAGGTCTCAAACTCTGGAGAGCCGTGAGGTCTTGAACAAGCTCCCTTTTCTCTCTGTGGCCCCATTATTTTTATTTGTAAAATGAGGGGATTGGACAAATCTGTCAGTTTTTGGGGAATCAGTTCTCTGATTTGTGGAACCCTGGGGTTCACAGGCAGGGTTGGGGAGAGGGAAGCGGGTAGGCAGGGGCGAGACCCACCTCCTTTACTCCAACTGCAGTAGCTTTCCTTTCCTCGGTCCTATACTCAGCTTTCTACTGAAGAACAGTTTCCTGCTTCCAGATGCGCTGGACCCCCACAGGGCTCCAAGATCATGAAGAGTCTCTGGTGTTTGTATGGTAAAGGCACCAGGTTCGGAAAGCCAGCTTTTGCTACGTCCTTTTACAAGGGCTGTTTCGTAACTAGTTTTATTGTGCTGAATTCAATCTCTCCAGAAAAATAGTCACATCTGTGCAGAGGGAGTGTGATTTGAGGGAGTATGAGGATGCCACAGAGTCAGAAGCAGAGGGGCAAGAACGGCTCTGGCAAAGCAGTGATGAGGAGCAAACTGCCCACAGCCCATCTCCCCAGGCCCACTGGGGCTCCAAGTCATCGGGAATGCCCCAGGCAGGGGGTGGCTGTCCTCCCTGTGTTGAACCAGCAGAGCTGATTTCTTCTGGGTCCCCTGCCTTCCTTGGCTGTCAGCTCTGAGCGGGGTGCCCAGCCCCCTGGCTCTGATCCACATGGAGCCTGGTCATCTCCTCCTGGCATCCATCAACTGCCTGAGCTGTCGGTGGAGGCTGCTACGGCCTCTCACTTGCTGACCCCTTGTTCTCCAGCCTCTTGAAAACTCCCAGCGATTTGTCTCTGATCCCGCTGTAGTCTCCCACCTTCCCCTGGAGTTGGGGCTTCGGGCTATTGTGATTGTAAGACTCTCTGTGTCTGCTGCCTCATTTGCCAGGCACTTCAAGCTCCAAGGCGCCCCTTGTTCCCCACCTTTGGGTCTTTGAAACTTTTGTGCCCTGTATTTGAAGGTAATCCTGATCATGGACAGTGCAGGGAAACTGCTGAAAGCATTTCCCCTTGTTTGGAGGGGCCACTCCTGTCCCTTCCAAACTGTGGAGCTTTTCCATACCTCCTTCTTTTCATCACCTTTTAGATGCCTCCTGATACCTGGTGTCTGGCTTAAGCAGTGCTCCCTGTGTGAGGCTCAGTGCTGCTGGCTGCGAGGCTTTAACCAAGGTATACATTAAAAATAAATAAATAAAGAGGCCAGGCAGGGTGGCTCACACCTGTAATCCCAGCACTTTGGGAGGCTGAGGTGGGTGGGTCACGAGATCAAGAGATCAAGACCATCCTGGTCAACATGGTGAAACCCCATCTCTAGGTGAAATCTCCTTTTGGCATGCTGGCACGTGCCTGTAATCCTAGCTACTCGGGAAGCTGAGGCAGGAGAATCACTTGAACCTGGGAGGTGGAGGTTAATGTGAGCCAAGATCATGCCACTGCACTCCAGCCTGGCATCAGAGCGAGACTCTGTCTCAAAAAACAAAAAAGAAAAGAAAAGAAACTTTTTTGTGTCTGACCTTCTATCTGTGTCAGCCCGGGCCTGGGGAAGAGGGTGAGGTCAGGCCAGGTGAGTTTGCCCATCTGGTCATCCCAGAAGCACCACTACCCTAGAGCTCCCTGCATACCACCATGCTGGCCAGATGTGTCTCTCTGGTCTCTGCTGGACTCCAGCCCAGCCTATTCTCCTTGGTAGCAGCTCCTGGCATGCTCTACAGAGGGTGTAACTATTTCAAACCAGGCCGAGGGCTCTGAATGTGGCCATTTAAAGAAAAAATGATGGTAGGTGTCTTCCTGAACAGCACTGCTGCAGTCTCATAGAGCACTGGGCAGCCCCCTTCAGAGTCTGCACGTTGCCTGCAAGGAGTGCTGGTTTTCAGTTTCTTCTCAAAACTTTGCCTGGGGACAGTGTCTGGGTTGCAGGCTAAAGCTGTCTTGGGGGATCCTCTGCTCAAATGCAGTTCCTGCCACTGAGCCACAGTGTAACCTTGTAGAGAGTCTGCCCAGGCTGGGGCTGGTGGGTCACCTATTTATTTTAATAGTGCCGTCCTTTTTGGGGTGACTGTAAGCAGAGGCCCCAGTGAAAGATATTTGAAAACAAGCTTCCTGGAAACAAGCCTCTTGGAGGACCATAAGGTGGTGGGATTCTGGAGTCTTCTCTCATTATGCACGCATGCCTCTTCTGCCCCCATTCACGTTGGCCTAGTCTATGGCCCTCCCTTCCTACTTGAGGAGACCAGCTTTGCAGAATCCTGGAGGCCCAGCCATGGGATGTGCCGCAGGTGGCCCTAGAACTCAGGTGTCTCTGACTCTCAGTCACTTCTCATCACTCCTGCGGAGGCCACATGTCCCTCGGCAGGTATATTAGCTAGAGGACCCTCATTGTGGCTGTGGAGGTCTGGCAGTTACACGGAGGCACAAATAAATTCTTGCAAGATATCATGGGCTGGTAGGAGGAGTAACTTCCTAGGACACAAGAGACCTGGGTGTGGTCTCAGATCTGCTAAGTGGCTGTGTGATGTTGGATGAACAGCTTGCCCTCTCTGGGCCTTGGCACCTGTCATTGTACAGTGAATGGTTTGACTCTGGGATGGGTCAAGGCCTCTTCAGGTAATGTCGGGATCTAGGTAATATCAGGATCTTTCTGGAGGCATGAGAGAAAAGCTTGTAGTGTCAGATAAGAGCATGTGGAACAGGACGGGATGACCCTGGTGTTCTCATGGAATAGGGTCCATGACAGCTCCTTCTCCCTATGTGGCCTTGTCTCGGGGCCCCAGAGTGAGTGCAGTGTGGGGCCTGCCTGCTGCCCCTCCTGGAAGCCCCTGCTGGGACAGTGAGCAGTTCTGTGCCCTCTGTCTTCATCCCATGGTTCTTCTTGGGGATCCACTCATGACAGATGCCTTCTTGATGGGAAGTGGGCAGGAAACATCTCCTGAAGTGCAGGGAGCTGGCCCTCTGGCTGTGGCAAAGTCCCACCTATTGCGTTGGCACCAATCTGGGCAGGTATAAAGTGGCAGAGAGGAGGAAGCTCAGCACCTGCCATCAGGGCATGTAGACCCGTGGGGCAGGCAGCAGTACCGCTGCTGAGGTCATGAATCTTAGTCCCCTCACTCAGCTGGTGACACAAATCACTTGTCCCCACAGCTGACTCCACGATTCATTCTGTGGGGCTGGTGGAAACCCATTACCTCAGCTCCTCTGGGGTTGTCCTCCTGCCTCTCAGATCCCCCCTCTGGCATGGCTCATCCCCTGAGTCAGAGAGAGGGTCTCCTGGGCATCATCCCTCAGGCCCCTGGGCCCTCCACTTTCCCTGCCTACAAAGGTACTTCAGGGTGCACCCTGCTCTCTGCTGCCTTCCAGCCCTGACTGTGGCACAAGGCTCCTTTCTGTGGCTGTCCCCAGCCTTGGTCCCCAGGGGTCTCAGGAGCCTTTGCTCTGGGCTCTTGCTCAGCAGGAATAGAGAAGGCAGGGTCCCGCTCTTGAGGAACAGCTTTCGCTGCTCTCCTCTCTCCAGCTTGGGGAAATCTCCTTTTGGTCTGGGAGCAATACTTCCACATTCATGCTTTTTCCAAGATCCCCTGCTTCTTGCTAAGAGCCTGGATCTCCTGCTTTCTTTCTCTGCAAGACTCCACATCTTCTAACAGATTTATGCCTGTGGTAGCAAAAGCCAGGACATCCCGCAGGTGCCTTCTGCTCTCCCCTGTGCAGCAGGTATCTTGTGAAACAAGGGTGCACAGCGGGAAGGGACAGGGAAAGGAGAACAGAAAACTCAGAAAGGAGCAAGCCCCCTGATCTGGGATTTTAAAGTCGTATCTGGGCACACCGTTTTGGATACTACATTCCCATGTGGAAGCACATGTAAACATGAGTGCCTGCCCCTAGGCTCAAGACTAAGGTCCCCGTGAAACTGTGAAACAAGCAGAGCTCAGTTACGGACTGGATTCCGTAGTGCCGCCCAGGCTCCAGGGTTGGGACAGGATAGGACCGGTCCTTGGCTGTGTAAGTGGGAGCCAACCATGATACGAAGCCACACTTGGGTCACACAGGCTGTCTGCAGAAGCCTCAGTCCTGAGGTGGTGTGCAGAGAGAGCATGGCCAGGTCCTACGTGGCAGGAGGGAAGTAGAAACCCAGCCTGAGATTCAGAAGAAAGGAGCAGAGATGGAGCCTGGGAGTGGCCCCAGATGGGGTGTGGTTTCACAGGTGAGCCTCAGGAGTTCAAGCCCGTCCTTAGGCCATAGGGAGCCATGGATGGTTTTTGAACAGCGTGAGTGGTGAGAGACAGGAAAGGCCCTGAGTGAGTTCGAAGAGAAAGGAGGAATGGACAATCACTGAGCTAGGGGTTGTTTGGAAGTCTTCCTGAAGGACTCATTCATTCATTCATTCATTTACTCAACGAAAGCTTATCTGGCACCTTCCATGTGCTAGACGCTGCTCAGTGATGAATATGCTAGAGGATCTTCCCTATGGTGCTTACATTGTGGTTGGGGAGATGGGTAAACTTTCACCAACATAGAAGCATGTATTCCAGGTGGTGATGCAGGCTCAGAAGACATCACAGCAGGGCAGGGAGACTGAGAGTGACAGGGGATGCTCTTCTAGCTAGGGCAGCCAGGGGGAAGCTTCTGGAGGAGGTGGCGTTGGAGTAGAGAACTGAAGAGAATGTGGGGGTTGAGTTATCCTAAAGAACAGGTTGGCTTTGCGCAGCTACGATGGACAGGGAGTGTGAGTAAAGCCTTTGGGGAAGAGTTTGAGGGAGATGCCACCCGCCAGTCTTGTTGCTGCAGAGACTCTGTGGGGATGAGCTTTGGGTGGTGAGGTTGGAAGGGAGGCAGTGCCATTTGGGATGAGAGTTCTAAGGCTGGGTTGAGGACTACAGTCTTGCTTGGTGAGCCTCAGAAGGTTACTGAGCAGGAAGGGGGCGACGGAATGAAAGACGCTTGGGTCTCTGCAGAAGACTCCCTTTCTAAATCACAGTGGATTGGCCAGGGCAGGAACCCAGGAGCAGACTGAGCATGCCCAGAGAGCCCCCTCCTTTGCAATTACTGCAAGTCCCAGCACAGGGCAGGGCCAGATCCCTTGGGGATCTTCTCCATATCAAAGGGGAGATTAGCTCCAAGCCCCTAACGATGCTGGATGTGCTGCCCACACTCACCAGCGCTGCCTCCTCTGAGACTGTCAGCTTTATATCTGCTTCTTTTTATCAATACGGGCAAATAATTCTCTAGACATTTATCATTTTAAACTGTCACAGTCCAGTGCCTTTCCCGAGGACCACAATCAATACTGATCTCGGTTTGAATACTTTTCTGACAAGGTTCCTATTTGTAGATTCACAAGTAGAACTAATGTGTGTTAAAGCTATTCAGTTTGGCATTTTGCAGCTCCATTGACACATTAAATATAGGCGTTCACCACAACGATTAACCTTACAACTATTAAGTAATAAAAATCCCACATACATATTTATTAGCTGAACATCCTACTCCGGCATGATGCCTTCCCCAACAAGGCCTTCCCATGATGGGAAACCAGAGAAGGTGGAGGTGGCTGCTGGAGAGATGAGCTCACTCTTTGCAGAGAATATCAGGAGGGATGTAGGGATGCCCAGGCCGCAGTCTTGGTGGGAGGCGGGGAAGCTGCTCTGGGGATGGAGGCCCAGATGGAGCTGAAGTTGACGGGGTGATGAGGTGGGTAGGAGCAGAGCTGAGATGTTCCAGGATGGTGGACCCAGCTGCTCTCTGGGATGAGATCCAGACTTCCTCATTCCTGGTTCTTCTGAATAGGTAGCCTTTCTCTCCTTGGGCCTTAGTTTCCTCATCTGCATAATGGGGTCAGGCTAGAATTGGTGCCTCCTGGCCTTTTTGTAAGGTTGTGGCCTGTGTATAGCAGGATAAAATGTGTACAGCCTACAGCATCAACAGGCAAGGTCGCTCACCGCCAGGAGTGACCAGCTTAGGAGACCCTGGGTGCCCCAAAGCCTCCTCTGGTGATCAGGATGGTTAAGGCAATTGACAGGAATGTGTGAGTGGGGCACACCAGCGGGGATTATCAAGTAGATGAGCTCAGACGTCCCTTTTGCAGTGGATACTTGGTGATGCTTTCTCCATGCTTATTTATGTGAAGACCTGCTTCCTGGATCTGTCTTTCCTGGGCCAGCATCAAGAGGGACCCTGAGTACCTGTCTGTTTCCTGGCACAGGAGAGCATGGGCCCCAGTATTGTGGATGCAAGATGAGGCAGCAGCAGGGCAGACATCTGCTCGTGTCTACTGCCATTCTGACCAGTTGGTGCCAAGGCCCTTTCTGTAACTACTAATATGAGCTGGGGACTTCATTATGGGACAGGCAAGGGCCTATCTTGGTGGAATCAGCACTCCCAAATCCAGATACCCCTGCCAGCCCAGGGGGCATCTATCCAGCTTTACCATTCATTCATATTCGTGAGCTCTGGTTCAGTCCCAGGCCCAGGGCCAGCTGGGGTTGGGGAGTAGGTAACTAACAGCAGGACACACCATGTAGTATCCAAATGGAGGATTTGCCGCACAGTTGTAGCACATGGCAGTCAATGACTGGCGAGGGAGGGAAGGGGGCAGAGATAAGAGAGGGCTGCCTGGAGGAAGGAGCCTCTGCTTTTGGACTCCCTGGACATGCCAGGATTCGTCAGGCAAAGAGTGTAGAAGAGTGCTGTCAGAAGGAGCATGGCACCTGAGAAGGGAGGGCAGGAGCATGGCGCCTGAGAAGCGATGCTGCGCAGCTATATGAGGGTGCCCTGAAGACCTCACTTTGGGAGCGCAGCCCCATCAAAGCTCCAGCTGCTACGCTCTGATGTCACTGCTGAGTTTATGCTCCCAGCCAGGGACTGAGTGTGGCAGGCATGTCCCAGGAGACAAGGGCCATGCCCTGACCCTGAGCTTTAGCCTTGCCAAACCTTCTTGAGACTGCATGGCATCTTTCCTTCACTCATGGTCAGACCTGCTCTGGAATCTGGCGGCAGCTCTCCCAGCCTTTCCTCAACCCCTCTGCATTTTCTCGCATGTGGACATTTCCCTAATACATTCCTTGCATGTTGCATCCCATCTGGGTGTCTGCTTCTTGCAGGACTCAGACTCACACAAGCAGGAAGTGCTTCAGAACTGAAGGGGGTTCATTCTGGCCTCTGGGTAAAGTGTGAGGGTGAAATTGTGATTTCCATTTTACAATAAGGGAGCAAAGTCTCTGCAAAGTTCTAGATGCAAAATACTTTTTAAACTGTAACATGACTTGAGAAGATAGGCCCTGCTGATGGCTGTGGAAGGGGTTAGATGCTGGAGCGTCACTTCCTGGAAACCTGAATGTACATTTGTCATCTCATAAAATCCCCCCAGTGGGGAAAGGGAAGTGCAGTGTCTCCATGAACGCTGGAGGAGAGGATCTCAGATAGGTCACCAGCTTTGGCGCATAAACATTGGGTCTGGGATAGGAAACCAGGTCTGTCTGTCTGCAAAGTGTGTCCCAATCTTCTGAGGTGTCTAGATACTGTTCATGTGCCAAGGGACAATCAAAATCTGTCACCTTGGTTCCAGTTGGCTGGAGGATACTTCTACCCACACTCCAGTTGAAACCGCAGGAAATGCTTCCAGGCTGGCCGGCCTGGGATGTGAAGTCGTATAGAGAAAAAGCAACTCTCCATTTTTAAATTCATTTATTTTTACTTTTAAAGAGAGGGCTTCAATATGTCACCCAGGCTGGATCCTAGCTCACTGCAGCTTTACCCTCCCAGACTAAGCTATCCTCCTGCCTTGGCCTCCTGAGTAGGAAGGATTCTAGGTATATACCACCATGCTAATGTTTTTATCTTTTTTTTTGTTTGCTTGTATTTTAGAGATGGGGTCTTGTTATGTTGTCCAGATTGGTCTTGGACTCCTGGCCTCAAGCAGTCTTCCTGTTTCAGCCTTCCAAAGTGTTGGAATTACCACATGAGCCACTGTGCCAGGCCGTGACTCTCTAGAGCAGGCCATAGAAACCCCACAAAGCTGAGAGATATGTGGACAACTTTGACAGCACCATGGTTTTGCCAAGACCCTGGTCCCTTGGCCTCCTCCTGCATGCCCAGAGTCAGAGGGTTGGGGCACACTGGCTTTCTTCTGACCTCAAGTGAAAGGCTAGGGGGCCTGGGATTGAGGCTAGCTCTCTTACCACCGAGACCTGATCTCTGTCTGGGACCTGTCATTGGAGGATGGCTAGCGACTGTGGGTCTGTGGGGAGCTGCTGATCTTGCAGCAGGAAAAGCCATGCCTCTGCTTTCTCAGACAGAGGGACTGAAGGGGCGAGGTGCCTCTCTTAGGAGGTGAAGGCTGGTGCTGGGGTTGGGGCAGGGAAGCCTGGAGCACTCAGACATGCTTCTGGGGGCGTCCCCCAGGCTGGTGAGCTGCATTAGCCACTGTCAGTGGGTGCATGTCGAGGGGCTCCTGGTTTTCCTCTGTTTCTATTTTCTATCTTGACAGAAAAATTGTGATTTTCACACTGTCACTAAACCAATAGGTGCCTGACATGTGTTTTTGTAATCTGTGGAGCTAGTTTCCTGTACTTCTGACAGTTCTATTACATCTCTGACAGTTATAGAAAATTTTTCCTCTGGGAAGTTGAGGGGCCTGTGCCTCTCCCCTCACTGTAACTCCCCGGTCCCCCATGCTAACTTATGTTTGGAGATGACGGAGCAGGATGAATGCTTTTCTCGTTCCTGCCCTGTGTTAGCTGCCAGCTATCTCCTGGGAGGCGGAGGGTGGAGTGCACAGCCAGCAGACAAGGGAGGGAGCTCCGAACCCCAGCTCCCTCAGGTGGGAGAGGGGAGCTGCACAGAGCCAGCATGGTGACTCAGGAACCCACAGTGGAAGGATGCTTCATTCCTCCTGGGCTCCAAATTCCGCCAATTCCCTCTGAGAGTCCTGCCCCCACCCCTTGAAACCACAGGGCATCGTACTGAGGGGAATGGCCACCTTGCTTCATGCAGATGCCTGGCAATGTGGGTCGGGGGAGGAGGTTGGGGCAGAGCCTTAGCTGCAGTGTGCGTGTGTTTGTGAGTGCACTACTTGTGTGTTGAGTTCCAGGTGCCACATCTGTGTACATCCACCCTTGCCAGACGCTGTGCCGGGCCCAGGGGTGATGGGGCTGTAGCCTCTGTACCTGGGAGGCCCAGCTGTGGGTATGAATGCTGGAGTTGCACCCATGGGTGGAGCACATACTCTGGTGAGTCTGTCCCTGCGCTCACACTGGAAGCACATGCATCCATGGGCACGCATGAGTGGGCAGTGCCTATGGGGGTAGATGAAGGGAACATGTTTGCTTCCGACTCGGCTGCTACTGCCTGGTGCTAAGCACAGTGTCTGTCTTCAGGACAACTACTTCTTTAGTAGAAATAGTGATAAAAGGGGGCGCTAGATGGAGGGGATCAGGGGCCAACATCACCTCAGCCACAAGCATTGCCTGTTTATGAAGTGGGAACTTTATCACCCTGGCCCTGTCACTGCCCTTCTGGATGGCATTGGACAGATTCCATTGTCTTAGCCAAATTAGGAGGAGGTACTGGACATTACCTTGGGGATTCTCTACGAAACACATCTAAGGTGGCCCGTAGACCCCCAAACAGTACCCTGGCCTCTGCGAAAGCCTTCGCCACCTCTCAGCCTGGTCTCAAGACATTATTTGGGTCCTTTCAATGGACTTAGCCGCTCTGATTTTCCTGTCTATGGAAAACGAGGCGTTGCCATGGCAACTGCCACATTACACGGTTCTGTACTGATGATGCCTCTGAGATACAGAGCAGCTTCTCAAAGAGATACACTTTTCAACATGTCATGTAGAATTCTGTACTTGTTAGGGAAAATCGCATTTCCAGCAAAATGACATGCCTCTCCCGGGCTTGCGGACGCAAGGCTCTTGCCTTCCTTAAACAAAGAATTTTATTCACTGCCTCCCTCCTGCCTCTCTGGCCCGCTATTGGCTACCCACCCCTCCCAAGCCCCAATTCCCTTTACATAAAACATGAAGCTGAAGATGAGTGCTGTGCAGAGGGCAGGTCTCCACTAGCCAGGGTGGAGGTGCCCAGAATGGGCTGTCTTCTATGGTGGAGGGGCCCAGGGGCCAGGTCTGGGGGTGGGTGCCTTGGCCCTGGCTGTGGGGTCAGCTAGCTGGGAGGGCAGCTGGCCTGGTCCTCTGATGTCCCCCCACTGGCTTCCAGGACCCTGGCCTGACTTCTCGGGATAGTGCTTAGAGGAAGGATTGTGAGCTCCAGAGCCCCACTCTTTGGTCAGTGCTGCAGAGGGCCTAAGTGGGGGCTGGTGTCCTTTTCAAGGTCATGGCTTCCACGTGTCCTGTGTGTTCAGCAGAAACATGTCACCTGCTCTGTCCCTGTCAGGCAGTGCATTGGGGATAAAGCCAGCTTCGGCCCTGTCCTACTGGTGTGACACTGGACCTACTACTTCCCCTTCTTGGCCTCAGATCTGCCATCTACCCCCATGGAGGTGGGCTGGATGCGCCTGGCAGAACCCGCTCTGAGAG
This sequence comes from Callithrix jacchus, assembly GCF_049354715.1. NCBI lineage: Eukaryota > Metazoa > Chordata > Mammalia > Primates > Cebidae > Callithrix > Callithrix jacchus. The sequence continues at coordinate 51,837,117 of NC_133513.1, read as the reverse complement.
TCTGAGAGCCTGTCCCATGCTCCCGCAGGCTCTCCAGACCCCACCTCTCCTTGGAGTTCTGCCCAGACGGTCTGAAGCTCTTTTTCTCCCAGATTCTGTGACTGATAAATTGGCCACTGAGATATCCAAAGGAAGCCTGTGGGGACACAGGGATGAACTTCCCCGCAGGGAACTGGCTGCCTCTACTTCTGAGCTCAAATCAGAAGGCTCCTATCCTGGGAACCCACCCCTGCATGTTGGCTCATGCTGGAGGATGTTGGACCAAGCTGTTGAGTGACCAGGGCAACACCTCCAAGCACTGATGCATGTTGCATTAATACATCAATCCATCTGAATGCATGCATTGTGGGTCAGCACTAAATGAGTTAATACATGCGAAGTTGTTTGATGAGCGCTCAGCACACACGAGCCATCGGTGCTCATTGGCTATGGTAGCATGAGACGGGTGTGGGGACCTGGAAACACTTTCATAGCCACTGCCTCCAAGCAGCTGGCAGAGAAGGGACAGCTCAACATCGGACAGTCTCCGCACAGGTGGGGAGGGCAGTGCTCAACGTAGCCTGGTCCTGGAAGCTGGGGAGCCCCTGAGGGTCTCCAGCCCTTTTCGCTGGGCTGAGGGGAACTCTTGCTTTCAGGCAAACTGCCTGGGGCCCCTTCATTCTTTTCTATTAGAATGGCCTCAGAACTGAGACGCCCCCCAGGGGTTAATCCCACAGTTTGCATTGGCCTCTCTGCAGGGAGTGAGTTTGAAGACCATTTTCTTCCTCTGCCTTCCCTAAGGCAATCACATTGTTCCTGGAAAAGCTTGGCTAGGGAGGGCTTTCTAGGCCCCTGGGGCTCCCTGCGGGTGGCGAGGAACCCTCAGGCCAGCCTCCTTTCACAGGCTGGTTGTCTGGGAATTGCCTCTTAGACAGGTTGATCAGCAGTTGTCCTTTCTGCAAGGGCCATAGGGTGCAGTGGGTTGGTTCCGGGCACTAGAGAAAGTAAGGAATAGCAAGGCCTGTGCGTCAGATACAGACGGGCCACTTTACACGAGGAATTCAGTTTTCTCCCCTTGAGATCAGTGAAATGCCAAGTGTGGTTCACAGATCTGTGTAGTTGGTTCATAAACTGTTAGTGGTTCACGAAGGAGTAGAGGCTGCATCAGAGCATAAAGCAAATACAGCACTGAACATATATTTAATTCAGCTTATATATGCACACAAACACGTATGTCCATAATTTGTATCACAAGACACTCTGGATGAAGGCAACAGTGCATCTGTTCAGGTTCTGGTGCAAGCTTCGAATGCCACTGCAGACAAGCCCTCTGAGTAGCACTCCATTGCCTCTCACCTGCCTCCCAGTGGACATGGGATCTGCCCCTGTGCTGGCCAGGCCGGCATTCCCTCTCTAGTGGCCTTCAGGAGCCCTCCCCGGGTCTCCCTGCCTCCATTCTTACTGGATCCTCCACCCTGTGACCAGAGTGTGTTTTCTATGCAACTTGGCCACGTCGCTTTCCTGCCAAACACCTTCCAGTGGGTCTCCAAGTCCAGGTTCCTTAAGGCGGTGTTATGTAAGGGCCCTGTGTGTCTTGCTCTCTTGATGCTTGCCCACCTCATCGCCCACCCACCTTGCTTTGTCATCTAGTCTCAGTTATCCGAGTATATGGCACTTTGTCTTACTCCTAGGCCTGAGTTCAAACTGTTGCTCCTGGGACACTGTTCTCCCTTCTTTTGTCCTGGCTAACTCCTATCCCTTCTTCATCAGAGGCGTTATCTTTGAGCCTCTTCTCCCTTCTTTTGTCCTGGCTAACTCCTATCCCTTCTTCATCAGAGGCGTTATCTTTGAGCCTCTCCCTGCCCAAGCATCAGCCAGCTATCTGGATTAATTAGGATGGCCTCAGCTGTATGAAAGAGACTGTTTATTTTTTCACATATCCTTCTTTCTTATCTGTGGAATCTCTCTTTTGGTTAGGTTTATTGCTGGCCAGAACAAATGTGGCTCCCAACTTCCCTTAGAGCCAGATGCGGTCATGTCACTAAATTCTAGTCATGGGGTATAGACAGAAGAGTTTCTGGGAAGTGTTCTTAAAAGGAGAGGGGGATGCTTCTTCTACTTCTCCTCCTCCCTGCTAGCTGGAAAGCAAATGTGATACCTGGAGCCTGGGCAGCCCTCTTTGAGCTGTGGGAGTGGAAGCCACATGCTAAGAATGGCAGGGCAGTGAAAGAAAAGAAGCTTAGCTCTGTGATGACTTTAAAGCTGCCCCTGTCACTCTGGGCTGCTTATCTTCAGACTTATTTTATATGAAAGAGAAATAAGCCTCTATCTTGCAAAAGCCACTGTTATTTTGGGGCTTTCTATTAATTACAGTCAAATCAAATTCTAACTGATGCAGGTGCAAGTAATTGAATACCTGAAAGCAGGGAAGACATTTTAGATCTCTGTTTTAACAAGACATCTGGAGGGGGGGCCTGTTCTGGAATGGTTCGACAGTCCCATTAGTGTCTGTGGCTCTCTCAGCCTTTTCCTTGTGGTCACAGGATGGCCTCTGCAGCTGCAAATATCACATCCTCACATGGAAACATCTCAGGTGGAAGAATGAACATAAACTGGAAAAGGTGAAAGGTGTTCCTTCTCACACCCCTGTCCTTTAACCGTGGAGCAAAACTCTCCCTGAAAGCTCCAAGCAGACTTCCCACTGTATCTTGTTGGCCAGAACCATAGCTGCAAGGGAGGCAGGAACAGTGAGTCTCTGGCTGAGACAGGCGAAGACCAGGGTTGGGAATGGCTGGTGGCTGGAAAGCCAGTGATGCCATCACATTGCCCCTCTGTGTAGTGTCTGTTCATAGGCCTCTCTCTGGAGCCGGAGTTCTCTAACCACAGCAGCTGGCACCAGGGACACCACTGCAGAGGTCCTAAGAGTGCATCCTTTGGAGCCTGACTGCCTGAGTTCAAATCCCAGCTCGACTGCTTGTGGCTGAATTAATGTTCCTGCACTTCATCATTTAAAGTGGAGAGGCAAGCATTCTCACCTACCTCAGAAGGTTGTTTGAGGAGTAAGTGGGTTCATATATGTGGAGAACAGAATGCCAGTTCTCAAAATTGGCTGCAGGCTAAAGTCACGTGGGGAGTTTTAAAATTTAATGGTGCCTGGACTCTGAAATTTACCCTGGGCCTCCTTTCTCAGGCTGGTTACCTGGAAATTTGGTGCTCTTGGTCAAGTTGATCAGCAGCTGTCCTTCTACCAAGGGCCGCAGGGAACCTCTAGAAAGGGGGGTACAGTGGGTTGGTCCTGGGCACTCGAGAAAGCAAAAGATAGTAAGGCTTGTGTCAGATACAGACACTGGAATCTAATTGGTCTAGGGTGTGGCTTGGGCATTGGGATTTTTCAAAGCTTGCTGGATGGCTGCAGAGTGCAGCCAAGAACCATGGCTAGCAGAGAGGAAGCATCTGGTAAAGGTTCTCTCTGATTGGTTTAGTTCATCATCGTGGCCCCAGTCCTGAGCCCAAAGCCTGGCACAAAATGGGCCCTCAATAATTGTTTGTTGAATGAATGAATGAAACTTTGGGAACAGGAAGAGGGAGCTGAGGTTATTTTGTCCAGCACTGGTTATTTATTTATTTATGAGGTTATTTAGCCTCTGGCACTGGGATCACTACCCTGCCCACTTGGTCATTGCCTCTGTTGGAACATCTCCTGCAGGCTCCAGAGCTGCCTGTTTTCTCCTTCTCCTAACAGGCCCGGAAAGGCTCTCTGCAGACCAGCACTGTCTCCTCCTTCATCTACAGAGAGGATGAAAGAACATGGCAGGAGGAAGGCTTTCAGAACCCCACATAGAAGCTTTGAGAATTGGGCTATCTAACTCTCCCATCGCTCATTTGGCCACCAGCTTTGGTCCCAGCCATGGCGCCCTTAGGGGATGCATTATGGCCCTGAAAGGGGCCCCTGTCCTATTTTGGGGTGTCATCCTAACTGGATGGCATGAATTTCTGCTGTAAACATGGCCCATCTGGGAGAAGCCCAGGTGCCACGTTTTGAACAGCTCTGAAACTTAAAGCTCAGAAGGCTTTGAAATGCAAATATTTTGAAGGAAACATAAGGTAAACATGAGTGCTTATTTCCCCCTGATGAAAACAATATGCTGTTTGCTCTGAAATGTAAATAGGACCTAGATAGCTTTTAAAGAAAGCCATGTCTCATATTTTTAGGTCCAGGGTAATACCGTTCCTAAAAATATGTGCATCCGGCAGCCTTCCCACCCGCCCAAATCCACACTCCCTTTTTCATTCCTGATGCCCCTCATTCCAGGCATTGCTATCTTCTCCCAAATCCACCTCCCCCCTTCCCAATCCGGAATGCCACACTCCCCCGCCTCAACCCTCATCTAATTTTTCCAATACTCGCTCAGTGCTTGGGAGTTCCTTTTGGGTAGAATTGGGGGGGAAATCTGTAGCCAAAGGTGTTTCACTGACTTGAAAGAGATTTTATGGTGCATTGAGTTCTAATCAACTTTAATAAGTATTTAATGCAGGAAGGAGACTTTGCCCTCAGCCCTGAGGCCTGGCCATGCGTGCTCACAGCCCCCTGTTGGCCATGAGAGAAAGGACCGCTGCTGGGAATGGTGTTTTGGGTGGGCACGGCGAGTGACAGCTGCAGAGAAACGAATAATTAGCGATTTCAACCCCTGATAATGAGTAGCTCCATGATCCTTCTTGAAGCCATTAGGAACATCTATCTTATTAATGATCCCGCTCGACAGCCGCAGGCCCAGGCGCCCGCTCCTCTCTGGCTCCTCATCTCTGCACAGAAGAGCGGAGATGGAAGGTGGTCATTTTTCATCTCCCTTAGTAGTGGGGGCTTGAGTTTCTGGGCCGGCCGTATCCCTGGGGCTGATCGGGATCCACCCATAGCCCATGTACCATTCACCCTGGGCACTCCTGCTGTCACCAGCAGAGAACACCTTTCATATGTGCCCACCTGGTGCCTCTTGGGCCACACATGCCATCACCTGCAGTGTCCTCTCTTCCCTCCCTGCCACTGTCTGGGATTTGCTATGATCACCACATTTGGGCAGGCACCTGCTAAGGGTTCAGGGCCTTATCCAGGTTCACGTTGGTAGCAAGGGCCAGCGCCAGGATAGGATGCTTGTCTTTTTTGTGGGTTTTCCTGCTGTTCCTTGTTGGCCTACTAAGTGAATTCAAGGGAACAGCAGCCATTCCTGCAATGCCCAAGCTAGCATTTGCAGAATGCCTACCAGCTGCTTTTGGTTTGTAGGTATGAATCTGTTTGACCTGCACATGTCTTAATAATTGGGAAATAGCCACTTAAATTTCCAGATTTACTGAGAAATCAGAAGACTTGGACACATTGAATTTGTAGTTCTGTGCGGCTAGATCTCAGGGGCACCTGCTCTTTTAAGACAGCTTGCCAAAGGTCCCACCACTCCCTGAGATCCCATGCCTTGCCTGCTTTACTCACTTACGTTACAGGTCTGTGGTTGAGCCTGCGTGAACTATTTAGGCCTGTGATGTTCAGATCTTATTTAATCAGCAGGCGCCTTTCTCAAACAAGTAAGATGGGCCATGAAAATATCTACTGGGAATATCATGGTTAAGGTTGACATGGATTTGGAATCCCACTCACTTGGACCCCACATTCTACCCCCGTAGTTCTTCAAAGTTTGTGGGAACTCTAGGGCCACACAGAACACAGTTTGCAAATGGTTTTCCTTGAGAACAAGTAAGTGGCAAGATCCCAGCTACCCAGGAACACAGCAGCAGATGCCCTGCTGGAACCATCACCTTGGAGACAAGACAGGCAGAGCTTGAGAAGCCCTTAGCGACTGTTGGTTTTTGCAGTGTAAAAGCAAGCCTTAGAATGAATAGAGTCAGTGCTTCAGCCTCGACTTTGAAGGTCCTTGTTATTCCTAAATTTTTTTCTGGAAGAATCTTCACCCCTCAGGCCCAGCCTCATACAAGTACTCTGTCTCCCATCCTGAAATTGCAAGCTTTTAGGGAAATGAAGAACGACTCCCACTCACTAAGCAAACAGAACTTGTTACTTAACAAGTGGTAAGTAGTTTAAACACCTAGTTTATGTGAAATGTACACATAAAATAGAAGAGAATGCAACATTCACCTGAGGCTTCAAAATAAAACGTGAGACTTGAAAGGGATTTGGGGGTTATAATGTTGCTTTAGATAACATCTTCTGGTGCTTGCTTAGGGTCCTCAAAATTTCTCTGTAAAAGGCAAGATAGTAAATATTTTAGGCCATACAGTCTCTGTTGCAATCACTCAACTCTGCTTTTGTAATTAGAAACAGCCTTAGACAGCATGTAAAGGAATGGGTTTGACTGTGTTCCAATAAAACTTTATTTAGAAAAACAGGCGGTGAGCTGGGTTTGGCCATAGCTGCTGGTCCCTAGTTCTATGTGGGTACCCTGCTTTGTTTTTAGAGGTCCCTTAGTAGGCACATCTGAAAGCAGTGTATGACACCAACTGGGTGTCCTACAATTCAATCAATTCTAACACAAACTTCCCAAGGCAGATCCCACAAGTTAAGGGCTCAGCCTCCATTTCATATGGACTTCTGCCTGGCCAACTACAAATTCCAGGGTTCCCCTGTCCCCAATCCAGGCTTGAATATTTGCTAGAATGACTCACAGAACTCAGGAAAGTAATATCCTTATGACTGTTGTTTTATTCCAAACAATACAAATGAAGATTCACCAGGCAAGGTCTTGGCGGTGAGGGGCCCGTGAAGCGAGCTATTATTGACTATCGTCTGACTGTTTTGACCAGTGCATCAGGAAATATTCTCCAATGCCACATTATACCCCTCAGACCCCCCTGAAGTGTCAACTGTTTTCAAGCCTCAGGAAAACATTGCATTCTCTTCTATTTTATGTGTATACATTTCACAAAGAGACTGTTGCAGAGCTTCCATACTCTCTCCCAGTGGAATGTGGGTATGTCACTCTTCCCGCATTGGGAAAGTTACCCAAACCTTGTTTCAGTTTCTATTTGGGGTTTCATTAGTAGGCATGATGGAAGAAATCATTGGCCATGAGATTGAATTCAATTTCCAGCTGCACCATCCCTCCCTAGGGATTGGCGGTGGTGGTAAAAGTTCTAGCTCTCTAATCACATGCTTGGTGTTTCTGGTGGGGCCAGCCCCTCCCTTGAAACTATCTAAGGGCCCACCTTGAATCACCTCATAAAGGTAGGTATCACCAAAAGGTGCCCATTATGAATAGCAAAGGACACTCCTATCACTCAAGCAATTCTATGAGTTTTTGAAGCCCCAAAACCAAGTATGTATTTGTATTATATCACAATTGGCAAATGGATTTGACTTCATTTGCCAACTCTAATTGATTCGTCATGGCTGCTTGGAGTGCTAAGCTGTAGATTCTGAGGCTGGGTCCAGGTTCACTGGTAAGATTGCTGTAATCAGTTAGTGATGTCTGCCATGGGTAATACAGGAGGCTTTAGCAGCACATGTGCCATTATCTGCTATTCCTAAAGGGAAATCTCTGTATCTGGCACCTGTTTTCCAAATAGTATTTTCTTATCTTCCCAACTTTTGCCTGCTCATCTGTGTTCATGCTATCTAACCTCTCAAAGAGGCTATGCTGAGGTCAGATTCTTCCCTACTTGATTTTAAATTTCAAGAGAGCAGGTGTCCTGGTGACCATGCATGGAAACTGCAGTAAGGAATATAACTAGCATCACTCTGTGTACAGAGTTAAGGCTGCAAGAGGGGAGGGAATCAGAAGTCAGTAAAGTATATAGAGGGCAGCTTCCCTGAGAGGTAGAGGGCTGATCAAGGTCCTGAAGAATGGACAGAATGGGGTAGGTAGAGAGGAGAGGAGGGTACCTGTCCGGAAGCAAAGTATTGAGGAGCCATGGGGAGAAAGAGCTGAGGGCCAAGTCTTGTCCCTGCCTTTGGAGGGCTTGAGATCCTGGTAGAGTTGGTAGCAGTGGGAGCCATTGTTGTCACGGGACAGGAGAGCTACATGGGACTATTTTGACATGAGGGAAGATGCATGAAAGGGTATTTCTGGCCAAGCTGAGCAGAACATGAGAAGGAAGTACTCTTGTTTGGAGTAGCCTGGCCACTGCAGGGAAAGGGAAACTCTCCAGGGGCACACATTGGCCCATTGTTTAGGAGAAGCTAGATAGTGCTTCCCTTCCATTCCCATGTACCAAGCAATCAATGCCAGAAGTGGGGTCCTCTGAAAACTTGGCCACATCTGCAGGAGTCCAGTGGTGTGATTAAGGAGAAAAGAAATTTGTAGAGGAAGGAGAGTGTCCAGATGAAATGAGCAGACATTTTCTTGCTATCCTTGTTGGGCTGTTACACATGGCTGTGAGGAATGAAACTGCACTGAGAGCTTTGGCATCTGCTTGGCTGACCTGGAGCTGATGGTCGGATTGAGGTCTTTCACTAACGCTGATAAAGCACCTGCCAACATGGTGCTGGTGATGTTCACGTGCATGGCCCATTTAAACCTGTGAGGAGTGGGTACTGTGTCCATTTAACAGATGAGAAACTCAAGGTAGATAGGTCAAGTGACTTGCCCTTGCTAGTAAGTGGCAGAATTCAGTTTTAAGCTTAGTTTTCTTGACTCTAGCTTCAGGGCATTTTTTTTTCATATAACCAGATAATTTAGTTATCAGATGTGGAATGGGCAGTGATGCTGAGAGGGGGATAAATTTTGCAAGTGACCTAGAAATCTTTTCTCTGATTTAACTTCTGGACTATGGTAGACAAAGACTAGGTCATGAACCAGTGTCTGCCCACTTTAACTGCCCACTTTAGAAGGGGGATATCCCCCGTCTAAACACCCTCTCTCTTCTAGAAGTTTCTGTTCTCCTTACTCCCTCCCCAAGACCCCTGCAGATGCTGCCAGGTTTTTAGAGGGCCCTACTTCTCTAGCCTCGCTTGATTGGCCTGGACATGAATGTGTGACCAAGTTGAGTCAATTTCAATGCTTTTTCCCATCTGGCCAGGGAAAATTGGTTCAGGGCTGAGCATTGCATCCAAGCTGGGCATATCCCAATCAAATCTTTGGCCTGCAATGTTTCAAGATGGAGCTGAAAGGGATCTCCAGACTCTCCTCACAGTGCAGGCTCTAGGGTGGTCAAAGCCAGGAGCACTTGGCCTCTGTGTTTCATGCCATGCTGAGGAGCTGAGAGAGAGAGAATGAAGGAGAGAGAGAATGATGCCCCTTCTGAGAGGAGCAGAGGTGAGAGATGGAGGGAGGAGGCTCTGTTCCAGTTCTGGTTCCCATTTTTCTGAGGTCCAGCTGCTTCCTCCCTTTCCTCAGTTTGGTCATCAAACCTCCTTTTGGATTCTGTGAGTGAATACATTCCCCTTTTGGCCTCAGCTAGTTCGAGTTGGATTTCTGTCACTGGCAACATGAGTTCTGACTGACACATGGCCCATGTGGAAGCATCTGCCGTTCATATGCGTGTGAGATATTTACAGGACTGGTCCTACGTGCGTGGCACTGTGCACAGCTGCAAGGGCACTGGGCAGGGGAGCATATGAGAACAGAGAAGGGGGTTCTGTTCAGAGATTTGGGGTGGAGACAGGATCCATCTGCAGGGGACAAGTTTGTACAGACTGATCACAGACTCTCAAGGATGTAAAGGGACACCTCTGACCCCCAGATGTCACCTAGCCTGGGGTTGGACTCATGATCCCAAAAGCAGATTCCAACATCTTATGTCTTCACCTTGGAGGAGGGACATGAATATCTCCAGAGCTCAGGGAGAGGACTTATGGCCCTTGAGCCAGAACAGGGCCCATTTACTCTGCATTCACAAAGTAATCCCAAGTGCCAAATATGGTGCCTGGTACACAGGAGGTACTTCATAATCATAATATGAACTGAACGAATAAATGGACACATGAATGAACAATGCATATGTAAATTCATGCAAGCTCAGCTTTGCTCACTCCTCTTCCAAAGCAGTGGTAGAAGATGCAGCCTCTGTCGTAGATATATCCTAGCAATTCTGGCTTCCTTCCAGAGCCTTCCAGTCCTCCCTGTCCCCTGCTCACCTGTACCCCCTCCCTAAAAGGAGAGTTATACAGAAAGAGGGTCAAGACCCCAAAGGTCAACCCAACCCCTGCACTAAGTCAGGTCCTGCCTACCACTCGCACCACGTCTGCTAGTGTCCAGCTCTTCCCTGCCATCTCTCTGTCTCCTGTGTGAATGCACCCCTACTCCCTGTACAGATGTGTATGCAAAACCCATCCTGTCTTGGCACTCATTGTCTTAAAGGCACTCAGTAAATGTTTGCTGAATGAATGTGGAATGAATTAGATTAAACAGATACACTTATCTTGCTCTAGCCTCCCTGAGATGGTTTGCTGTTTAAGAAGAGCTCAGCAACTCACAGGGAAGATGTCACCTCAGGGATTGGGATGAAGAATGGACCAAAGTGCTGGAATAGATGGAGGTTCAGGGCACTATGGGTGGGCACACGAGGGAAGAACTCACAGAGGGGCCGCATTTGCACTGGGCTCAGAGGGAATGACTAGGAGTGTAGCTGGTCAAGAGTATACCTGGTAGGAGTGCATCTTTCAGGATACTTGAGGATTTACAGTGATAGGGAAAGAAAATCTCAAACAGAGGTAGGGCTGGCTTATTCAGCAGCTCTTCCTGGGACTCGGGTTCTTTCTCTACTCTGTCATCCATGGTGTTGATTGGATTCTATAGTCAAATGATGGCTGTCAGCAGCATGGGGGGGCTATGTGTGTCCTTCTCCTTCTCTAGTGGGAGAGAGGGGAATCACTCACTTAAGCGTGAATTATAATTGGATTGGACAATTTTGGAAAAGATAAGTCACATGGCAGTCCTCAAGCCACTCAGTTGTGTGGGGAATGGGGGTTGGGGGATTCCAGAACCAAACAGAGGCCAGGTAGGAGGCAGGGAGGATGGGTAGCAATGAAGAGTGTCCACACTGGAGGAGGGGAAGATGCATGGAAGGGCATTTCTGATTGAGGGAACAGGCCATGTTAAGGGTTGGTGTCAGGACTTGAGTGTTTAGGGGATGATAGGAGCCAGGTGGGTGGGGGACAGTTGGAGAAGGGGCTGAGAGGCAGATGGCCAAGGGCACGGCCTTGAATGCCATGCTGGGGACTTCTGGGGACAGGACGAGGGGAATGAGATGCACGCTGAGCACACCCCATCCCTCCCTCCTTGGATCTCTTGGTGGCACCATCCCAGGATTACCATCCACAGTACACTGGGTTCTACAGGTTTGGACAAGGCTGGGGCCTGCGTTTCCACACATCCCCTTCTCTTTGGGGTTCTGTCAGGGCTGGCCACACATGGAGATGTGGGAGATTCGGAAGGTGGAAGCAGAGAGGAAATTCATCATTCTCAGAAGGTCACGGCCGTCAGACAGATGCAGAGTTGCCCAGGGGTGTCCAGGGTCCCATTCATCTTTCCAACTCCTGTACTTGCCCACCTCACCAGTGGGGGGTCCCAAGCTACCCACCCAAGTGCTGGACTGCAGGTTCCCCAGAGGCAGCAACCTCCACAGCCCCCACTTCCTTCCCACCTGCCCCCCGCCCCGTTCCCACACTTCAGGCTATTGGTGCCTTTCTCTGGTCCTCTCCCAGACCTTGACCTGCTCAACCCACCCACATCTGTGTAAGCACTAACACCCAAATGCTATAGGAAACCCCTAGTTGCCTTAATACTTACCCATTCAGTGGAGCCATCCTCGAGTAATAATAGCTCAGCTTGACCCGATTAGAGAGGCTGAACTGTAGTGTAACAGCACAGGCTACTGGCTTCAGATCCTGGCTCCCCGCCTACCTGCTGTGCAAACTTAGGTGAGTTTTCCACGTGTCTGAGGCTCAGCTTCCTCCTCTGAGAAGCGAACCTCAGAATAGGACTAGTTGAAGAGAGTTGACAAGGCGGTACTATTTGCAGTGTCCTTGGAACTTAGTAGGTGCTGTGTAAGTGTTAGCTGTTGTCACCACCTGTTTGTCGTGTTCCAGGCAGCAGCCCAGGTGTTCACACAGGTGTTAATTCATTTAATCTCCCCAACAATCCTGTGAAAGTGGTAGTGCTATTAACCCCATTTACAGAGTCACAGAGAGGCTATTAGGTTGGAACATATGAAATTGCTAGTTTTGTAGGTCAAACATAGTTCTGTATCAGCAATTGCATGTGGCTCACAGCTAGCATGACTGCAGGTCTCAAAGCCGGGCAACCAGCCCAAGCTATGCAGCCTGCACTTTTACTGGAGCACCTACAGGGCACCAGAGAGATGGTGTGTCCTCTATTACAGCACTTACAGTATTACAGCAGGGCTGTCTATGTAACAAAGGCTGAGCACATGGAAGAGGGAGCTACAGGCTATTTTTCAATACCTTTCCCCTACACCTTAGATCATTTGGGCATATTGGACATAGACATCACCTATTCCATGAAGCCTTCCCTGACTTCTCCACCCAGAGAACTCAACCTATGCGTGGAGTCAAAGGTGGGAGAGGGCCCTGTTTATCTGGGGGACAGTGGGAAGTTTTATGTGGCTGGGATGTCCACTACTTAAAGAAGAGCCTGGAAAGGACCTAAGCCAGAGGAAAAAAACCTCAGATAACAATGGGGGTTGGCTCCGTTGTCCCATGACAATGAACCATCCAGGCCAGCTCTTCTTACTCATGAAATGCCACTGAATCTCTTGATCTTTGCCTGCCCTTAGGCATGCTTCAAGGTGCTCCTTGGTGAGGGCGCATCTGGGAGCCTGAAATGACCGGTCTGGCAGGAGGCAGGCAAGTTTCCAAGCCTGGCTGGCATCATAGGGACCTCTCGGCTTTTGCCTGAGGCTGCAGTCCCTGGAAGAGTGACCTATGGACTTGGCCTCTGCCCTGGAAGTCTCAGGCAGCCCCATGTCCCACCTGCTTCGCATCCTCTGGACCTAACCTGCCTTCCTGAACCCAGCCCCGCAGCTTTCTTCTGGGAAGCACCATATCCGCCCAAGCTCAGGGCTGCCCATCTGATCCTGATGTTTGTCCTGCACTCCCCCTCAGGGACAGGGCTAGTCTCTTCTTATCTGGGGTGAAGGAATCAGACAGAATATACCAGAAGCCAGGTCTCCCAGAGGGCTTTCCCAGGACTGTCTGGGAGAACTGGGGGTGACCTGGGTCCCCCATCCCCTTGCATGTGTTAAGAACTTGGGGTGTGGGTTTGGGCTCCCTTGTAGGAATCCTGCTCTGGCCCTTCCTAACCAGTTTCCTCCTTTGTAAAATGGAGCTTACAGATAAATTGGCCTCCCTCCGAGGCCAGTCAATGTTTAGCAACTGGCTCTTGGAGTATAGGTTCCAACCTAAAAATGGGTTGGCATTTTTCTGTACCTCAATGATTAAGGTGAACGTGAAACAACGAAGATGTAGGTACAGACTCGACACTCGCTTGTCAAAGGCATGAGTGACTTGCTGAACTGGATGATATTTTTTGAATACAGAAAAAAGAATCTCTTTTTTGGGGGGCTACTCACAAACTAATAGCTATAGACAGACATGGGAACACTTCTTTTTTCATTTGCAAAATTAATATTTTCTCCATCACGTTCTTAAGTCTAGAAAAATCAACAAAAAAATAAGTCAAGTCTTTGTCAACTTTCCTAGTGACGTCACTAAACACGGAATTGGGAAGAGAGACTTAGTAGCCATCATGACATGGCATTTCCACGACCGAAATACAAGAGAAGTGCATGGTCCCAGCGGCATAGAGAACAATAAAGTGCAGTGAGATAATTTGGAAGTGATGAGTTTTGAGGATTTATTACTTTTGTTTTTAGTATAATTTATTTGTGAATTTATGTAATTTAATTCTAAAATAAATAGTCATATTTAACACCCGACTTGTAAAATTCACAATTCCTGAAAATTTAATAATTGGTTCTTGTGAGCCAGTACAAGCTGGCTCCAACATGTCTCCCCAGGGTTATTGTGGGGAATAAGTAATTGAATGTTTTCAAAACGTTCAGAAAACCCTGGCATATTGAGTAAGCCGTCCATAAATGTTAGCTAATCTTATTACTGTTAGGGTTCTTGATTGGAACTTTAGTGAAGTCAGGGGCTGAGGTTAGGTGTGTTTTCCCACTAGACCGAGTTCCACTGGAGGACAGGGACCTTCTTTTGTTCTCCTGGTGTCTAGCACAGGCTGGCCTGCAGGAGGTGGTGAGTGACGCTCTCTGTGTTGGCATTTTTCCTGCTTGACCTAGATGGATGTCTGTTTCACTCTGGCTGACTCTGGGTCCTTCCCGGCATCACAAGCCACAGATGCTATCAGGTGAGCCTACTGGCCTTTCTCAGGGCTTGTCTGGAAAATCTCACAAGAAGGTGCCTATGTGGGAAGCCCCCCTTCTCAGGTACTGACCCGGGAGAGGAATCGAAGGCAGATATTCTCGGCTCCTTGCCTGCTTTCTGCTCTTTAAAGAGACCTGGGGGTGTTTAGAAGGTTAACTAAAGCCTCCTGATGTTGGGATTGAAGTACCATGCCTCTTTATTCCATAGGGTCTGTGTCTATAGAATCCACATGAATGAAGTGAGGTGTAGAGATTGTATTAGCTATTATAGTACAAGTAATTAGAGGTGACTTGAAGTATATGCAAGGATGTACATAGGTTGTATGCAAATACTATCCTATTTTAAACCAGGGCCCTGAGCATCCCTGGATTTTGGTATCCATGATGGGTCCTGGAACTGAGCCCCAGTGGATACCCGGGAAAGACTGTACTTACAAAAGGTGGCTCAGTTTCCATCTCCCTACTGAGACCAATGGATGTGCCAACGCTATGCAGGGAAAATCATGTACCTGAGGACCCAAATCCTACTGAGGGAGGGACACAAGAGGAGAGAGGAGCAGAGAAGTTTGCTCAGAGTCTGATAAAAGTAGCATGGATGCTTTTTCCTTTATCCACAAACATTCACTGAGCATGGGCCATGGGCCAGGATGGCACTGGCTTCTGGGAATATAAAGTAAAAACTTCCACAGCCTTTGCTCTCCGGGAGATTACATTACATGAGAAGGAAGCAAAGAGCCTATTGGAAGGGCTGTCACTGGATGCAGTATGGAATCCCCCTCAGCCAGTTCCAGCTGGTCAGGTGGGGGCAGTTGGTCCTGAAGGGGCATTGGAAAAGCTCAGCAGAGAGGTGATGCATGGTTTGCTTGTTTCAAGATGGGGAGGTGCTCACCTGATGGTTAAGGGACAAAGGCCACTGTGCTGTGGGCAGGAAGTGCCTCATGGACAGAGGCAAGGCCATGTAGGAGGGTCTCCTATGACCCAGGCAGGTGGATGGAAGGGAACAGGGCAGGGCTTAGCAGAAGAACCAGGCAGCAGCAAGAAAGAAAAGATGAGACCATAAAGAGATGGGAATGAATACGACAGAAGGTGAAGGAAGACAATGAGACGATGACAGGTGCCCCAGAATAGAGCCTAGAGCCTACACAAAGACAGGGGCAGGCAGCTTATTTGTAAGGTGGTCATGAAAGCTTGAGTGAGGGAGCAGGGAGAGAGAGTGTGAAACACAGAGAAATAAAGAGTGCACAATTCCTGTGGGCAACTGAACACAAGCCCACCAGGACGCTCTAAGGAACTGTGGAGAACATGCCTTGGGACTCTCCCTCCCAAGGATGGGAAGTTGACTCACCTGCTCCCATTTTCCATTGATTGGCAGGTGCCCCAGGGGTGTTAACTCCTCCATGTTCTGGTCTTGCTTGTGTTTGAGACAAGGGGTCACCCTGAGGCCAAGAGGGAGAGAGTCACATCAGCACACTTGAAGTGAAACGCTGGCAGCAGGTACACAACTGTCTCTCAGCTGTGCTGAAGTCAGGAGGGCCAAAAAGATGTGACATGGAGCTCTAAAAGTATTTGCTAAAGCAGTCAGGGGAAGAGTGAGTTTCAAGGAGGAGGATGGGCTGGCAGGTCACCTGTCACGGAGAAGTCCTGGATGGAAAGGTCCAGGATGGAAAGAGTGGGGTTTGCATTGGGGTTCATTGGATAGGCAGTGACAGAGCCAAGTTGTGCTGGGCTGAGGAATGAGAGGGCAATGAAGAAGCAGAAACAATGGCAAAGGGATTTTTTTTTTTTTATGGATCACTGGCTGTGAAGGAAAGACAAGGAATCTGGCATTAGCTGATGATAGACACAGAATGCAGAACTCACTGAAGATAAAGAGGATAATGGTGAACTTGAGGTACTTCAGGGTTTTCATTCCAAGTTTTCTTTCCTTCAGACTGTGTGTGTGTGTGTGTGTGTGTGCGCATGTGCTGGGACCAAAGAGAGAGAAGGAGAAGTTGCTTTCTTCTTGGGACTGTGAGATGAACATGGGCATTAGAATCTTTGGTTCTGCCACATTGTGATCTTGGCCAAGTACTTGGAACTCAGTGTTGTCATCTATAAAATGGGGATAACCATATTTCTTTCCCAAGGTTGTCCTGGGCTTCAGTGAGAAAAGGTTTGTAGGAGAGTCTGACACAATTGGATGGTCAGAGCCTCAGCATTGTCTGAGGGACAGCATGGTGGTGAAGAGCACAGACTTTTGAGCAAGACTGCCTGCCTGCCTGAGTGTCGGCCCCAGCTCTATGCTCTCCAGGCCATAATGTACACAGCGACAGCACTGACAAGTGTAGGGGCGTGATTAGACATGAGGCTGGACTGGTAAACACGGCCAGAGAGCTGAGGCCCGAGCCCAGGTTGAGGCTGGATTTCAACCACCGTGGCCACTCCGCTACCCCCAGTGACTTAGTTTCTCCTCTGCCAGGAGGGGTGAAATGACACACACCTGTCAAATGTGTGGCTCAGATACCAGCACTCCCTATCCCTAGCAAACATTATCGATGGAACAGCACGTTCTGGTGGAGCTTGGACATCGTCTCATTTATGGCGCTTCTTGACAGGGGCTCCAGGTGGGCCCTGCAATCAATCAGACTGGCCATATGACATTTTCCATCTAGGTCTAGGTGAACTCTCTGGATGCTTTTGTTCTTAGACCTGGACAAGTGCAGCTTCTGCCCAGGCCCCATGCTTTGCAGGGGTTCTCTCCAAGTTTTCAGTTAATGTATAGCTAATCCCAGTTCTCATTTTTCTACTTGACTGGCTCTCTCCCACCCCTGCAAATCGGGTAGGCTGTAGGGTTTGTGCCTATGGGGCTGTTTCTGGCTCAATTCTAGAAGGGCAAACTATTGAGTAGATTACCTATGCTGCCAGTCATGGTATTTCTTTCCCTTTCTTTTCAATAATAATACTATTAAGATATAGATCACACACCAAACAATTCACCCATTTAAAGTGACAGTCCAGTGGCATTTAGTGTACTCAGAGTTGTGGACCCATCACTGCAATCAATTTCAGAACATTTTTATTGCCTGAGAGGAAATCCTGTACCCTTTAGCCATCACCCCTCATCTCCCCTATCTCCCCCAGCCCTAAGCAACCACTAATACATATTCTGTTTCTACAGAGTTTCATGTTCTGTACATTTCATATGAATGAAATAATAGAACATATGGTCTTTCGTGACTGAATTCATTCACTTAACATAATATTTTCAAGGTTCACCCATGAGGTAGCATGAATCAGTACTTCATTCCTTTTTATCGCTGGATAAAAAATTTTCAATTTTAGGGACATATCACAATCTGTTTATCCATTTGTCCATTGAGACACCATCAGGCTGTTTCCAGCTTTTGGCTATTATGAATAATGCTATGAATATTTTTGTAAGGACACAGGTTTTCATGTTTCTTGAGTATATAGCAATCAGGTTGGTACAAAGATTATTGTGATTTTTGCCATTACTTTTAATGCCAAAAACCACATTACCTTTGCACCAACCCAGTAGGAGTGGAATTGCTGGGTCATGTGTTAATTCTATGTTTAATCATTTGAAGAACTGTCAGACTCTTTTCCATAGTGGCGGTGCTATTTTCCATTCCTGCAAGCAGTGTATTAGAGTTCTAATTTTTCTACAGCCTGTCCAACACTTATTATTATCTGACTTTTGGATTTTAGTCATCCTAGTTGGTGTGAAGTGGTGTCTCACCGTGGTTTTGATTTGTATTTCCCTAATGGGAAATTTGCATTTCCCTCAATAATGATATTGAGCATCTACTAATGTGCTTGTTGGCCATTTATAAATCTTTTTTAAAGACACATCTATTCGGATCCTCTGCCCATTTTTAACTGAGTTGCCATTTTATTATTGAGTCATAAAACTTCTTTATATATGCTATATACACGTGCCTTATCAGACACACAGTTAGCAAAAATTTCCTCCTACTTAGTGAGTTGTCTTTTCACATTCTTTTTTTTTTTTTTGAGAGGAGTTTCGCTCTTGTTACCCAGGCTGGAGTGCAATGGCGCGATCTTGGCTCACCGCAACCTCCGCCTCCTGGGTTCAGGCAATTCTCCTGCCTCAGCCTCCTGAGTAGCTGGGATTACAGGCATGCACCACCGTGCCCAGCTAATTTTTTGTATTTTTAGTAGAGACGGGGTTTCACCATGTTGACCAGGATGGTCTCGATCTCTTGACCTCATGATCCACCCGCCTCGGCCTCCCAAAGTGCTGGGATTACAGGCATGAGCCACCGCACCCAGCCTGTCTTTTCACATTCTTTATGATGTCCTTTGAAGGACAAAAGTTTTAAATTTTAGTGAAATCCAATTTTTGTACTTTTAATTTTGTTGCTTGTTCACTTGGGGTCACATATAAGAAATCATTGTCCAATCCAAGATCACAATTGATCTCTAGGAGTTCTGTAGTTTTAGCTCTTCTGTTTGGGGGTTTGGTCGACTTTTAGTTAGTTTATTCATATGGTTTGATGTAGGGATACAATTTCATCCTTCTGCGTGCTGTCCCAGCACCATTTTGTTGAGAAGATTATTATTTCCCCATTGGATTTTTTTGACATCCTTGCTGAAGATGAATTGACTATGAGGGTTAATTTCTGGATTCTCAAGCTGATTAAATTAGCTTACATGTTTACCCTATGCTAGTACCACACTGTCTTTATTACTGTAACTTGGAAGTAAGTTTAGAAATCAGGAAGTGTGAGTCCTCCAACTTTGTTCTTTCTCAACATATATTTTTTTCTATTCCAGATTCCTTGAATTTTTCCATGAATTTTAGCATCAGCTTGTCCATTTCTGCAAAGAAGCCAGTTGAGATTTTGATAGGAATTGCCTTGAATCTGTACATCAATTTGGAGAGTATCTGCATCTTAACAATATTAAGTCTTCTCACCCATGAACATATTATATTTTTCATGTATTTAGATCTTTAATTGCCTTCAACAATGGTTTGAAGTTTTTAGAGTATAAATCTTGCACTCCTTTTAACGTATTCCAAAGTATTCTTTTTGACACTATTGTAAATGAAATTGTTTTCTTAGTTTCATTTTCAGATTGTTCACGATATGATATTTCTTTTGTGGGATAGCAGGTGATTGCATCGTGAATGGTGCTGATACACTGATTTTTAATGATGTATTTAGACAGACAAACACTTCAAAATAAGATCTGCCTTACACACACGAGGGGCATCCTAGCGCCTTTGAGTTCTGAGACATCATTTTCTTACAACAGTTTTGTTTATTGATTTATTTGTCGAGGGCCCCCTGTGGGCCAGACATTGTTTTAGGAGTGAGAGGCACAGCAGTGGGTGCGGCAGAGTGTCTGCCCTTATGGAGCTTGTGTTCACATGGGGAAGACAGACAACAAACTAACTGCTAACTAAATACTTAATGTAATTTCAGGCAATCACAAGTCCTTTGAAAGAAAATGAAATAGCCTTAGGATACAAAGTTCAGGGGCACAACGTCAGATTCAATGGGATAGTGGAGAAGGCCTTTCTAGGGAGGTGACTTAGGGACAGAATTAAGTGCAGGCTGAGCTGTGTGGAGAGCTGGGGAGGACAGTAGGCACCAGGCCCTGGGTAGGAAAACAATGCAGGGGACTGGGGGACTGCAGGGGAGCCAGCGTGGCCAGGGCAGAAGGGACCTGAGATGGGGAGAGGAGCTGAAGAGTTAGGCAGGGGCCAGGCTGTGGAGTCAGATGGGCCATGGTAAGCGCTGTGGCTTTTATCCTGAGTGTGATGCCGAGTCAATGGAGAGATTACCAAGAGCTGCAGGAGCCAGGGAAGGTGCCTTGAAAGTCAAGGAGGTAGGTGAGTTCTGCAGGGAGAATCTGCATGCGCAAAGGCTTCAGGGTACGGACAGCCAAGCAGGAACAACAACAGGAACAAAGATGTTGGCAGAAGCTCAGCCTGATTGGAGCAAATGGAGTGCATTCTGGAGCAAGACAAAGGAGAAAAGAGGGGAGGGTTGGCTTGCTCTCTGGCTGTATCATGATCTATCCAGAAGGTAGCATTGGTTTTAGCTCAGAGTTTAGTCCAGAGTCAAGGCTTAGGAACCCTAGAATTGAGCTTTGACCGACATTGACTTGTTTTATGATCTTGGGCAAGTCATCTCCCTTCTTTGGGGCTTGACGTTGTCATCTGTAGAATGGGTGCTTCAGAACAAGAACAACCTCAGGTATATTGCCCCTGTCATGCCTATCTTTGGTGACTGCTTGATTCACCAAACCCTGGAAGAGAGCCCTTGAGGGAGGAGAGAGGCCTTCTGTTAGCTGACGTGGTCTATAGCTGCTCTAAGCTCAGATGCCTCCTGCCCTGAGGTTTGGCAGGGTGACAGAGTAAAGTGCTACCAGGCTATATTTCTCCCTTTCATCATTACCAAGCTGATGTCATAGCCTGTGGCTGGTCTGTAGGTGGCTGAGCTTGTAAGAAGCTAATGCTGGAAGTAAGTGTGGCAGAGTTAATAAGCGATAGGGAAGGGAGGTGGAGAGAGGTTAAACATAGCAATGCCAGGCCCAACTATACCATATCCTCCCAGAAGAAGTTGGGAAGGCCTCAGACACTGACTGGTCCGCCTCCCTTGGTTTGCAGAGGAAGTGAATAAGGCCCAGAAAGGGAATCACTTCTGCCTTAGGTCATACAGCTAATTGGAGGCAGAATGGAAACATGGTTTCTGGTTCTGGACTTAGAGTCTTTCCACTGCACCCCACTGCTTCTGGCAAGTTGAGAGTCAATGCCCCTGGGTCAAGGAGAAACAATTAGCAAGAGGTAGAGAGAGGAATGTGTCTAAATGTTGGTTAGGTGGTAGGAGAAGCAGGAGTGACCAGCCTCCTGGTGGTCACACTTCTCTCTGATCAGGACACACCAGCACAGAGGTGCAGACCCTTGCTCTAGCTGCACCTGCCCTGGAGCCAGGAGCAGAGGATGCTCAGGAATCCCGGAAGCCAGCCTGTGAGCCCTCACTGCATCACACCTCTGTACCTGCCACAGCCTCTCCACCTGCGTGCTATGGCCCATGACACTTTTTGCCCGGAAACCTTTCCTTTGCTCACTTGCAGACAGGATTGGGGCAGGATTATGGCAGCCTCTTCCCTGGGCTGCTCTATTCAGACTCTGGGGACCTTGTAGATGATGAAATTGGGAAAATAAAAGCTGTTGTCATTCTGGTCACCACTTTGGGAAGACAATTTTGGGGATACTTGAGAGAAGGGCTGATTTGTATGCCTCTGACAGACTGGTCCAGCACTCAGGAGACTGTAACTTCCTCCATGACAACCTCCAGGTGCCGTAGTCCACTGGTGCCCCAGTGACATTTGCCACTTTTCAGAGTCTTTCCTCACTCCTTACCCTCTTTAGGGCTCAGCCAGCCTGCTTTGCCAACTGGGGTGTGGTGGCTACTGTCTTTGCCCCAGCCCTTAACCTTGTGTTCCATCCTGACCGTCTGCTCTTCCTAGTGACCATGGGGGCCATGGGCTCCAAGCCAGGCCAATCCGATCTCTTCCTTGGGATTTTTTGCCGCTTGAGCCAGCCTGAAAGAGCTTGTTATCCTTTTTCTGTACAAAGCTATTTAGATATAAGCCAGAGATGCCTGTGGCCAGTATTTCATCCTCCTGAAAAGCTGAAACTGGAAGAATAAAGTTAGCAGTCAGAGAGACAATTGGAGGTTAGCGAAAGCATCCTAGGGTGCTTGGGTGTCTTGATCCCACTGTTCCTGAGTCTGGACCTCCCCTCTTTTTGAGAGAGCTGGTGCCTTTGAGTTTTTGTAGCAGCCAAAGGGACTGTGACTAATCTGTGGGTCTGACAACCCTGACTTGGCCTTTTCATAGGTTGGGAAGACTCTGACAACCTGCTCATGGTAGATCTTCAAGAAGTCTTCCCCATCCCACACTCCTTACAACAGCCATTCCACTCACCACGTGGAAAAGTGGGCAACCCAGAAAGGACAGGAAAGGTGGGGACACACATTTGTTGGTGCTTGACATAGGCTGTCTCATCTCCACACAGTTAGTACTGTTTTATGATAAAACAAAGAAATAAAACCCTATTTTAATAGGTTAAAAAAATTACGATCATGTAACGTGGTTCCTTCAGGTCCTGGGGAGTCTGTGTCTCAGCCCAAATGGCCAGCTCGACAAGATGGGTGCCACGCTGGCCGGCCCCTGGACCAGCCTGCCCCAATTTCTGGGCTGAGCTGATGCCCTGGGTTCAGCGTACAGAGTCTCCTTCCTGGACATGTCTCTGGAGATTCAGGGTTGGCCAGAGCCTTGTGTGATAAGAATCACTGAATGTCAGTGCCCAGAGGACTCTTTGAGATCGAGAATGGAGCGAGTGCATGAGACAGACACTTGGCGAGGATCACACTGCCATGTGGATCTCCTGTCCACACTTGTGGCTGCTGTATGCTGAGCACAGAAAGAGATGCAGGGAACCTGGGCTCAGGAGCTCCCACCACTGCTGCTGTATGTCACACTGCTTCCTGCCTGGTTCATCAGTGTCCCCAGCAGGTGACCCTGAACAATGTTCCAGGGGTCAAATGTGGTCCGAGGGTCAACTGACATGACAGGGAGGCTCTATAGGCTTGGTGAAAGCTGCCTGGTGGCATCTCGCCCAGGAGTATCTAAAAATATAAAAGGGTTAGATTTGGGGACATGTATTTGAGCAGATTCTGAAACTTGCCTCTTGCATTTTGGAATATTTTTTGAATACTTATACTCTGCCTCATGCACTCAGATGTAAAATCTAGGTTTGTCTTCTCTCCTAGTGCCTCTGTTGCTTGCAGATACAGAGCTTGCTTCAAAGAAATAGGTGAGTGGCCCATGCAGTAAATACCCCCAGGACTGAAGTGATGAGCCCCTGGCTTTTCAATAGACCTTCTGCTTGGATGTGCTTTGCAGGCTTGTTGTCACAAGTCCAGGTGACTGGTTGAGGATAGAAAAAGTCACCTATTAGCTTCCCCCATTGCTCCTCCATGCTGTTTGCCTCAGGAAGGAAGCGCTGACCTGCTGGGGTATTCACAACTCATCAACACCAAGCCCTGTTTCGCTTTTCTCCTTGCAGGGGCCTTTCTCTGCAACGTGTTCTTCTCCCTTTCCACTGGCTCAAAGCCTGACCTTTGAGTGGTATCCAGCAGAACGGTATCATGAGAGACAGGCGTGAGGTGTCATTACTGAATACTGCACTGAAACTGAAAAACAGAATGCCTTTAGAGGTATTTGAAGTCCGGTTTCTTCCTTTCCCCCGCCTTTTTTTTTTTTTTTTTGAGATGGAGTCTCGCTCTGTCACCCAGGCTGGAGTGCAGTGGTATGATCTCAGCTCACTGCTACCTCTGCCTTTTGGGTTCAAGTGATTTTCCTGCCTCAGCCTCCCAAGTAGCTGGGATTACAGGTGCACACCACCACAGCTGGCTAACTTTTTGTATTTTTAGTAGAGATGGGGCGTCACCATGTTGACTAGGCTAGTTTTGAACCCCTGACTTCAAGTGATCCACACACCTCAGGCTCCCAAAGTGCTGGGATTAGAGGCATGAGCCACTGCACCTGGTCTTCTTGAAATCCAGTTTGTACTCAACATGTAACACTTTCTCATCATCATAAAATAATCAGTACATCAAACTATCATATATTGAAGATCATCTACATCATATACATACATATACATATATGATGTACATTTATACATCATATGCAGTGATGTTCTTATTCCTTGATCCAAGTGTTGATTAAATGAGTATATTCAGTTTGTAAAAACTTAGCAAACTATAAGCTACAATTGTGTTATCATGTGAAAAAAGAAAAATAAAGGCATGGGGGAGGCAGAGCACTGGATCTGGAGTCAGAACGTCTGGGTCTGAAATCCTGACTCAACCAAATATTTGCTGAGCCAAGTTGCTTCACCTCATCTTCCCTACCTGTTGCCCTGCTGTGTGGGGCTGATTACACCACTCTCCTGCCCTTGCTGGTTAGGAGGGCCAAATGCCAGGGCGCAGGGGGACGACATGGTGTGCAAAAGCTTGGGTCACGGAGCAGTTGATCAGGAGGTCAATGCCTGGTGTATAGGCCACCCCAGCATTTCTTGCAAGAAAGAATGTGGGAGAGCAGCAAGCCAGAGAGAGCTGAGCTTTTGCAGGAGCCATATGAGAGGCAGGACAGTGACTGAGGATTTAACGAGAGGACGATTTGAGCACCTCCAGTTGCAATGCCAGTGAGTGCCTCCCCCTGTGTCCCCGGGACCAGGATGGCGCTAGCTGTTTGTGAAGTGCAACCTGTCCCCAGCAATCATCTATCTGTTTTGCTTCTCTCAGTACCAGCTCTTCAGGAAATTCTCGGCAGGCCCCCTGTGTGCTCCAAAGCCACGCCTTCCCAGCTCATTTTGGCTGCCAGCAGCCTTCCAGCAGGGGCTGCTTGCTCTGAATCCTAAAGCAAGCTTCACCGGGGCTTTAGTTGCTGCACTCAGCAGGGGATGGGAAGGGATGTGGGTAGAGGGTGGTGAGGCAGTGGGCCTGGTTCAGGGTTTCTGGGATGCTGCGGCAGACAGGGTCTGTCTGTGCATGTCTGCGAAGGCTGGCTCGTCAGCCCAGAGGCCGGCCTAGTTCATCAGTCCTCAATCAATGCCTCCAGCACTTGGTGAGCTGGGTTGGCAGGGGGTGCAGCCACTGTGACAAGCAGTCAGATAGCTACCGGGCGTGTTGCTTCAAGAGAAGGAGGTTTGGCCAGGTATAGTGGCTCACTCCTGTAATCTCAATGCTTTGGGAGGCAGAGGTGGGAGGATTGCTTGAGGCCAGGAGTTCAAGACCAGCCTGAGCACTATAGCAAGACCCTGACTCTAAAAAAATTTTTTTCCTCAAAAATTGGCTAGGACTACACCTGTAGTCCCAGCTACTTGGAAGGCTGAGTGGGAGGATCACTTGAGCCTTGGAGTTTGAGGCTGCAGTGAATTCTAGCCTGGGTGACAGATCGACATCCTGTGTCTAAGAAAAGGAAAAAGACTGTTAAGAATCTCCATGATGTAGAGGCTTATAATGGGTGCTCGAGCCTTGCCTTTTCTTATAATGCTCACATGTGGTCGTTCCCTGCCAGCCTCTAGTTCAGCCCCTGAGCACTCAGTCAGGAACAGGAAGCATGGCCCCTGCCTCTCTGATACCTTTGCACAGGCCCTGCCATGTCTCCACCTGGATGACAGCCACAGCAGAGTAAGCCATGTGGTGGAGCAGGCAAACCCTGCAGCCAGACCGCCTGGGCTCAGCTCCCAGCCAGGCCACTCCCTTGGGTTCTGATTTGGGGCAAGAAACTTACCTTCTCTGTGTCTCAGTGTCCTCATCTGCAAAAGGGGGATGACAGTAGTCCCTAATGTATGTAGTCGGCATGAAGTTCAATAGGTTAGTGAGTTCAGAGTGTGAAATAGTCCACAAGTAGTAAAGTCATAATAACACGGTTGTGCTACCTCAAGTCACCTTCTAGGCTATCTCCATCACACAACCTTAGCAATCTTTCTAGATCAGTCTGATCATAGTAAAGTCATCCAAAGGCTCCCTTTGGTTGAAGGTCCAAACTTTCCCATGGCCTTCAGTCCCCCGCTTTTCTCCTCTTGATTGCCTTTCCAAAGGGCACTTTCATGCCCACTGTTCTCTCTGCCCTACAGACACTGCAGATTGCCTGCCATTTGCTAAACTTGCCATACCTCCTCATCCCCTGCCCTTGCTGGGGGACTGCTCTTCTTTCCTCCTTACCTCCCTGGAGTCTTACATCGGTTCTTCAGGAGGCCTTTCAGTTTGTATTTGAAAGTAGAGAATCCCTCCTTGATTTCTCCTTCTCTAATAAAGCCAGCCCGTCCTATGACCTGCCCCATTGACTCTGTCTACCCCAGGTCTCCTGCGCTGAGCAGTGTGTTGTAACCACTCAAGTAAGCATGTGTGTTCCATTGAAGTCAGTGTCCTCTGGCCATGTCGGAGTCCTCTCTGGGCTGGCATGAGTAGACCCACAACAAACAGTTGTTGAAGGAATGAATGAACAAGATGCTTGGTGAATACTTGCCAGATTAGAATGAAGCAGCAGCTAATCTCCTTTTGTCCTTGCAACAACCCCTAAAGCAGATGGGGAGATACTAGCAGCCTGTTGGGACTTAGCTGCTACTTTGTTGGTATAAGTGACATCTGGCTGGCCCCAGGCAGCTGCAAGATATGCCCGGGTCTGACTCTTTTGTACGGTGCTTGCTCTTTTCCCCAGTTAGCACACATCCTGTTGTCTGGGAGGGGTAGGTAGGTTGACGCACAAGAAACCTGGTACTTTCCAGAGATGCTCACCACACTGTCTACATGTCACAGTCCCTCCTGCAGTGTGCACTTGCCCCTCCCCCATGAAGATGCAGACTCCTATCTCCCTGACCTTGAATCTGGGCTTGGACCTGCTTGACCAATACAGTGGGGTGGAAGGGATGTTCTGAGACTTCCAAGGTTAAGCCACAAAAAGCTTTGCAGCTTCTGCTTGGGTCCCTTAGAATTCTCTCTTGGGATGCTCCTTCTGGGAAGCCAGCCACCATACTGAGATAGCCAAGCCATACAAGAGGCCATGTGTAGGTGCTCTGGTGGACAGCCTTGGCTGAGCTCCCCCCGACAGCCCAGCCACATGAGTGAGCCATCTGGGATACCCAGACCGGCCAAACCTTCAGATGATGCCAGCCCCAGTGGACATCTGACTGCAATCCCATGGGAGACTTGGAGTGTGAACTGCCCAGCTGAACCCAGTCAATCTACAGAAACATGAGAGATGGTGATAAATGTTTGCTTGAAGTCACTGAGCTTTGTGGTGGCAACAGATAAACAGAACTCCAAGTTGGACTTGGTGCCAACTGAAGGAAGAAGTGACTGCTGACCACTTCTCTGTCTCCAAAGGGTGACTTCAGAGAGCCCCCAGCCTATGATTCCTCAGAATGTAGAAGAAGGGACTGGGAGGTGGAACCACATGATCTCCATTGTAAGGCTTGCTAGCCTCAGAGATGCTTTCTCCAATTTACACACTGCTCTGGGGCAAAAGACAGAGGGAGGGTTGGAACGGTTTCAAGGTCTAGTTTCCTTAGATTGTGGGGAATAACTAGGTCCAAGTGCACAGGTATAATGCCTTTATAGACATCCTGGTCCCTGTTCTGTCCACTCCATGAAAATGGTCTAGATGCTTGGTACATGAAAGACGGCAGTAAGGAAATGGTGATGGAGCACCCACTCTGTGCCAGGTGGCTGACCTCCATTATTTGATTTGCTCTTCACAACAATTTGATGAGAGTTTCAAGTAGTATCCATATTGCACAGATGAAACTGTGTCAGAAAGGTTCAGTGATGTGTCCACACAGCAAGCAAGTAGCCAAGCTGAAAAACCCAGGCCGGCATCTCTACTGTTGACTTCTGAATGGTCTCAAAGACCCTGGGAAGATTTCCAGGCCGTGCTTCATCCTCAGCTGCTGGTCAATGTCTGAAATCCCCTCATTATGACTTTGCTGCTTTAGCTTAAATCCTGGATCCTGCCAATGCTAATCCCTCTGGAAGGATGATGCATTAAGATGTTATTAATCACCTACCCCAGGCAGAGTGAGGTCCATTGTCTCTCCTGAGAGTCTGTTTTCATGGGAGGGAATGTGGGGTAGATGGGCTGCTTTCAGGGGTGGAAGAGAAACAGGTGGGGCCACAACAGGTTCCTAGCTCAGGTTTTTCTCCATTCTTTCCCAATGGAGCTTGATGATGGGCTTGGAAAAATCAAGAAGATAGATTCTCAGTAGGAGGCATGGGACAAGTCCCATCCCCTGCCTGAGACAGGTGTTCACCGAGCCTGGTGGCAGCCCTAGAAAATGTCTCTTTCTCCAGCTAATGAAGTCCATCCCTGGCTTGGACCTGGGCATGGGCATGTTCCTTCTTCTCTTCGGCTTCCTCTACATCTGGCTGGTTTCCCTCCAAGACTCCTGGGAGAGTCATGTTTAGTTCTGGGCTCCAAACTCAAGGAGTGGCATTAAGCAACTGGTGAGAGGCCAGAGCAGAGAGCCAGGATGAGCGAGGAGGAGACGCTGATTCCTGACTGAGCTGTGCAAGGGTTCTCCAAGGGGAAGAGACCCCAGGGGCTGGAGAGCTGGCTTCCACCCTGAAGATGCCGGGTGGCTAAGTGCTTTGCTGGACTTTGCCCACGCTCCTAATCTTTCTCTTTGGCATGGTTCCAGTTGTGGGGAGGCAGAGGCTCCTCCACATGGGTGATTCTGATGGGGAGTGACTGCCCTGTCACTGGAGCACTGGGCAGAAGGCCTAACTGCCCATCTAGGCTCTGCAGAGAGGCTCCCACGGAAGGAGAAGGGGCCAGGTGACCTTGGAGACCCCTTAACATGCTTGGTTCTCAGGCTCCGAGAAGGGACAAGCCTAGCCTGGTGCAGCAGGGTTTTGACCCCTTGGGGTAAAAGGAGGGAAACAAATTGTTGGGGCTGTCCCGGTTGCTCACCAACCTTCCTGGTTGGTGGTCTAACTTCCCTTCGGCAAGGAGGCCTTACTCCTCTCTTTTCTCCCCTTTTCCTGCTTTCCTGTCATTCACTTAACAAATTCTGGTTGAGAAAATTCTTTCTTGCAATGCCTCCTAGGATGCTGGGCAATGTACTAAGTGTTGTTGGACCCTGGAGTGAGGAGAATCAATACCACCCCTGCCCTTATTGGAAGAGCGGTGGGGAGCTCCTGTAGTGTGGAATAGGGGAGTGAGACGGATTGTAGAAGCCTCGGGGGAAAAAATCCAAGATGGTGAAAAGTGAGGGCTGTGTTCCGGTAGGAGATGGTGTGGGGTGTGCTGGGAGGGTGGCAGTGGGGCCAGGGAAAGTGGATGGTATCCAAAGACAGAGAATAGGAGAACTCATCAGGGCTTGATGGAGTGTTGGCTCTGGCAGGCAGGTGAGGGAGAGGAGGGTGTCAGAGGACTCCTAGGTTGCTGGCTGGAGCCCCTGGGAGAGGGAGGGTGGTCAGTCCTGGGGATGCCTCACAGCAGGGATGGCGTGGCTGGCAAAGCTACCCTCATGTCGGGGAAGGCTTCTGTATTAACGTTTCATTTTGGGCAGGTCTAGGAACAGGGGCCATGCATTTGCTCACACCCTCTCTCCAGAGCCTGTCGGCATCCCTTCTGATCTTCCCGGCAGCTCCCAGAAGCAGGTCTCTTTCTCACGTTGCCTCCTAGGCACCTGCCCTCCTTTCTGCCGCTCCTCTGCTCAGCATTGCAGAGCAGTGGTGATTGACACACCCAGGGACCAATGAACTGCCTAGCTCCACCCACCGCCCCCAGGTTCGCAGAGTCTCTGCCCGGCTCTCTTCTGTTCTCCTCCCCCAAAATCTCTCACGTATCAAAATACCAGACACGATCCAGGGCAATAACAGGCCTGATTTCCACCTAGGGAGACGAGGAGGGCCCAGCTGGGCCTCTTCACAGCATCTGTGATCGACCCCACCTGGCTGGATGTTGCGGGGGCGGCAAGGCAGTCAGTCAGTCTCAGGCTTCCCCGCCAGGGCCTGCAGCCGGTAAACATTCCAGCCCTATTTCCGTGGCTGCCAGCTGGGCTGGAGCCACTGGGGGATGGGAGAGGGGCTTGACTGGGCCTGCCTGTTCGACTTTGGGGGATTGGGTGGTTCTCTGCCTTTAGCTTAGCTCATTATGAAGCTTCTCTGAAGAACTCCCCTTTCCATCAGGCAGTGCTCATGAAGCCAGTTCATTCCCACCTGGGGTTCCCCTCCCTGCGGGCGTGAAGCTGGTGCACCACTGGGTCCCCCTCTCTGTGGGTGTGAAGTTGGTGCACCCTGGGTACCTCTGCCTGTGGGTGTGAAGCTGGTGTACCCCTGGGCCTTCCCCCACTGTTGGCGTGAAGTCAGTGCAGTCCTGAGGCCCTCTCCTGTGGGCATGAAGCTGGTGCACCTCTGGGTCCCCCATCTTGTGGATGTGGCGTCAGTGTACCCCTGGGAACTCCTTTCTGTGATGTGAAGTCAAGGTACCCCTGGATACCTCTGCCTGTGGGTGTGAAGCTGATGTACCCCTGGGTCCTCCTCGTGTACCCTGAGACACTGGGATCCTCGTCACAGGGCTTGCTCAGTCATCTCTGGTGGTGAAGGTTTCTCTCTTCAGTTTTGTAAGTGGTGGAAACTGAGGACGATTGTGTTTACCTTGCCTGCTCCCTCGCTTACCTCACTTAGCTCAGGGCTGGGTATGGGGTGGCCTCAGCCTAGGACAACCATTTTTATTTTGTTTTTTTTTTTTAGACGGAATTTCACTCTGTTGCCAGGCTGGAGTGCAGTGGTGCGATCTCAGCTCACTGCAGCCTCCGCCTCCCGGGTTCAAGTGATTCTCTTGCCTCAGCCTCCTGAGTAACTGGGACTACAGGCACCCGCCACCGTGCCTGGCTAATTTTTGTACTTTTAGTAGAGATGGGGTTTCACCATGTTGGCCAGGATGGTCTCAATCTCTTGACCTCTTGATCTACCCACCTTGGTCTCCCAAAGTGCTGGGATTACAGGCGTGAGCCACCATGCCCGGCCTAGGACAACCTTTTAAATATCAAACACAGTACCATATGATGTTGGTTATACTCATGACCTGGAGATATCAAATGTGATTACTCAGCCATCTCAAATGGGGCAATATGTATGCTAACAGCTACCCCTCCTGAGGGCGTTGCACACACGCTGCCTGCTGGGCTTCATTGAGACCATTTGCAGGCAACAAAACTGATGTACAGAAAGGTGGGTGGCTGGGCTCACCCGGGCCTGCAGAGGAAGTGTCGAGCTTGACTTCATCCCCAGCTGGTTCTGTGTCTGAACACTGAGCATGAGGAAGTGATGGTGGCCAGGACTGGTCCATACCTGGGCTTCCGCACTCTGCCACAGCCCAGTCAGTGTGGTTGGTGCCTGGTATCATTCCTATGTCACAGAGACAGACCAGAGAGGGAGTTAAACTTGCCCAGGGCTGTGCAGCTTCTCTGTGGCATAACCAGGATCGGAACTCATGTCCTCTTTGTCCCTTTCAGGTGCTCATCCCGCTCCTCTCAGCTAATCACATAAAGCTCTCGGTGGCGTTAACATCAGGTCAGGAGGACTAGAAGGGCTGGCCACGAGAGAAGGAACAAGGTGCTGAGGGGTGAAGCTGGAGGCCAGCTATTAGTCTGGCTTGTTATTGACTGTGACCTTGAGCAATTTGCCCTCCTTCTCTGAGCCTCTGTCTCCTCGGGTGTCACACAGGGATGCTGATCATGTCCAGCTTTCTTCAAGCAGTTGCTCTGAGGACAAAGACATGGGGTGAGAACTGGCTCTGTGGTCAGGCAGGGACAGCACCCCCTGCTCCCTTGCCGTGGAGCCCCCTTGCCCTGGGTGAGTCTTGGCCAATGCTCCAGAGCCCTGCACAGCCCCAAGCTACTGGGGGAAGGCAGGGATCTGGCCTGTGCCTCCTGGATGCCGATGCCCGAGGGCTCAGTTCTCAGGGGCTCTGAAATGGCCTCTCTTGGCCGGGACGTGCCATAAACAGTGCCCTCTCCCCTGCCTGTGTGTGTTTTGGGGCTGGCTGGCAGGCTCGGGAAAGCAGCCTGGCCTTATCAGAAGCCCGGGGTCTCTGGTTTCTGGGAACTGTCTGCACTCTGCAGCTTTCTTTCCCAGGGGCTGGTGCCAAGCAGGCCGTCTGAGCGTCTGGCGGGACTCCAGGCATTCTGTGTCAAGCACTTCTCAGCAGCGGGAAGACTGACTTCATGGAGGCCCAAAGGGACCCAGCAAGCAGCCTCTGTCTGCATGGCCCTGGCTGCAAAACAAGAACATGGTTAGCACCCCCTAATCCACACGGGAGACCAGTACTCCCAGCTTTGTTGGCTGGGCCTGGAACTCACACCAATGCCCCTTAGCCACCTCTAGGGAACCTGCGTGAAAGCATCAGCTTTTAGGAGGCACGCCCATGTGCACTGTCCACGCTCATGCTGCACAGGGATGGAGGCTCAGCGCAGAGACCCCACCAGGCCTGTGCTCTACAAGTCCTATCTCCTGTGAAAGTCACTCCACATCCCTGCAAGGTGGGGACTGTGATTGTTAGTTAACACTGAGACAATAGAGGTGCCATGAGGTTGAGAACTTGCCAGCCTCTCAGTCATGTGTGGCTGAGTCAGGTTTGAAGCCAGGCAGGCAGGCTCCAGAATGCAGTGCCCACCGTAACAGCACAGGTGGGGGTCCTAGCTCTTCTGGTCTGTAGCAGCCTCAGCCTCATGCATGCTTCGTTATAACCCTGCTCCCTCCACTTCCTGCCTCCCTGGGAGTGCAGTGCATCTTACCGAGGTGGAGCTGGCTGAGCTCAGTGTAGGTGCTACCTGTGTAGATGCCAGGTGGGTATATACTAGCCAGGGTGCCCACAAATAGGGTCCAGGTACCAGGGGCAGGGTGTTTCAGAAGAGTTGGCAGGGACATAAGGGGCTGTGTAATGAGGAACAAGGGCCCTGTGTGCTACCCAGCTGGAGGTCCTTGTGGGGGTCAGGGTCTCAGTCCTCAGCTCATCTACAGATGAGCAGTGTCATCTGTAGATACCTGGGGCCTAGAAGGTGGGGGAGGTGGCAGTCCTTGGTGCCTATCCACTGTTCTTGAAAACCCCCCTCCTGGCAGAGCTCTCTCCAATACCCATGACTACCTGATCATGTTCTTGCTTGAAAATTTGATGGGACAACTCTTGGCTGTCCACATTGCATGGCTTTGTGGCTTTCTTGGCTCTCCACGTGGCTTTCTTGGCTCTCCACATTGGTCCTCACTGCCCTTTCCCTGCTCCAGACTGATCTCCATTTCAGTCCCTGCCTTCCTTCCTCTGTGACTTGGTCCCAGCAGCTTCCCCAGTCAGGCCACGTTGGAGCACATATGTAAGGAAGGGACTTCTCCCTTGCCCTGGGCTCCCTCAGCATCCTAGGCCAGCGGGCAGGAAGTTCCCCAAAGGGTGACCAAAGGGAGCACCATGAGAGAGGCTTCTGGGGCCATTTGCCTTCTCCAGATCATGAGATCCTGGAGGGCAGATTTCACAGCCCATTAGTTTTCACAATTTCCCAAAATGTTTGTGGATTACATGGATGAAGGAAAACATGGAGGATCCCAGAGTGGAGGCAATGCGATGGGTCCAGGAACCCGGAGACCCAAATCCCTTTCCCTTCAGTGTCTCAGGAGGAGAGCGGGGAAGATGCTATGTGCCCTTAAGGATTTTCTTGGATTCTCTGACAGGCCACCCTTTGGGGAACATTTGCATTTTAATTGCTGAGGGCTCTCCAGGCTGGCCTCACTCAGCTCCCTTGTCCGGGAGCATCTGCTGTCCAGTGCTGGCTTCCACAATGTCCCCTTTTGCAACCTCTCTATCCGGCCTGCTCAGGTAAGCATGAGCTCTCTCCTTTGCTCTGACTCTTGGAGTGGTGACATTTTAAAATACTGTTAATAGCTGATATTTATCCAGTGCCACACTCAGTCTCATAGCTGAGCACTTACACGCTTTATCTAATCTCATCTGCACCCCAGCCTTGTGAGAGAGGCCCGATGACCATCCCACCCCATTTCACCAGGGAGGCCTCATTTGTCTCCATGCCCGGATACCCCTTCAGAGGCACAGATTTGCCTGGGTGGGGATCATGCCTAATTGCTCCATACCATCAGCCCCCAGCAGCAAGTGGGTGCTTCGTATTGGTTGGCCAAAGAAGGGGGAAATAAGTGAATCTTTGTGACTCTAACCCTTCTCAGGGGCCTCACTAGCATCCTAATTTGAGAACAACTGCTCTGGTGCTATATCTTAAATGAAAAAACAGGGTGTGAAACGTGGTGTGTGCATGCATGTGCACTTGTGCATGTGTCTGTGGAGGCAGGGCATGGAGACTGGGGAGGCCTGGAGGTCATGGCTGGAGTGTGGGCACTGAGTTCTGCTCTTTCGAGCATCCTGGTTCTGTCATTTGGGGTGAGATGCCTAAGCTCTCTGGGCCTCAATCTCCCCTTCTGTAAGGTGGTAATCTTGATACCTGACAGGGTTATTGGGAGGACAAAGTGAGTTATTACACACAGAGCGCCTAGAACAGTATGTGTCCTCTAGTAACAGCTAAGTAAGTGTTTGTTACGATAATCAGTAAATAGGGAGAAGGAGCTCCACGGAAAGGTAGATGTACCAGTACATGGGCTATGTAAGGTAGTCACCAGTGTATTTACCTTATTCTGCCCATCTCAGCTCCTTAAGCCCTCCCACAACCCCGTGTGACACCTGAGGCAGCTCAATTCTCTGGTTCCTTAAACAGAGAGAGTATTCATGGAGAGGTCACATGAGGAGGTGGTGGCCCATGCAGGGGTCTTGTCGCTGTGAGGAAGGGATGCTTCAGAGTGACACAGGGTGGACTGAGGGGCCTGGGTCAGCAAGGCTGAGGACAGTTCCACAATGACCACAGCTGAGTGCCAGGGCAGAACAGCTGACCAGATACCATCTCTCTATCCCTGCCCAAAGCCCCCCACCCCATCCTCGCCGGCAACTTAGACCAGCCTTTCAGGAAAGACCAGATGGAGGGAGAAAAATTCTCAGTTGACTGAGTTGTAATCTGCATTTACCAAAGAAAAACCTTGAAGTGGCTGAATTTTTTTTTTTTTTTTTTAGACAGAGTTTCGCTCTTGTTACCCAGGCTGGAGTGCAATGGTGCGATCTCGGCTCACCACAACCTCTGCCTCCTGGGTTCAAGCAATTCTCCTGCCTCAGCCTCCTGAGTAGCTGGGATTATAGGCATCCGCTACCATGCCCAGCTAATTTTTGTATTTTTAGTAGAGAAAGGTTTCACCATGTTGACCAGGATGGTCTTGATCTCTTGACCTTGTGATCCACCCGCCTTGGCCTCCCAAAGTGCTGGGATTATGGGTGTGAGCCACCGCGCCCGGCGAAGTGGCTGAATTTATCCAGGATTGACTAGAGTGGAATTTCTGCTTTCAGGGAGAATGAGGCTCAAGAGGGATATGAAGTTCAGTGATAGAAAAATAATGAAAATTGTATATTTTGTATACATGCCTATGTGGCTTATGAAAATCTCACCACCACATGTTATCCTTCCTGTATATAATTTCAAAATATGTGTACTTATGTGTATTAATGTATATAAACTGAAAGAAAGAAAATTAACCAAAGTTTATTGGTTTTCTCTGGATGA
This sequence comes from Callithrix jacchus, assembly GCF_049354715.1. Taxonomy (NCBI): domain Eukaryota; kingdom Metazoa; phylum Chordata; class Mammalia; order Primates; family Cebidae; genus Callithrix; species Callithrix jacchus. The sequence continues at coordinate 51,801,578 of NC_133513.1, read as the reverse complement.
AGGGATTATGGACTACTTTTAATTGTCCTTAATATACTCTACTGTATCTTTTCAATTTTCTAAAGTAAACATGAGCCACCTCTATGATTTAGAAAGATAGAATAATTATGTAGCTATGAAAGGTGGGTTTATATTGTTCTTCAAGCCAGGCAGATTGGGCCAGTAGATGATGTGAGCCAGGTCATGGGAAGGTGTTAGGCCAGGGGCTATGTCCCCAGAGGGACGCTCCCTTTCCTGAGCGCACTTGATGGGGATTGTTCACGTCACGAGTCTCTACCTGCAGCTAAGACCCCATAAATATTCTTTCCCAGAGAGGAAGGCAGAGAGCTTTTGGTCCCATCCTCTAATGCTAGCAGGAACAATGGTCTCCCTTTTACAGATTAGAAACAGGAGGCTCAGAGAGGTCTAGTGACCTGTGCAGGGCCACACGGTAGGGAGCAGCCATGCTGGGGTTGGAACTCAGACTTCCAGACCAGGTTTGCCTCACACCACGCCGCCTCTGCTGGTCAGCAGGAAGTGGTTCCAGGACAAATCTCTAGTCCCATGTCCTCAATACCTAATGGGGATTTACGACTCAGCGAAAATAAAAGCTTAGAGGGTTTTTTTGTGCCTTGTCCAAGGTCACACAGCAAGAGCAGAGTTGGCATTAGAATTCTCATGCTTGATGCCAGAATACGAAGATACTCAGAAAAGAGCACGGTATGGGACAGAAGGACAAAAAAAGAAGTGAAAAGACAGGAAAGAGACTACAAGTGCTTCCTGAAACAAAGAACACAGTCCAGCTTGTGTGCGCATGTACACGTGTGTGTTGGGGCTGAGTGGGAATGGCGCTGCAGTGTGGAGGGAAGGCAGGAGGTGAGAATGAGAATCAGGGAATAGGGCAGGGGGAAGGAGGAAAGAGACAGATGGGAAACAGTCCGTGAAAGCCAAAAACCCCAAGTCAGACAAATGTTTATTTTATTTAGTGTTGATAACAGGGGAAAAAATGCTGATGGAAACTCACAAATAGCACAGGCAAGTGCCAGCTCTTTAGACCCTAGTGGGAAGTGCTAGAACGTGCCTCCTCCCAGCAGGGAGGAGCCCCCCTGCCGAACATGATGCTTGCCTAGGAACCTACCTGAGGAGACTTCGACAGCAGAAAGGGCCCTGAAATGGGAGCCTGGGGCTAATTGCACGGTCAGGCTGCTCCATTCTCAGAGCGCCAGGTCCTAGTCTATTTGAAGGCAACACCATCATTCCTGCATTGTCCACCTGATGAAACCATGGGAAGGACTTCACTTTTGGCCAAAGTGGGATCACAAGAACTGTCTCCAGCCTACTGCCTGGAATAGCAGCAACAATGTGAGCAACAGCAACAAATAGACAAAATCTGTGAAGCCACAGTTTTCAAGGCAGTGGGCCTCAGGAAGTGAAGTACTGTGATTTCTCAGAGATGGGAAACAAGGAGGTGAGTTCTGGAATGGTCCCAGGCACCTCCCTGGAGAGAGAGTTCCCAGGCTGCAGCACAGGGAGGTGGACTTCCTGATTTGATGAGATGGAGCTGAGAGTGAAAGGACACCCAGGTGGCAAGAGTTCACAGGATGGTACACAGGACAGAGTACTGGAGACAAGACACATACACACACACACACACACACACACACACACCCCTAGAGAGCTGCAGAGACTCCCCCCCCCCCACACACACACACCTAGAGAGCTGCAGAGACTCCTCCAAGTATTCAGCAGAGTTCTGGTCAACACATACATGTGAGGAAATTATCTGAGACCAGGAAAAAAAATCCTCTAAAAGGGTTTGAGGGGACAGCATGGAGCACCTACAGGGGTGGAAATAGTTACTCTTCCCACCAGCTAGGCTGGAAAAAAAATCTCTTAATTCAGAGAAGATTGAGTAGAGTACTCAAATGCATGGTCCATAATCAAATATTCCTGCTATTCCAGAAAAAATGCCAATCCCCCACCCCAGTTACTTTGAACCAAGTCCAGACTCAGCCCTGTCTCCATAGTTGGTTTTCATAGCTCTGAACAGAGCAGCCTCCCCTGACCGTCTTTATTTCTCATACTGTTGACTTGGCGAAGCGTTTGGGTCAATTGTTCCATGGGGCACCCTGCATTTGGGATGTGGCTGGCGTCCTTCTTGTGGTGGTGTTGGGCTCTTTCCTCTATCCTGGTATTTCCTTACACCAAGTGTTAGGTCCAGAGGCTTGGGTGCAGGCTCTATTCCTTGGGTAAGGATCCTTCATGGGTGGCACTTCCCACCTTATTAAGACGAAATGTACGTTGAGGTGGTAACTCTGCAGTAATGCACCCTTGGCTCATCAGCACAGGCTGCTCATTACAGCTGCTGGGAATGCCGCTCCTGGCCTGCTGTTTTGCCCCTTTCTGTCCCTCACTAAAAGGCATATTAAGATGTAGCTCAGAGTAAGGTTCATATGTGGGCAGCCTTGAATCCACTCTTAGTTTTTAAAAAATCTTCCAGAAGTTTGAGTCTATTTTTTTTTTTTTAACAAAACCTGGTATTTATAACAAATAGTAATGACACATGGTGAGTTTTGAGGTTGTCACCTATGGGACCTACAAAGTAGGGTGACCAGTTGTCTCTGTGTGCTGGGGACTGAGGGATTTCCTGGGAGAGGGAACTTTCAGTGCTAAAACTGGGAATGTCCTGGGCAAACCCAGATGGATTGGTTACTTTACTATGGAGTGCAGATTTGTCTGGTAACCAGGATTATAAACAAGTAACTTAGTGAGTCAGAACTACCAAGGCTTTAGATGTGGTCCTGTCCCCTCTTTATGCCATCTGAGTAACTGATGGTTGTCTGGGCTTTCCAGTGAAGGAGACGCCAGTCCTTTTCCTAAAAGTGAATAAGTTTAAGTCCTTTTCCTATTCACTCCATTGGTGAACGAGTTTAACTGCTGGAAAATGTGGCCTTCCACTAAATCCCATGAACCCACTTGTCAGCTGGAATTTTACCCCATGGGGCCAAGCATATGATGTTAATCAACCAATTGGACCATTGAAGTCCACACCATGGACCTTCCAAGCAAATATTTGCCAGTGCATTGCTGGTCATGACATTAGGACCCTTCCCTCCACTTTCCCACATTCCTCAGGACACGGTCCAGGGCTTGGCATAAGAGGATCATTGGCACCAAAGCAGAAGCCACACAGATGCAAGAGGACCCTCTGCAGAGGAGATGGGCCTGCTCCCTCCTGCCTTCTGGAATCCAGATCTGCAGGCATTCCCCCCAACCCTCAGGCCTAGCACAATCTGTTCCTCTGTCCATGGGAGAGATGTGCTATCAAAAGGGAGATGTTGTGTGTCCTTACATCTCTCAAGTGTCTGGGAGGGGAAGGGAGTGCCTGAGTTCATCCATTAAGGATGAGCCAGCTGTTCAAACCTGCTTGAGAGGATTTCAAAGTAGAGCCAAGAATTTAACTTCAAGAAGGACCTTGCCTTCTGAAATCAAATCATCTAATTTTTAGGGCAGTTGTTAGACAGATACTCTTGTTGGGTTTAATGCTGCAGCTTTTCCAGAAACTTATGTGGAATGGAGGTCAAAATTTTATGGGCTCAGATGCATTTTCTCACAAGCTGAGTGACTGTTCTGAAGACTTGTGGCTCCCTCTGAGATGTCTCTCCCGTCTAACCAGATCAGTGGCATCCCCTCTGTCTTCCTCTTCTTTCTTCATGATTCCCAGAAGAGCCCCTCAATATGTCCCTACTTCTGATCCTTCCCAGCCTGTCCTGGGAACGCCACAGGCCTTACCTTTTCTGATTGCCTGCTTCATCCTAACTGCCCACCCCTCCCAATCTGACTTCCCAGGCTTGTCTTCCAAGGGCCTCATTCTCTGGCCCCATGGAACTGGCCAAAGTCTCCGCCTTCTTGGCCTGCATCTTCCTTCTTCGGAGACTAGTCAAACCGGTTCTATCTGTCCCCACTTTGGTGTTGGAGAATACTCTTTCTAGGATGACCTCCTACAGGCAGTTTTCCCTATTATTAATATCTTTACGTTCCTCACTGACTTCTCCCTCCTCTGACCTCCACCTCTGCTCACCAGTGTTGCACAAACCCCACACAGACCAGTTTCTCTTCCCTGGTGGGACTCTGTATTCTCTTCAGCCAATTTGTACATCCCTGGAGGACTGGGACCAAAAGTCTATTCCAGAAGCAGTGAGTACTCATTAAACCTCTCATGTATGTTCCTGTGTTTCCAGCCTTTCTTGCTGAAAGATGGGGCATGTGACTGTAAGCTGTGAGCATAAATGGCATGTGTCACTTCCTGACTTAGTCAGTTAAGAGCTGACAGAAGTCCTTCTCCATTCCTTTCTTCCCTGCCACAGTAACCACAGGTACCATGTGATCCAAATCCTGCAGTTATAAGATGATAGAGCCTTTATCAACCTGGTTCCCTGAATGACTGTGTGGATCAGAGCTTTCCACTGCCCTACATCGGACACGTAATATGAGCAAGAAACAAACTCCATCATCTTAAGTCTCCGAGATTTGGGACGTTTTCTGCTGCAGCAGCTAGCATTGCTCAACATTAATACAACATCTTGTTTGTTCTCTCCACCTCTGCTGTTCTCTGCCTGGCAGCTCTGAGCACGGACTAGTTGCCCAGTATGGATTCAGTGGGCTTTTTCATCTAAATGGTAAATTTCGTGGGATGCTAATGGTTATGGAATTCCTAAATGGAACAGCTTAAGAGGGTGTTCTCAGAAGCATGCTCAGTGAAAATTACTCTTGAACTTGACCTCCTGGATAGGCCACTGTCCATCCAGATTTCATTGACCAAATCCTGGATTGCTGTAGCACACTGACTTAGATTCAAAATCAGGACTGAGATCCCTTTAGCCATTGGCTCTGGAATAATCATGTGCCCTCTCAGAGCCACAAGTTTCATATCTGCAAAGTGACCAAATGATATCAGAGCTCCAGAAGAACTGGAGCCCCCATCACTGCCCTTCTAGGGAGGCCAGCCTGTTTCCCAGGAGACAGGGGCTTCTGGGGCCAACACTGCTGTGGCAGTGTAGGTGTGATGCTCCTGGATTTTGGAAGTAAAGAGGGTAAAACAGTGATACAATAAAGAGAGGTGCTTTGTAGGGCTGCAGAGCCACAGACTGTGGCCTGCCACATGATCCAATCATTGCCTTTTCTTGGACTGGACAGACTGGTAAACCAGAGCTTAAACTATGAGGGGGACAGGCAGTCCCTTGCCTCACCATGATATGAGTTGGAATTTGTCAGGCCTTCAGGGGTGCAGCTAGGTCTTTTTCACAATTATTCCCAGGGCCTACTTGGAGCCTGGCTCATGGAGAGTGTTGAATGGCTAGTGACATCCCAGCAGTGGCAAGTCCCTGCCATCAGGGTGTTAGCTGAGGCCAACAGTCAGTGGGCAGGGATGCCATGTGAGGTGGTCTGAACAGAGAGATGCCCATCTAGATGTGTCTGGGCTGAGATTCCTCAGTGGCTTCCCTGGAGAAGCTGAGGGGACACCTAGGAAGTCAGCAGCATGGGCTGCGGGAACAGGAAAGGCCGCAATGAGGTGAGGCCCCCTCTTGCCTCCCTGCTGAGGTGGGATGCCTGCAGCACATGTTCCTAACATGTGTTAACCTTGGTGCTCTCCTCCTGCCAAAAAGCTGTCATGGAAGCATTTAGCAGAGGAAACGGTGTAGGAAACATTTCTGTTGTACTTTGGGGCACTGTGCAACTAATGGGGCATGGATGATGGGGGCCGCTGGTAGGGGAGGTGGGGCCTGGCCAACCCTGCCAAAGTCTGTTTGGTCCAGCACCAGGGAAGCCAGTGTGAATAGCATCTGGCAGCCGAAGCCCAGTCCCCTCGGCTGTCATGTGGGATGAAACGCTGGGGACAGGGGCTGAACACCTACCATGCGCCAGACATTGACTTTGGGCCTCATGCATCTGCCACCTCCCTGCATCCTCACCACAGCCTTGCTGTGTAGACACCATCCATCCAGTTACAGACCAAGAAGCTGCCTTGAAGTCGGCCTGACTCCAAGCAAATCTAACTCCACTAGAACTCAGAGGAACTCACAGCAGTTTCCTTGGTGCTTTGAAACCAATGAACCCATTCAGGACATGGGAAACAGCATGTGACATGATCTGCAAGTGACTTGTCTGAAGTTCGGGGGTTATAATCATCCTAAATGAGGATGATTTTATATGGCACAGGTCTGGGGGGCAAACATCAACTCTTGAGGTTGGGATCAGGCTATGGTTTTCATCCTAGGAAGGATGTGTAGTTTGTGGCTTCTTTCTCTCTCCAATCGCAAACACAATGTATGCAGGCAACACACACAACGAACACACATATATCTACATGGATATACTCTTAAAAGTCCACACACCTATCTACATGCATCCTCACTGACATGTATGAACAGACAGTCATGACACTCACATGTGACATACCCACACACACCTGCTTGTGTCCTCACACCCACATACCCACAGGACTGCTTGCTTAATGGACACAGCCCACATCAAATTGCCGACACACACACACACACACACACACACACACTGCCCCTCAGGTGGACATGCAAACACACACACACACACACACACTGCCCCTCAGGTGGACATGCAAACACACACACACACAAGCTAGTGCACATAGCGAGAAGACTCACATTTGCACAGCTCTTTCTCTGAGCAAAGAAATTCTGTCTTTCCCAAGAGAGAACAGGAAAGCGGGCCAGCAGTTCTTCCTGCTTTCTGTCATCTCCCACAACTCTCAAAGACGACGAGCTTTTTATGAAGAAAAACAAAAGCAAAAGAGGGCAGATTGGAGGTGGCAGGGGGCCTACTGAGGATCTCTCTGGGATTAACTGCTCTGCATTTTACCCTTCCAGATTTCAGTTTCCACATGCGTCAAGTGGGGATAAAACTCCCTTCCCTTGTAGAGCTTATAGCCCCTTCCCACAGCCTCTGTGGGAATCATATCATCCGATTCAGGGATGGGAAGCTGTTCAGCCAAGTCCTGGGTGGGCCCCCTCAAGGCTGAATTCCTCATTATCAGTCAAGAGCCTATTCCAAGGGCAAGCCATGCCCGGCTGGCTTAAGTGTGGGAAATGTGGCAGTGACAACCTGAAGGGACATTCATAAGGGTCACACTGTCAGAGCTGCACATGCTGTTGCCATGAAAGATTCTTCCTTTTTCACAGGTGGGGAAACTGAGGCACAGGTGAGCTGAGGCCAGTGGTCCTCAGCTGGAAACTAAGGACCCAGTGCTTAGAACAAGTTCTAAGTTCCCACCTCCCTAACTTCCCCATTCCCCAGTGGACCCTGGGGGAATGACTGTCGGATGCTGCTCTTCTGCCATCTTCCAAGTAGCTCTTAAGGCTTTGAGGATTTGGAGTATGAGGGACTTGACAAGGCAATATTAAATTTTGTACAGGGATTGTGGGAAATTTGGAGGCTGATCTGCTCCTCTAGTTCCAGGTGACGGGACCGCTCTTCCCTGCCTTCTATCAACACCTAACCAAGACATGAGAGCTCCCCTTCTCCCAGCTCATTGGGATTTGCTGTGCTCATGGGTGTACACCCACTGCAGGCATGCACACACATGCACACACATGCATACACATACACACACAGTCTCTCTCTGCTATGCACTCACACAAGAAAACCTGTCCAGGTTTGTAATATTTCTAAAAAAAGCAGATAGAGGCAGTAAGAGTCCCCAGGCTGCCTGCCCCTGGAGTCCCAAAAAACATGTCCAGCTGGTTGGTGTTGGCATAAATTTTAATGCTGTGTTTCTAACTGAGCACTGGGTCTCACTAATGTCAGGGTGAACCCAGTCTAGTCCCTTCCCTTGTAGAGCTTATAGTCAAGTGGAAGGTCACTGTGTGGTCACCAACATGGAGGGGCAGAGCTTGGAGTAGGGCTAATAGGACACGTATCTAAACAGGGTCCTCTAAAGGCCCTGAAGAAGGAATAATGGACTCCTTCTTGCAGGGGATCCAGCCAAGACTTTGCCAAGAAGGGAGTATGGAAGACTGTGAAGGCCACTTAGAATGTTGCCAAATAAAGAAGTGTGGTACGGTGTTCCAGGCCAGAGGACAGCATGGGCACCAGCCAGCGGGCAAAGCCTGCAGCATTTTTAGGGTGGACAAAGGGTCCTGTACAACCAGAGCCTGAGACAAGAGGGACCAGAGAGGCAGCATGGGGACAGGTGAGGAAGAGCCTTCAATGCCTTGCCAAGGGTCTGTCTTTATTCTCTGGATGGGGTAGGGGTCCTGGGATGGGTTTAAAGAGAGAAGAGACAAGATCAAATGAGCAGTTGCAAAGGTCACCCGGTGGCCTGATGGAGGTGAGGAAACCAGCATTTAAACAAAAGCATCAGAGGCTGAAGCAAGGGAGACACAGGGGAGCTACTGCCTTCCTGGCGCTTCCAGGTCAGTCAGGAGGTCCTTGCAACAATGGGGGCAAGAATGGTATGTTGGAACTGTCCCAAAAGGGGGTGTGGGAAGTGAGAGGAGGGATGAATCAGTGAGGGGTCAAGGAGCGGGGGGCATCAAGGACAATGGTGCTGGTGCCAGTGCCCCGGGTCTGGCTGGGGAGCTGGGCAGCCTCACCTTCCCCATCCTGGAGGAGGGGCAGGCAGTGATGTCACATCCCTCCCCAGGCTGTCTCAGCGGGAACCAGCCATTGTTTGTCAGCCTGTGCTGTCCCAGGAGCTGCGGCTCAGAATATTAAAATCTTTCTCAGGCTTATCTCCTCCCCATCTCGCTCATTTGAAATCCCCACAACTGGGGGACAAAGTTACTTTAATCCTCTGGTTCCTATCAGCCTAATTACAGTTTCAGTAGACAACGGACTGGGCTCTAAATGAGATCTGAGGACACTAGAACACATTATGTTGGTGCTAATAATGATCTGTCTTTGTTTTATCATTTCTTGTTGTTGCTTCTCATTTTGGCTGCCTGAATTCTTAATGCCTTCGAGTGTCTCGGGGAGATTGCTTCCTCTTGCTGGCAGGCCGGGACACAGTTCCAGACTTGCATGTGAAAATACCCAGCCTGTGCCTGCAGCTAACACGCCAGCCGCCATTTACATTTCAATCAGCCCTTCTGTTTGTGTGTGAGTTCCTTGGATGGATGAAATTAGCAATTTTGAAAAATTGATTAAAATTGCTGGTTTCACGAAGCCTCAAAACATCAAAATCAATCTTTTTTTTTTTTAAAAAAAGACCAAAATTCTTGTTGGACTCACCATGTCTGCAATATGAGAAGCTGCTGATTGCCAGTGGGATGGTGAGAACCTGAGGGCTGGGGCTTCTCTTGGCTCTGGACACACTACTGTGTGACCTTCTTAAGTGTTTGACTCTCACTGGGTCTCATTGTTCTTTCATCTGTGGAATAAAGGGGTTTGACTGAATAGGGCACCTCTAAAAGGCTCTTCTCCAGCCCTGGCACTATGTAATTATGTACTCTGAGTCAGGTTAAAAAAACCAATGAATCTCTGCAGGTAGAATCTGCATTTAGATGAGGGTGAGAATACCAACAGCAGATATCATATTAGCTAACATTCTGAAGTGCTAAATCAGGTGCTTTATATGCATTATTTACATGCATTTAATCATCACAGGAAGACTATGAGAAATACAATGATAATCCCCATTTTTAGGTGTGGAAAGGGAGGCCTACACCCTTCCCCACATCCAGGTGAATAGTTGCAGATAAAGGCTGCTTTGAACTGTCCAACAGAGGGGGTCTCCTAGGGGCCCCCTGCAATGGCTCTGGGGGAGTCACACACATGATTGACACTTGTCAGGCTCCCTGGCCTGATGGGGCAGTGGACGTTGGCAGCAGACATTCGAGGCATCCCTGGGTCTACTCTCTTCCCTGAGCTTTGAGTCAATGTCTTGAAAGTTCTGTTCATCACCTTTGCAGCAGAGATGGGTCAAAGAAGTGAAATGGTAATCAAAGACGCGCATGTGATATTTTCCTAAATAGTGTGATCTGTTCAACAGCACAGACCAACAGTCCCGAGCACGGTCTTGGCACAGAGAAACACTCCATCGTTACTGGTTGGTTTGAGGAGAAAGACACTTTGCTGCTCTGGGCAGTAGTAACTTTCCTTCACCTCTTATTGCCCCACCCTTCATGAGCCTCCACTTGCCTCAAGGGGGCGAAAGTAGTCTCCCCCCTCTGGAAACTGGGCGGCTCTGCTCCCTCTACTGCAGTCTAAGTAAGACATGTCATGGCCATTTTCTGTCTTTTGTGGGTCCCCGTGGCACGGCTGCCGACCACGCTTAATCATAAGAATCACCTTTGATTCTTGTTTAAAAAGCCAGGCTACTCAGAGCCTGCCCCACCCTTCCTGACAAGAGCCCTCACCAGTCTGGGAAGCCCTGCTTCTCTCAACAGGCTGTAAGTGTGTACGGGGACCAGATTCTCACCTTCCAATTTACTGGCCAAGTGGCTAGCGTGCAGCAGTTCAAATTCTCTTCCCTATCCCATGCGTACTTGTTGAACGCCCACTAATGTTAATGGGAAAAGACAGAGGTACTATGGGAAGTGTACTTTTTCTAGATCTAGAATGGAATCTATTATTTGTGTTTTGTGACCTTGGGAAGTCACTTAAGTCTCTGGGACTTGGTTTCACTGATTGTCAGATCAGAACAATGTCCCTCTTTCTGGACTGTCTTGAGAGGTGGAGTGTATGTGGAATGCATGTGGAATGTCTGTCTGGTACAATGCCTGGTGCCTAACTAGCTACTCTTTCTGCCAGAGAAAACCCACCCCCAAGAGCCCCATCCCAAGGCTGCTGTGAATCCCCAAGTGGCTGGCACAGTGTGTAACTCCTCCTTCAAGAGAGGAGGATGCTGGGGGGTTGGTTAGGTTCATTTACCAGGGAAGGACCTGCCTCTGTTTACCAGCCTCATATAGCATTTAACTCAAGCATTGTATAAATGATGATGTGTTGTGGACCTTCAGGAAATTCACAAATAGTCGAAATAACGAACATAACTGTCTCCAGTGTCAGGGTTGTGTTTTCCTGTGGAGCACCATGGTAGGCTTACAGCCTATGCAGTGACAAGTTGGAAGGCGGCAAGAGATGATGATGGAATGAATTAGACCCAGCTGTTTCTGTGAGCCTGGCAGCTATTCAAGGGTGCTTCTCTAGCACCTTGGTTTATACCCTCAGCACCACATGGGCAGAGCCGTTGCATTGCAGAATCGGGGTTTCCCAGCTAAAGGAAAAAGGGTTGATTAAGCCAGCACTTACTTTTTGTCTGAGGATGAGAGACACCCAGCTCACCCTGGATTAAGCCAAAAAGAAGTGTTATCAACTCACATGATCAGAGTCAGTCCTGGTTGAACCCAGGTGCTGGGTAGAAATGGTTATTTCTGTTTCTCAGCTTCCCTTCCTCTCTGTTGATGTCATCCTCAGGCTGGTTGTTCCTACATGGTAGTGGAAATGGCCCCAGCAGTTCTAGGCTCATGTCCCGCCCGACGGGCAGCTCCAACAGGAAGCAAAGCTTTATTTCCAACAGTTTCATCGAAATCCTGCAAGGACTCTCCTTGGCTCGCTAGGGCCATGTGTCCAGCCCTGAACAAATGCCCATGGCTGAGGAGTGGAAGGCACTGACTGTCCAGACCTAGTTCCCTTGCCCAACCCAGGCCATGAACAGAGAGTTGGGCAAGGTGTCTCCTCTAGAAAGAGAGGTGAGAGGCTGAGTGGGCAAAGACAAGAGAGGTCTAAGTCTCTCGGCAGAAGTGAAGGTGCCTTCTCATCTCTCTTTATGCACCACCCCACCCTGACCAAATACCTTATTGTTTAGGCCTAAATCTTTTGGTTTTGGCCTATTAAAACATACAGCAATTGAGCAAGTGGAAAAACGTCAATTTTATCTTATTTTAGAGTCCCTGAATCTGGATTCCGAGGGCAAGGATCAGGGCTCAGAATGTTTACTTGGTAGATTATCCCAGGAAGTATATGGAGGGTTCCAGAGTGGAGCTGGGAAGGAGGAAAGCCATTGTAGGAGGGAACAGTGAGTGGGGTTCTACTGTGGGCCATGGGGCTCAGCTGCAGCATGGCCCTGCTTAGTGACTATGACAAGCACACTCAGACAGGTCTCCCTAATAGCAAGAAAGCTTGAGTGTTTTCAATCAGCTTCTGTCTTTCATTGGTTAAGGATTGTTTCTGGGATATAACTGCCTAGCACTTTGGTCCAGCTCTATTAAGGGGAGAACAGGATGGTGTGGCACTTCCTTGCCTGCAGATGGAAATACAGGTGCTTGAGGGAGGAGGCACCAGTGTGTGCAAGCATTGCCCACCACAGCTGTAGCTGACATCCAGCAAGGAATGCCAGCAGCCTCTGCTACAAACTGAGGGTGGCATCAGATATTCAGGAAGGATTGTTAATTTTGTTAGGTACCTTAATGATATTGAAATTACAGAGAAATATGCTCTTACTTTTTAAAAAATACATTCTGAAAAATTTAGGTGTGAAATGTCATGGTGTTTGTAATTTGCTTTAAAATATTTCAGCAAAAAAAAAAAATGATGAAGCAAATTGTACAAAATGTTAGCAGTTGTTAAATCCAGGTGACAGATATCTGGATGTTAATTATACTATTTCTACCTTACAATAAGTTTGAAAATGTTCATTATATAAAGGAAAACCCAGGGCGATGCTAGGGTTTCTGTGTATTTGCTGGTTGGGTAGTGGCTGCTTTTCCATATTTCTCTCTATCCTGGAGTTTAGTGCAGTAGTCAGGAGCTCTGACCTGGCCTCTAAGTTGTTGTGTGACCCTGGAAGTATCTCTGAGTCTCAGTTTCTCTGCCTATAAATGAGGGGACAGGGTTGTTTCAGAGTTCTAAGATCTGCCACACTTGGAGACTTTGTGAATCAGTCAACAGTTTCCAAAGTGAAGTGAAAATTCCAGAATCTCAGTAAGAAGAGCTTTGGAATTCTCAGTCAGCTGCCCTCCCTGGACCCTTGGGTTAGGGACCTGTAGGCCGTTAATCATCTGCTCCAAGATTCAACTTCACATCAGTGACTTGAAAAATGATCCTTGGAAGGATTCAGGGCTACCCTGTTTTCTTAAAAACTGACTTTGGATTGCTGGGCTGTGTCATGATTAAGGTCCTGAGGAGGGGGCCAGTTCAGAGAAGAAAGCACCAGTACCTTAAGCCTCAGTGCAAAGAAGAGAGGCATGGAAGCAAATATATATATATATATATGTATTCTTACACTGCTAATTTTTACCATAAATGATGTCAAATTTTGTCAAATAATTTTTTAATATTGTATTGAGTTAATCATATAAATTCACTTATATTTGAATATTAAACAAATATTTAATTCACAGGATAAACCCCACTGGGTCATGGTGTGTTATCCTTTTTGTATTAATATATTGTTGAATACAATTTGCTTATATTTTAGCAGCAATTGTGCCCCCTAAAGGGTATTGGTCTGTAGTTTTCTATTTTAATAATGTATGTTTTCTGGTTTAAGTATCAGCATAAGTTTGCTTCATAAAACAAATTGGGAAGAGTTTCCTCTTTCCCTGTTTTCTAAAATAATTTGATAGATCTGATTTTTTAAAAACTAATTTTAAAAAATAGAATCTGCCAGTGAAACTATTGGAAACTAGTGCTTTCCTTGTGGGAAGGTTTATAACTATAAGTTTCATTTCATTAGTACATATAGGGTTATTTATGCTTTCTATTTCTTCTTGAGTGAGTTTTGGTAATTTGCACTTTTCAAGGAATTTGTACATTTTCTCTAAGTTGTTGAATTTGTGACATAAAATTGTTCATGCTATTTCCATATTAACCATTTAATTAAAATAGGGTCGGTAATATGATGTCCTTTTTTTTATTCCTGAGATTGGTAAATTGTGTCTTTTTTGTTTCTTGATCAGTCTGGCTAGAGGCCTAGCAATTGTCAATTGTGTGATCTGTTTTTTGACCTTGTAAAACAACCAGCCTTTGTACTCATTCCCCTGGTGTTTGTCATTTTCTACTTCATAGTTTTATGCTTTTATTTTTACTATTTTCTTCCTTCTACTTTTTTGGAGTTTATTGTATTCTTCTTTTACTTTATGCATCAAATAGGGGCTTAAATGATGGACTTTAGGAGTTTCTCTTTTCTGATATCAATACAAAGTTGTCATTGCATCTTAGAGCTGCTTTATCTGTATTTCACAAACTTCATATGTTTTGTTTTCACTTTCATTTAGTTCAAAATATTTTAAAATCTCCCTTATAATTCATTTATTGAGCTATGGGTTATTTGAAAGTGCATTGTTTAATTTGTAAATATTTTGGGCTTGTGCATATATCTTATTATGAATTTAAAATTTAATTCCACTGTGGTGAGAGAACATACACAATGCTATGTCAATACTTTAAAATGTATTGCTATCTGTTTTATGTCAATTACTTTGTGTTATGCACAGCAGACTATGTGGTAATGTACAGGTGAGCCACCTCTTGTGGAAAAAGAAAAGTTCTGATTTGTAGCATTTGCCAGTTTTCATGGTATAAATACTTGCACCATGGCCAAATTCAACATGGTGTTACTAAATGTACTATTATAAAGAAACGTGCACAATTCTGTAAGCTGCTACAAGCGAGCTTCAGCACAACACCGGGAATGCGGTCTACTTAGTAAGTATTCCAGGTGCACTGGGGAATTATATGCATTTTGTTGTTGTTGAGTAAAGTGTTCCATAAAGGTCTATTTGGTTAAGCTGCTTAATATGTTATTCAAGCCTCCTCTATCCTTACAGATTTTCTGTCTCCCTTTTCTGTCAATTACTGGTACTACTTTCTGTGTGGTATAAGAATCTTACAGCAATAGAATTCCTTTCTCCCCTCCTGTTCTTTGTGCTGTTATTGTCACATATTTTACTTACGCATACATTAACAACCCCACACCACATGATTTGTACATTAAGTAGTCAATCACCTTTTAAGGAAAATAAGAAATTAGAAAACACAAAGCTTTTTTTTTTTTAAACCTACCCACATATTGAGCATTCCTGCAGCTCTTCATTCATTTGTATACACTCAATTTTTGTCTGATATTTTCCTTCAGCTAGAAGAACCTTGTTTAATAATTCTTATAATGCAGGTGACAATGAAAATTTGTCTGAAAATTATTTATTTTCTCTTTACTTTTGAAGGATATTTTCACTGGATACAGAATTCTAGATCAATAGTCTCTTTTCCTTTCCTTTTAATACACTAGAGATGTTCCATCGTCTTCTGGCTTGCATAGTTTCATATAAGTCTTTATTATTTTTTAGTTATTTTGCCCTGTACATGATGAGTATTTTTTAAATCTGGCTACTTTTTTTTTTTTTTGAGACAGAGTTTCGCTCTTGTTACCCACGCTGGAGTGCAATGGCACAATCTTGGCTCACTGCAACCTCTGCCTCCTGGGTTCAGGCAATTCTCCTGTCTCAGCCTCCCAAGTAGCTGGGACTACAGGTGCACGCCACCACACCCAGCTAATTTTTTGTATTTTTAGCAGAGGTGATATTTCACCATGTTGATCAGGATGGTCTCGATCTCTTGACCTCGTGATCCACCCGCCTCGGCCTCCCAAAGTGCTGGGATTACAGGTGTGAGCCACCGCACCTGGCCCAAATCTGGCACTTTTAAGACTTTCTCATTTTCATAAATTTGGTTATGAAATGCCTTGATATGATTGTCTTTGTATTTATCCTGATGGGGGCTTTCTTGAGTTTTTTGACTAGGTCAACTAATACTTTGAAAAACACTTAGAAAACTCAGCTATTACGTCTTCAAATAATTTTAATGCTCTCTTCCTTTTCTTTGAAAAATCTATATTATATAATATAGTTATGCTATTGTGATATAATAAAAAAATACATATTATGGCTTTTGTCACAGCTCCTGGTTCCCAGCTCCTATAACCCTCATAATTTCCCAAGTGACTAGAGCCATAGGCATATTTTTTTGCTAAAAAGATTTAGACTTTTGTCCTCAGTTCCTGAAACAGCTGCACAGTGATACAAATGAAAAACATGTCTTTTATTATTCATAGCAAGTCTCTTTCAACCACACCTGAATTTATATTAATTAGGTGATTATTTTGGGAAAGCCCTTAGATAATCACAGGATTGGGGCTGGTTGCCAGTGCAACCGACCATGTGATTAGAGGGTTGAAACTTTTAGCCCCACTCCCTCATCTTCTGGGAGGGAAGAGGGTCTAAAAGTTGAGTGGATCACTAATCACTCAATGATATAATCAGTCATGCTTACATAATGAAGCTTCCATAAAAACCCAAAAGGACAGAGTTTGAGGAGCGTCCAGCTTGGTAAATAAGAACAGATTAATGCACTGGGAAGGTGGTGTGCCCAAACCCACAGAGGCAAAGCTCTTGTGCTTGAGAACCTTCTGTATTGTTTGTGTCTCTTTATCTAACTGTTCATTTGTGTTGTTTAAGAGCTCTTGTGCTTGGGAACCTTCTGAATTGTTTGTGTCTCTTTATCTAATTGTTCATTTGTGTTGTTTAAAGTAGTCTTTGTATTAAATGGGTAAATGTAAGTATAATTGAATGTTTCCTTGAGTTCTGTGAGCCACTCTAGCAAATTAATTAAACCTACAGAGAAGGTCATGGGATTCCCCCTCCCCCCTCAGTTTAGATATGGTTGGTCACAAGATATAAAACCAGACTTACAATTAGCCTCTGAAGTTGGGACAGTCTTGTGGAACTGAGTCCTTCACCTGTGGGATCTGACCGTATCTCCAGGTAGATAGTACCAAACTGAATGGAATTATAGGGCACCCAGCTGGTATCTGCTGGAGAATTGGTTATTTGTTGGAAGAAATTGTCACACATTTTGGACACAGAAGTGTTCTGTGTTATGTATGAGGGTAGACAGAAAACAATGTGTTTTTTTTCTTTAGAATGGTAAATGACTGAATATGGTCCTTTATGTCACTGAGGCTCTGTTTATTAGCTTAAAAAAAATCTGTTTGCTTCTATTTGGATAGTCCTTGCCTTCTATTCAGTCTTACAGTTTCTATTTTGCAGTGTTTAATCTGCCCTTAAGCCTGTCTGGTGAATATTCCATTTTAGATATTGTAATTTTTTGGCTCTAGGTGTTCTGGAATAACAAAACCTTTTCTTTTCTCTCTTCAGTATGCTTATGTTTTTCTTAAGCCTGAATATATTTATAATAACTGTTTTAAAGTCCTTTTCTGCTAATTCCCTTACCTCTATAATTTCTGGTCTTGATTCTATAGGTTTATTCTATTGAAATATATTGCGTTACTTTTTATTGTTTTATTTTTTGCATGTTTGGTTATTTTTAGTTAGATGCTGGACATTGTGTGTATATAGCTATTGAGTGTCTAGATTTTGTTGTGTTTCCCCCACCCATAAAGCATATTGAGTTGTGTTCTGGTAGCCAATTAATTTACTTTCAGGTCATCTTGAACTTTTGGGCTTGGTTTTAAGTTTCATAGGGTCTACAGTAGTCTTTACTCAAAGGAGAGATCAGTTGTACCACCAAGGTGTGCCCTTTGTGGGATTTTTCCTAAGTGTTCCAAGTGTTTGATAAGATCTCTTTATTTGGTTGGAACTCAAATGTCTCTCAGTCATGCCAAGCTTTGGTATTAGTTCAGCCTAAAGTTCCCCAGTAGTTACTCCCTCTCTGATGATTGTTCTTTGCCTGGCTTACTGAAGTCTCTACACATTTATAGCTCAGTCAAAGACTCAGGGGATCTTCCTGAAGATATCTGGACCTCATCCTCTGCATAGCTTCTTCCTCTTTAGGCCTCTGCCCCACAAGTTCCAGCAGCCGCAGCCTTCCCAAACTTGCGTTTCTGTCCTTTCAGCTCATGGAGACTGCACAATGTGCTTGGGTTCTTGTGAACAATTGCCATGTCTGCTAAATGCTTCTAGGCAGAAATCTGCAGAATCATAGGGAATGCCTCCTTTGTTTCCTTTTTCTCAGTCACTACAGTACTAAAATGCTTGTTTCAGTGTCTGAAGACAGTTGTTTTACATATTTGTCCATACTCCACTCCCACTCCCAGCATTTTAGATGGTGTGGTAGGCAGAATATGGTCCTTTAAAGATGTCCACTCTGGTACCAGTGAATATGTTATGATACATAGCAAAGGCAAGTTAAGATTTCAGATAAAACTAAGACTGCTGGTAAACTGACTTTAAAAGAGGGAGGTAATTTTGGATTATAATTGAAAAGGCTCCTAAAAGTGGAGGAGGAAGACAGAAGAAAGAAAACCAGAGGGATGGCAGTGTGAGAAGGATTTGGCCCAACCTTGCTGGCTTTGAAGACAGAAGAAAGAAAACATGAGCCAAGGGAAGCGGAAGCTGGAATAGGCAAAGAAATGGAGCTCCTGCAGCTTCCAGAAGGAGCACAGCCTGCTGACACCTTGATTCCAGCCCACAGAGACTCATTTTGACTTCTCACCTCCAGATCTATCAGATAATAAATGTATATTGTTTATGTACAGCAGGAATAGGAAGCCAATATGAGTGGGAGAGCTGTTCTGGTACTATCACTCTATCATGACTGAGAGGACACATTTACTATTTTTATTTTTGTTTGCCTTAAAGTAAAAGATCAATACTTGAGACCCACTACAGATGTTTTGATTTGGTCAGAACGGAGGCATTAAGATTTTTAAAAATTTTCTTATTGTTCTAATATGCACCCAAGGTTGAAAACCAGTGACCTAGTCCAACCTTGTCAATTTACAGCTGAGACCACTGAAGTGAAGAAGAGTTAGAGGCAAATGCGAGTGAAATTTCAGTCTGCTGCAAAAGACTCTGCCTAGAGGAAGGAAGATAGGATATATGGCCTCCCGGGAGGCTGTCTTTTGGCATCCAGGCATTTAAAATTGTGGCAGGAGGTCTGCAATGAACTTGGATGCAGGATGTACATCCTCAAAAACACAGGGCCAAGGCCAACCCATTAGCTATGCAAAACTATGGATTTTTGCAGCCCTAAAATCAGTTCAAACAGCCTTAGTACCCCAGAAGTGCCCAACTATAGTCCTGGTGTGAGTCTTTGGTTGGTTTTGATCAAGTTGATGAGAATGCTGGTGTTTAACAGACTTTAGCATGCTGGAGGACCACAGGGTGCATTCTGCCAATGCTCACATCAATTGCTTCTCCAGGTTTACATCGCAAGCGTGGTGCTCAGTTAGATTTCAATCATTGCATGCATTAAAAAAAAACAGTACTTTCACTGAGCCAGCAGGAGCCAAACATTGCCTAGATTTTGGTGTTCAGCAGTGTTTTGAGATTTATTGATTCATGTTCAAAATTTAAGAGATTCTAAGATTTATTCCTTCATGAGCTCATTTGGTAAAAAATGTTTCTCCTTTCTTCTTCCCATTCCTTTTCCTCCCTTCTCTTGCTTTCCTTTCTGTTTTCTCCCTTTTTAAAGTTAACCTTGGTCACATCTGGGCAGGTAGGTGCCTCTGCCAGTGGAGCACATCCAAATTAATAAGGAGGTGGATCATTCCAGGGTACCTTGACTGCTTTGATAGTTTTCTAATTCCACAGTGTCTCTATATGGTTCTTCCCTGCTACCCAGTTTAGGATTTTAGGCTGATAACATCTTGCACCTTTCTGTTCATGGTCAGATATTGCCTCTCTGCTCCTCTTTCCGTAGTGCATCCTGAGCTTTCCTTGGACCTCAACTCGCTGTTTGGTTTAGGAAACCGTAGCCAGCAAGCTGGCACTTTGTAGGTGGCTGGGGACAGATGCCGAAGGTGAAGACAAAAGTGATGATTAACACTTATGGAGTGTGTAAAACTAATCTGAGTGCTTGACCTTCAGAGCCAGGCTATAGACAGGTACTAAATATTGCCTTTATTTTATATGAGAGGAGACCCAGGCACAGAGAGATTAAGTAACTTTTGCAGGAACACACAATAAATAAGTAGCAGTCTGGGATTTGTGCCCAAGCAGTCTAGAACCTTAGTTTGACTCTACTGCTAAAGGATCAGCCCTGCATTCGGATTAAGGTATGTCACATCTCAAAGCCATGCTCCAAAGGACTGAAAGGCATTGCCCTTGCTGCCAGCTGTATGCCTTAAACCTCCTCCATAAGCTACTGCAGTTGAGTCAAAGCATCAGTTGTCATAGTCTGTGCATTCAGACAGAGTCTGAGTTTAGAGCCTCTATGTTCTAGTGTGTGCCCTTGGATCTCAGTTTTCTCACCTATAAAATGGGGCTAGTAATATCTCTTTCAGACAGCCATTACAAGGATTCAAATGAAATTGTGTATGTAAAGAGCCTGGCCTGAAGAGTCCACCACTTATTCAAGGGTGGACCTAGGGGAAGAAACGCTGTGAATGATTGATTGGCATCAACGAAGAGCCATAGAAAATGGAATGTGAAACAGTTTTATTTTTTACTTCTTATTTGAAATTTAAAAGTTACAAATACAGCACAGAGGGCTTCTGTACACCTTCACCCAGCTTTCCCTAATATTAGCATCTTATAAAATTTATTAAACCCATTACAGTAACATTGGGTTTACTATACTAAACTGTAGACTTGAGTCAGATTTCACCAGTTTTTCTCTTAATATCCTTCCACTGTTCCAGGATCCAGTCCAGGCTCTCGTTGCATTTAGCTGTCATTCTCCTTAATCCCCTCCAATCTGTGATGGTTCCTCAGATCATCCTTGCCGTTCATGACCTTGACATTTGGAAGGGTACTGATGGATGGTTTTGTAGAATGCCCCTCAGTCTGATTCTCCCCGCCGCATGGTGAAATTGATGTTATGCATTTTTTGGCAAGAATACCATATAAGTCAAGTGTCTTCCCTGTGCATCTGATCAGGGACATGTGGTGGTGTCACTATGTCTTATTACTGGTGATGGTAACTTGGCCATTTGGTTAAGGTGGCACCTACTGGGTCTCTCCACTGCAGATTACGGTATTTTCTTTCTCCTTCAGAATTGGTAAATCTCTTGAGGGAGACACTTTGAGAGAGTTCGAACATGCTGTTTCTCCTCCAGCTTTCACCCATTAATTTTGGCATACATCAGTGCATCTTGCCTGCAGTAATGATGACTGTGGTGTTCTAATGGTATTTTTTTATTTCCCTTGTTCATGTCACAGTTATTAATTGGAACTCTTCTGTAAGGAGGAGCTGCCCTCATTTATTTATTCAGTAACTTATTTAGAAGCATGTGGACGCATGGATTTTTATTTTATTCTAGGAGTGATAATTTGGTACTCTCATGATGTATTTTGTTGCTCAAATTGTTCCAGCCTTGGGCCTTGAGGACTCTCTTAGTTGTTTTCTCTGTCCCTTTGGCATGTGGGGGCAGCGTTGACCCTATCAGCCAAGGCCCAGAGTCCAGGGCACACCATGGTGGTGGTCTGGGCAGCCAGAGTTTGCTTTGAGGTGGCAAGGGCTGGGAAGTGAGAGTGGAATCAAAGGAGGCAGTGGTGCCCCACACCCCTTCTCCATGTAGAATCTGCTTCTCTAAGACCCATTTAGCTGTGACATTTCACCAGACCAATCTTATTTCCCTTACTCACCCTACAGCTGAGGAAATGAAGGCCCCAGGAAGAGAAGGGCCTTGCGGGAGGCCACAGAGCAAGGTGAGTGGAAGGAGAGATGGGGGAGCAACCTGGGCTGGGGCCTTGTCCTCACCCTCCCAGGCTGGCACCCCTACCCCGACATGGTGCCTGACTGCAGGGTAGCCTGTGCCAGGATCTGGGCCACCGAGGGATGAGGAAAGTTTGTTCATCAGCAGAAGCCCAGGAAATGGGAGGCTCCTGGTGCAAAGTTTCTTCAGGAAGCCCTGGGGCTGTTGGCTCTGCTCCTTCCCTTTTTTGCTCAGCTGAAAGGGAGGGGGTATTCTGTGCCAAATCCCCAGCTGCAGCTCAGTGGGGGCCTCTAATCCCCTTCTGGCTCAGGAACATGGTCAGCCAGGTCTGGTGGAGGTGCTCCCAGAGAGCAGATTTCTGCAGGCCTGGGAACCGGGTGCCATGAGGCCCCAGGCCTATCCAGACAAGGGCTGGGAATGTTAGCAGCAGAGTGCAGGAAACAGGCACAGGGTTAGAGATGACAATGAGTTCTGTGAGAGTCAGGGGCTATGTTAACAGAAATCCAGTATGCAGAAGGGGAAGGTGACAGGCTGATGCAACATACAAGACCAGCCTGCAGTAAATTCTCCAACATCTGAGCTCCTCCAGTCCTGACTATCTGCACAAATACTAGGCTCCAGGCTGTGTGGAGACATATCACACCCATGGAAAATAGAAAAGCCTCCCTGAAATCCTAGACACATGTGTGGAAAGCACCGGTTGTGAGGTTTGCCCCCTTTCTTACCTACAGGGATCTTTTTTTTTTTTTTTGGAACGGAGTTTCGCTCTTGTTACCCAGGCTGGAGTGCAATGGCGTGATCTCGGCTCACCGCACCTCCGCCTCCGGGGTTCAGGCAGTTCTCCTGCCTCAGCCTCCTGAGTAGCTGGGGTTACAGGCACGCACCATCGTGCCCAGCTAATTTTTTGTATTTTTAGTAGAGACGGGGTTTCACCATGTTGACCAGGATGGTCTTGATCTCTTGACCTCGTGATCCACTCGTCTCGGCCTCCCGAAGTGCTGGGATTACAGGCTTGAGCCACCGCGCCTGGCCAGGAGGTTTCCTTTCTAACACACATTTAATCCTCACTATCTCCATAAGGCAAGCAGGATAGGGGTTAGGATCACCATTTTACAG
This sequence comes from Callithrix jacchus, assembly GCF_049354715.1. Classification (NCBI taxonomy): domain Eukaryota; kingdom Metazoa; phylum Chordata; class Mammalia; order Primates; family Cebidae; genus Callithrix; species Callithrix jacchus. The sequence continues at coordinate 51,778,834 of NC_133513.1, read as the reverse complement.
ATGTCACAACTAAAGCCTGAAAGAGGAAGGGGTGTAGCCTTCTCCAGGGAGCACAGTGATTCCAGGAAGAACCGAACCTTGCATTCTTACGTTCTGGGCTTTCCTACAAGAGCATTCTGTCTTTGGGGCTGGTTCTTCCATATCTGACATCACCAACAGCCACGGGTAAGCAGTCCCTGGATTCCGTAGGGGTTTTGGAAAGTCCTCTGACTATTGCTAGTGCTTCTGCAGGGGGGACTGTGAGCGTGGGTGGACTGAGACAGACAGAGGCCCCCCACAGACCGACCAGTGCTGACCAGCTAGAGGACTGAGCAGAATGCGTGTGTACAGGTGGGTATGTGCACATGACCACATGCATGTGTGCCACATGAGGGGGTGGCATGTGCTTGGCAGGGTCTGCAGAGAGGCTGTTGGCCAGGTCCTCACTCTCATCTGGCTTTGGCTTCATACTTCCTTCCCCAGCAGGACTGGGGTGGCCAAAGCGCACAGATGGCCATCTGGCTGGCACTTTAGGACACGGTCCAGTGCTCACTTGCAGATTTCTCCTCCCCCACCCCTTCTCTGCTTCAGTGGCTCTGTCAACTCTGCAAAGGAGAGACAGGGCCAGGTCAGAGAGGCATCTTGAGATGGTGTGCAGGGGGCTCAGGGCACAACACTTGTGGCTTCAGGATTTTAAAAGTTCAGTGCTGGGGAGGATGAGGACAGTTCCTCTCAAGCATCACGGAAGCAACCCTGCTTCTTCCAGAGTTGTGGGGGTGGAGGATAGAGGAAGGGAAGGATGTAAAAGGTGCTGGGGCAGGAGGTGAGAGCTGGGGATGGGAACTAGCTTGGGTCCCAGCTCAGGTGCCTGCATATTCCATGCCCTGGCCAGATTGCCAGATCTAGTAAAAACAAGTGGAACTCCCAGTTAAATTTCCATTTCAGATAAACCATGAAAATTGTTTAGGATAAGCATGTCTCATTGCAATATTTGGACATACTAAACAATTATTGTTTCTTTAACTGAAATGCAGACTTCCCTGGGTGCCCTGTGTTTTATCCGGCAGTGCTGTGCCCTGGGTGTGTGGGGTGGTGGACCCTCTGTGGGTCTTTGTTGCTTGCCAGCATCATGAAGGTGATGAGTAGGGCCAGGGAGAGTGGAGGACCCGCCATGTCTGTCTGGGTGGATTCTTCCTGTTTCATACCTGACCCAATACCCCCTGATGGGCAGGGCGGGCACCTGTAGAGTCCATGGAGATGTGTTGGGGGATGGATGAGAGAACTTACAGCTTCCTCTCCCCTTCACAAAACAGGTCATCCTGAGCCAACCTCTGGCACCGTCGCATGAGAGGACCAGCACAGGGGCAATCCTGGGTTACAAGGGTGCCCTTTCACAAAGGGTCCTGGGCTGTCTGCCTATTTCAGGACTTCTGCTTCTTATCTAACCCTGTTCTTGACAACTGCAGAAGGAGACCAGAGAGAGGAAGAGGGTTGCTAAGGCCACACAGCAGGTAGTGATGAAGCCAGAAGCCACCCTCCACCCACCCGACTCCCTGCCCTGTGTCCTCTGCAAAAATGCCCTTCTGGCCCTGCACGCTCTTCTCTGAGCAGAGGAGGGTTATCTTTGGGACCATCCGGGTTCTGTCCTAATAGGGCTTAGAGGGGGTTGCCCAAAAAGTGTCACATTTCTCGAAGCCAGTCTGGCCTCCTTGCTAACTGCTTAAGCATGAACAATTCCATATGTCCAACGGACTGGTGAGCCACAGAGAGACGGGAAGGGGCTGATCACAAATAAGGATCTGTATGAACCAAAGATTCAGGGATAGAGGTCCAGCTGAAGAACATTAAAAAGATTGTGTCTTCCAACACTGACCCCCCAACAGAGGAATTTTTCTAGCTACAAGTGAGTGCCTTACGAATTTCAGACACTAACGTATTGACAAAAACAAATAAATAAACAAAAGTTGTGATGCAAGAAACCTCCTGGGCCTGATAGAAATCTCAATGAGGTCCTGTCTGCTTGGGTTGGTTAAAAAAAATGCAACTAACAATAACATCTGACACAAAATTCTTCCACGGTCCGGATGCCTCTCATCCATTGTTCTCTGGAAAAAATGTCTAAGCGCCTGCATGTTGGCCGTTGTTAGGGGGAAAGAGCTCAGCAGAGTTGTGTTTATTTATTTATGTCCTTTCGCTGCATTCTGATAAAGCGCAGGCAGGCAGGCAGGAGGCACTGCATCTGGCTTCTCGGAAAAATGGCTGCGTGGAGGACTGGGGGCCCTGGCTCCAGACACAGGAGTGTGAGTGGGGGCCTCAGAGCAAACAGTGATTCCATCCTCTCCAGCAACTGGTACTGCAGTGAAATCTCTCAGCTGTCCCTGTGGACATTCCTGGTCCTGCTCGGGGCACTCCCTGCTCTTCCTTGGTCCTGGGTACGTGTGCATGGAGCAGGGGTCAGGCCTGAGAGCCTCCCTCACATTCCAGCAGCCAGCAGTGAAGGGGCATGCAGATGCCAATCCAAAAGAAGGTAGTCAAGGTGGTGGAGGTTCTAGAAACCACCTCCTCTGAAAGAGGATTGCAGGATCCAGGAAGGGGTTGGAGCCTGGGGAGGCACAGGTGTGGGTGCCAGTTTCAGTCCTTCCCTGTCTTTGCACTTTTGAAGGGTTGTCATGGGGCGAAGGGAAATGCTGTGACTTCAAAGGGCAGACATTATGCCAAAAGACAAAGATGAGGCTTCTTTTTATGCTCAGATGATGTTGCTGATGTCAGAACTGGGTGAAAAGTTGGAATGGTGGCCCTGCAATGGGAGCAAGTTCCCTGTCATTGGACAGGTGGCAGTATGCATGGGAATGAATATGGCATTTATTGTGCCCTTACTGAATGTGTACTGGGTCCCAGGCAAGTTCTCACTGTATCTGTGACCTCAGCCAAGCTTTTCTGCAGCTCCTCCTTGTGGGTATTGGACACTCATCTTGCAGAGGGGAGGCTGAGCAAACCTTGAATGAGTATTCAAGCCAGAATGCAAATCCTCATTCTTTCTGGGACACTGTTGCCCCAGCAGAGATCACCCAGTGGAGATGGTGTGGAGGGATTTGAGTTAGTGTAGAAGGGAGCTGAGGGAGTCTTTTCCGGGCTTAGAGGAGTGGCTCATTGCAATATTTGGACATGCTAAAAATGCCGTTGTAACATGCCCTTGTAGCAGCCCCAGCAGGCAGGTATTTTCTCTCCTGTTGAGAAGGGCTGGGGCATTACCTGTCCTCAACCGATGGGCAAGGCATGTGCTCAACTCACCTTTTTTTCCTTGCTGCCCGGTCCACAGCTGATGGATTGGGGCGTTAGCCTCTGAGACGAGGCAGCCTGGCCAGTGGAAAGCCATGAGTTTTGGAGTTTGGCAGACTGGGGCTCAAGTGCTGCTTTCCCTCGTGATTAGCTGGGAGAGGCAGAATGAGGAGCCACGTTCCTCCTGGCCTCCCTGGGAAAGGAGTTGATCCTTCCTGCCTCCCACAGCCATCAGAGGTTCATTAGCCCATGGGGCAGGCAGTGACGACTGTCACCTCATTTGGCCAGTGGGATGAAGACTTCCTCCCCTGACCTAGCATGGATTCAGCCTAGAGATAGTCTCTAGGTTGCGCCAGGGAAGCTCCTTTGGGCAGGGACAGTGCCTCTCTCCCTTCAGACAGCCTGTGTCAGGAACCTGAGTGGGAACATAAAATATACTTGCTGAATGGCTTCTGAGGGCCCAGGAAAGGCTCTAAAGATGGGGTGTTTCATTCCAGGGACCTGCCTGGGACATACATGTGAATTGCTACACTTCGCAGTGTTCAACGATAGCACCAGTGTCCACAACAGAAACCTCAGCCACGGCGGCTTTGCACACTACGGTTACTTTGCTGAAGACCTCATGTAAATCAGCATGCCCAGGCCAGCTACACAGAAACCCCAAGTTCCCTTCTTTCAAACCCACACTGTTCAGATGCTGGAAACTTCTTTCTTCTATGGAGCAGATCATCAGTCTCCTTTAGCTTCTGCACATTTACCTTGCTTTTGCCCCACAGAGACTCCCAGGCCACTCTGGCCCCCTGCTTGGGGACAAGTTCCCCAAGGGATTGAAGACAGATCTCAGCCCCATGGGTCAGTCCTGCTCTCGGTCTGCAGCCCTGCTCTGTTTGTGGTCCTCGCTGGAGGGTCTCTGCTTGCCTCCTGCCCTCCCCTTGCCTGCCTCTGGTCTCTCTCCTCCAGGACTCAGCTCCATGACAACAGGCCTCTTTCTTTGGCAGGAAACCGGTACTGAAGCCTGGCCATGCTCCGAGAGTGCCCGATCCAAGAGCAAAAACACAATCCATTCATTTTGGTAACCCTAGTCCTGATTCCCAGACTACAGTGGAGCTGATGTGTTCTTAAGTCAGAATACACATTTATTTCCTCTTCAATCAAACCAGGAAATTACCCTGAAGTTTCAGAGAGCTCAAATACCTTGTGTAAGGCCACACAGCAACTCAGTAGTCCTGCCATCTTGGGAAACCAAGAGTCTGTCCTCCTGGCCTGGGGTCCTTCCTTGAGAACGTCTGTGGTGGTAACTAGTTTGGCTCCTCAGGCTGGGGAGGACCTGTGGCTGACAGTAATTGATGAGATTCAGTGCTGTGTCTATTGTAGGTGTCCGTGTTGACAACACAGAAATCACGGAAGGACCATTAGGCCTGCCCAGGGCTACAGACACCAGGGGCTTCTGTCCCCCTACCCAGAGTCCAACATGGATCTGGAAATCACCTCACCCGAAGACCCTGCAGCCCAGCACAGGGGGAAGGAGCCGGGGAAGGAGAGAAAAAGGATGCATAGCTCTCCCTGCTCCCCCACCCCCAGAGGAAGCCCACATCATTCAGAAAAGCAGATGTGGGAATATTCGGAATTGTCAACAGGGTTTCCCTGCCCAGGTGTGGTCTGGGGGAGGGCAGAGACACCTATGGGTGGGGCTGCCAGCCCCTCTGGCTTCACAGGAGGAACATTTCCTGAGCTCCAGGGCCCCTTTCATGTGTAGCCCACCACCCACAATAGAAGTTCACTAAAAGAACACACACACAGTGCTTCAGCGGTCTGCCTTTGCCAGGAGCTCTAGAAATAACTCGGAGAGAAGCATCTCTGTCTCATACTCACCACCTACAGAGAAAACGGTCTAATATGCTGCACAGCTTGGCATGGGGAGAGGCTCAGAGATGGGAATGCAGAAATGAAGCTGTGTTGGGCGATGGTAGGGGCCCTCACGCTCATAGTCAGTGGCTGTCAGAGCAGAGGGCTGGCCCTCTGCACATCTGGGCTCAAACACTGGCTCTGCCACCTGCTGACAGTGTGACTTTAGAGATGTGGGCACCCTCTGGGCTTTGGGGCCCTCATCTGTAAATGGGACTGGTCATATAGGACCTTGCCCACAGAAAAATTACAGCATGCAGGGTAGGAACAAAGTGCAGCTGGTTCTGGAATCCAGGGAGGATAAGGGAAGGACCCTGGATGAGTAAGGACAATGTAGGATCAGAGGGGCCCGTGGTGGCAGGTTCCTCTCATTCCTCCTGATGTGAATCCATTGTGTTCTCTGGGACTTTTGGTGTGGTATCAGGAGAGGAAGGAAAATGATGTGTTAAGTCTAGCTAGCACCCCTACTGTGAAGTTAGGGAAACTGAGGCCCATAGGCTGTCTTCCTGAGGTCACAGAAAGGGAAGGCACTGAGCTGGGCTGACCTGCTGGTCTCCTGCCATCCATGATGGACCATGCCTGTCCTAGCAAACCCTTTGGGGAGCTTTACACCCCCCGGGAGCATGAAGCCTGGGCATGTCTGCAGGAATCCAGAATGCATTGCCTCCAGGGCTTGTCTTCTGCATTTCCTGTGAAAGAGACCAGCACTGAAGTCAATTGGACAGCTAGAGAGAGGGGGAAAGAGACCCAGCTCTGTCCCTCTCCAGGTCATGCTACGGTGCAGGGGCTTGACTCTGTGGGCATTATCTGCCTATCTGTGAAATGGGGCATGACTCCTACCTCCTAGGACTGTTGGTGAGCATTAGTCATTCATCAAACAAATACTGATGGGTATTGATGGCCTGAGTGCCAGGCATTGTTGCTGGTGCTGGAAAACATCAGAGAACTAGGCAGGGGCTCTGTGCACATGCTGCTCCCTCTCTAGTGGGGCAGGCAGCCAGGTGACAAGCAAAAGAGAAACACACAGGATCATTTTACATTGAGATAATAATAAACGGTGCAGTGTGAGGGCGAGTGAATGGTGTGGGTTGGGCTGGGGGCTGTTTGAGGATGAGAGGGAGGCAGGGGTGGATAGTACCTCCCACGTTGTAGAAACCGCAAGTGCCAGATCTTGAGTGTGGTGGGAGTGGGGAGGGGATGCCATGGAGAAGGAGCAGGGCCCGCTGTGAGACTAAGCCAGGCCTACCAGTGCTGGATGCTCCATCACATTCAGGCTGGATGCTGTGCAGGAGTCTGTGGGGAGCCCTCACGGATGCCTCAGGCACCTGTGCCTGGTCGGATCCAGGTCTGGTGGGAAGGTGGACATTGATGTCACAGAGTGTCTGGACTCTGCAGGCGGGCTGAGAGCAGAGAGGATGAAACCAAAGGACAGAGGATGTAAATTGCTGAAATCATCTGCCCCTGGAGTCTTCCCAGATAACACGGGTGTTCTGAGGGGAGGTGGGGGTGGAGACGCAGAACGGAAAGTGAGAAACCTACAGAGAACCGTGTCTGGGTCTGCAGTTCCAAGTATGCTCTGCAGAACACCAGTTCCCTAGTCTATCAGTCCATTTTCACATTGCTATGAGGAAATGCCCAAGACTGGGTAATTTAAAAGGAAAGAGGATTTTATTTTATTTTATTTTTGAGATGGAGTCTTGCTCTGTTGCCCAGGCTAGAGTGCAATGGCGTGATCTTGGCCGAGTACAACCTTTACCTCCTGGGTTCAAGTGATTCTCCTGCGTCAGCCTCCTGAATAGCTAGGATTACAGGTGCACGCAACCACACCCAGCTAATTTTTATATTTTTTAGCAGAGATGGGTTTTTGACATGTTGGCCAGGCTGGTATCGAACTCCTGACCTCAGGTGATCCACCAGCCTCGGCCTCCCAAAGTGCTGGGATTGCAGGCTTGAGCCACCGTGCCTGGCCAAAAAAGAGGTTTAATTGGCTTATGGTTCTGCAGGCTGTACAGGAAGCACACTGGCTTCTGCTTCTGGGGAGGCCTCAGGAAACTTCCGATCATCGTGGAAGACAAAGGGGGCGCTGGCACTTCCCCTGGCTGGAGCAGGAGGAAGAGAGGGGGGAGGTGCCACACACTTGTAAACAGCCAGATCTTGTGAGAACTCACTCATGATGGCAACACAGTACCAAGGGGAGCATCTGCCCCCGTGATCCAATCCCCTGTCTCCAGGCCCCACCTCCAGCAGTGGGGATTACAATTCCGCATGAGATCTGGATGGGGGCACAGACCCAAATCATATCACCGAGTCGAGTGATAACTCCTTTCTTCATAAGAGTTTATTCAGGTATACACTTGTCATGGGCTTCCGGTGAGGCAGACCCCTGTCCCATCTCCTGCTCCAAGACTGATCAAGGAGGAACCATGATCAGTCTCAGCCAGAAGTTCTCCAACTTCCTAAGCTTATGGGACCCTTAGTCTCAGCAATTTTTCTCACTGTGTCCCTAAGCTAAAAGAAATACTTAACCCTCTGCCAAGTTAGGCCCAAACAACTCAGTAAGTATTTAAGTCCTAACAACTTAGCCAATTGCAACTAGCCAATTGTAAAAACACTATACAAGAACTGAAAGAAAAGAGGTATACTTTTAATTAATGTATTCTTTTTTTAATTTTAGAAACCTGTTTTAAAAAATTTTTTGTGAGCAAGTAGAACTTTGGCAAAAAATGTGTGTATTTACGGTACACAACATGATATTTTGATATATGTGTACATTGTGGAATTGCTAAGTCAAGTTAAATAACACATTCATTATTCACATACTTATTTTCTTGTGGTGAGAACACTTAAATGTACTGTCAGAAAATTTCAAGTATATAATACATTGTTATGAACTATGTCACCATGTTGTACAACAGACCTAATTTATTTTTAAATAACTATAATCACTAGTGGAATGGATGCACCTATTGGGCACTGCACAACTTTGCACACTGTGTGTTGGGATTGGACACCAACACCCCCATTCCACCTTCCACACTGATTTTTATTCTATACTTGTTTTATTTCAGCAATCACCAAAACTTCTCAAAGATACGATATCATCAAATGTCTGCAGCATGATAAATGTTGAAACCATGAATTACCTGAGCTAGAGAGTCGTTCAATAGGCCAGGTGCAGTGGCTCACACCTGTAATCCCAGCACTTTGGAAGGTTGAGGCAGGCAGATCACGAGGTCAGGAGATTGAGATCATCCTGGTCAACATGGTGAAAACCCATCTCTACTAAAATACAAAAATTAGCCAGGTGTGGTGGCACGTGCCTGTAGCCCCAGCTACTGGGGAGGCTGAGGCAGGAGAATTGCTTGAACTTGGGAGGCAGAGGTTGCAGTGAGCCGAGATTGCGCCACTGCACTCCAGCCTGACAACAGAGTGAGACTCCGTCTCAGACAGACAGACAGCACAAAGTAGTTCAAGTGGTGTCCAACAGATGTCCAGCATTACTGAGTTTTTCTTGAAAATATTCCTTGATTTTCTTGAAATATGATTTTCTTAAAATATTTTTTTAAATATTTTAAGTTTTTCTTAAAATATTCCTCGGCACCCCTGAATTTGTTGTGGCAGTCTGGGGCTACTCAGCCCTCGGTTTGGGATCGAGTGGACTCAAAGCCGTTACTCATCAGTTTAGGCAGGAGTTTGTGATGCAATTCCGGTTGATGATATGTAGAGAGAAGTCTTTTGAGAGATTTCTAGAAAAGGTTCTCCTCACCCTATCAAAGCTGTCTGGGAAGATGTCTTCTGCTATGGGCTGTTGCAGAGTCTGCGTAGGAACCTGAACCCGCAGCTGCCATCTTCGACCCGGGGGGGCCACTATCCCCAGAAGAAGGTGCTGCTGGCAAAAGGGATGGAGGGGATGTGGCTTCGGTGACATTGCTTGGCTGCTGAGGCCTGGAACTGCCTACCTCTGGACTTGCTGTTTTGTGAGCTAATGCCATCCTGGAAAATGTAATCTATTTAGAACTGAATTTCCTGCTCGCCCCCAGCAAAGAGTACCCTTCCTGATACACTGCAAAGGATGTTTGGGAATACCACGCTTTCTATTCTCCATTAGGGCCACCTATTAAAGTCTCTGAGAAGTCCCACAATCCTTTGTTTACTTTGGTTCAGTATAGTTTGCCAAATTTACTTGACTGAGAAACCTTTTCTTCTATAGAACCTAATTACATCTCACAGAACATTTATTTGCCAAAAAACACACATTTGAAGGGATGCCTTAGATCCCTCCTCACAGCCCCTCAGCCCAGACACACCCCAAAAGCCTGTACACACAGACACCCACCTTAGTGGAGCGCTGGGGCCCACATGTGTTTCTGTTCAATGGGGAAGATTAACCAAAGCCAGATGTACCTGGGCAGCCCACAGGCAGAGGAAGCAATGATGTCATGTTCCAGCCATGCAGGGATTAGCTGCCAGAAAGCCCCCATGGAGGGGTGGGGCCTGGCTCACCAGCCTGCTAATGGTTTCAGCAGGAGCGCTCTGTAGGCTTTGCATGACTGAAGTGCATGACTGCTGTGTGCCTGATGGCTGTGCCCATGACCACTGTGTCCCTGACTGCTGTGTTCGTGACTGTTGTGTCTGTGACCAGTGTCTGTGACCACCGTGTCCCTGACCACTGTATTCCTGACTGCTGTGCCCATAACCACTGTGTCCGTGATTACTGTGTTCATGACCAATGTGTCCATGACCACTGATTCGTGACCACAGTGTCTGTGACCCTGTCCCTGATCACTGTGTCCATGACCACTGTGTCCGTAACCACTGTGTCTGACCACATTTCCACTGTGTCCATGACCACTGCGTTTGTGACTGCTGTGACCATGACCACTGTGTTCATAACCACTATGTCTGTCATCACTGTGTCCATAATCACTGTGTCCATGACCAGTGTGTTTGTGACTGCTGTGTCCATGACCACTGATTTGTGACCACTGTGTCCATGACCACTGTGTCTGACCACTGTGTCCATTTCCACTGTGTCCGTGACCACTGTGTTTGTGACTGCTCTCTCCATGATCACTGTGTCTGTGACCACTACTCTATGACCACTGTGTCTGTGACCACTGTGTCCATGACTGCTGTGTCCATGTCTACTGTGTCTATAACCACTGTGTTTTTGACCACATGCCTGTGACTGTGCCCATGACTGCTGGGTCCTTGACCACTGTGTTTGTGACCATTGTGTCCCTGATCACTGTGCCCATGACTGTTGTGTCTGTCGCCGCTATGTTTGTGGTCTCTGTGTCCCTGACTGCTGAACCTATGATCACGGTGCCTGTGACTGTGTATTCATTGCCACTGTGTGTGTGGGACTGCTTTGTTCAAGAACACTGTGTACTTTTGGGCTTAGTCCCTCTGTAGCTCCTAGGATAGGGCCCTACTCTCACTGTTATCGGTCCTGCCACCCCCAGCAGTACTCTGTGTATCTTGCTCTGGCTCCTGGTCATGCCTCCTCCCATCCCTCAGTCTTGGCCTCCCTGACCCAGGAGGGCAGAACTCTGATGACTTCGGCCATCCCTCTCCACTCTGCAGCCCAGAGAGTATCCACCCTGTAATTTTCCAAAAGTGCCCCCTGGTGACCTTTGCTTTCTGAGAGGAATATTAGGATATGTGCCAGGGTGAGGAGGGTCTTAGCTGCTGCCCCTGATGCAACCAGGACTACTTTCTGCTCATCCTTTTTATTCACTGGGTTCCCACAGAGGATTTTATTGGAAGAAAAATTTTACTGGCAGGAAAAAATATTTCCAAAGTAATGATATTGACCAGTCTTGCATTTTGCAGGGAGGACTGGGGCCTACTGTCTGTGCTGTGGAATCCCTGGAGATTTGTGGGAGAGCCAGCTGGGGTCCGGGCAGGGGAGCGGAGGAGACCGCCTGCGAAGGCAGGACTTCGTTCTCACTGTTGGCTTTGCCTGTCATGACCCAGGAGAAAAAGCACTTTAAGGCATCCTAGAGCAGCCAGACAGCCCCACAAGGCATGCTTTTCAAACTCTGGGTCACTGTTGAGGAAGCAGGAGACAGGCAGAGAAGTACAGCTTTGGAGGTGGAATGCATTTTATTTTCTTAGCCAAGGTTTCGAGGCTAATGCTGGCACTCCCACCAGGCCAGGCACCTTTGCACAAGCGCTCATCTCAGCTCTGGACCCTCAGAACTGCCTGAGCAGGGGCTTTCTGGACCCTCAGAACTGCCTAAGCAGGGGCTTTCTGTGCATTCGGCAATGAGGGCCTGATGAGGCGTGTGCAGGGGTGACTGCACCATCAGGCACAGTGGGCATGGTGCCCACTGCCCAGAATACTTGCAGGTACTCTGGAAAATGTTTCTATTTCTTTCAACACCAGAAGAAAAAAATAAACTTTCAGGTTGAAGAAAACCTTTTAATATATCATATTTATGTATTCCTCTTTACACCAATACAGTTTTAAAATAAGAATTACATATTTATGGGGGAAGGGGTCCATGAAGGGAAAAGTGCCTGCCAAAGTTCCGATGAAGTTATAATGTGTCCTTAAGTAAATGACAGTGAACTTCAGACCTTGTGTTAGCTTGGGCTGCTGTAATAATACCACAGACTGGGTGGCTTAAACAACAGAAGTTTATTTTCTCGTAATTCTGGAGGCAGGAAGTCCAAGATCAAGGAGTTGGCAGGGCTGGTTTTCCCAAGGCCTCTCTCCTTGGCTCCCAGTTGGCCGAGGTCCCCCTGTATCTTCCCATCATCATTATCTCTCTGGACATATCTGTGTCCTAGTCTCTACTTCTTTCTTTTTTTTTTTTTTTGAGACTGAATTTTCTTTTTTTCCCAGGCTGCAATGCAATGGCACAATCTTGGCTTACTGCAACCTCCATCTCCTGGAGGTTCAAGTGATGCTCCTGCCTCAGCCTCCCAAGTAGCTGGGATTACAGACATCCACCAACACGCCCAGCTAATTTTGTATTTTAGTAGAGACAGGGTTTCACCATGTTGGCCAGGCTGGTCTCAAGCTCCTGACATCAGGTGATCCACCTGCCTCGGCCTCCCAAATTGCTGGGATTACAGGCATGAGCCACTACGCCTGGCCCCTAGTCTCTACTTCTTACACGGAGGCCAGTCATATTGGATTAGGGCTCACTCTAATGGCATCATCTTGACTTCATGAATTCTTAAAAGCCTCTATGTCCAAATATAGTACTGAGCGTTAGGGCTTTAACATATGAATTTGTGGGGGACATAGTGCAGCCCTTAACAGATCTTCTTGGATAAACTTATGCTCTTTTTTTGCAATTGCCTTTTCCTTCTCATCTCTCTCTCTCTCTCTTTTTTTTTCCAGAGAAAGAAAAGGACCCTACCTAAAATGCTTTCTGCTTGAGAGAGCATCAGATGGTAAGCTTGCCGAGGCTCCCTGGTTCTTTCTGTCGGGCTGCGGGTCAGATGCTGTCCAGTGCTGACCTGGACAAGTTGAGGATGCCAGAAGGAAGCCGAGGCACTGCTAATGCTGTGGGTGGACTCTGGTCGTCCCTCCGCCTCTGGATATTAGAACTTGGTTTAGCTACATTCGAGATGTACTCTGGAGATATAATTCATGGGGTCACTAGGGGATGGTTATGTATATCTAATGTCCAGGCATGTGGGCTTCATGGACCCCCAAAGACCAGTTGCTAAGGCAACCCTTCCCCACCTGCTCCAGCACTATCCACCCATCCCAGCACTGTCAATTACATGGGGTCAGTGGTGTGGTGGAGTGGGGGGTGGTTCTTGGTATTAAAATGGCTTCATTTTCTTAGGGTTGAAAAAGTAGAGGCTCTTAGCAGGTCCTAACCTCCTAAATGCCAGGAACTCTTGATGTTTTATTAGGGTTTTGTCAAGAATGGGGAGTGAGAGCTCCTTATTGCCCCTGATTCAATGAAACTGGAGAGCCTGTTCTACTGCCCTTGAAAATTCAATGTTACTTTCAAGTGTGGAATGCCCTGTAATTTTTGTGAAATTGGCTTTTATTTTAAACGAGTCCTCCTGAGGGTAATCCAAACATAAGGAAGAGAGGGAAGAAGAAGGAGGAGAACGGAGGAGGAGGAGGGTGAAGAGGAAGAGTTATAGTGGCATGAGAAAGCAGGGTTGAGTCTAGGAGTTGGATTCCCTCTTGTCCCTTCCTGCGGTGTGGTGGCCTTACCTTCTCTGGGGTCTCTAATCCTAAGACACTAGCCTGAGCATGTCTCAGCAATTTTTCCACCATGGATGTGCCCTGTACTTTGGTGGATTTTATGATATTTGTCGTCAGATTCAGGGACAATGGTTGTCACCATTCTAGAGTTAGTGCCAATCCAACCTGGAGCTGGATGGGCAGAGGCAAGGCATGGGCTGTGGCCTGCTACCTAACCTGGCGAGCAGGGAATGCAGAAGGAAAGGAGCTGATGGGCTCCAGGCAATCTCCTTTCTCTACCTGGTCTCCCACCAGTAAGGCAGAGCCTGGCCTGGGAGGCTGGAGGTCTGGGTTTGGCACCTCCGAAGAGACCCATTTCATATGTGGCTTTGGGCAAACCTCTCTGTTCCTAGGCTCCCCATCCCCTAAATGAGGGAGTTGGGCCAGATGAGTTCATTGAAGCCGCTGGGTGCCAGCCTCAGGTGCTGAAAATGCACAAAGACGAGAAGACGAGCCCACAGCCCTCCTGGAGCCAGGCCTGCTACAAGCCAGGCTTGTTCACTTGCTCATTTTTCCTGCCTAAAAGACACTTATTTTTTTCTCATTATGAAAGCTACTCATGCTTATTATTTAAAAGATATATATACAGAAAACATAGCCAAGGAAAACAAAGACAGAAAAATGATCCCCATAAATCTCACCCACTCAGAGAAACCAGGGTTAGCACTTGGAGTTTCTTCCAGACCATTTCCTATGACTAGGGACACTCATACTTAAATATAGGGACAAAATGGGATCATAGTGCTTAGTTTTTCAGTCCTCACAATCATTCTATGAGTCAGTTAGTAGTAGTATTTTTACTTTATATATGTAGAAACAGAGACTCCAAGAGGCTGAGTAACTTTCTCAAGGTGGGAGGACTGTGACTCCATGCCAAATTCAGCTGATGTCAAGTCGAAAGCTCTTTATCAACACCCATGTCCATGAGGGAACCAGGCAGATAAATAAGGGATTGTTCCAGCATTAACCAAACCCCACAGGAGCCAGAGGCCCATGCACTTGTTTTAGCATAGCTGAGTAAAGGTAACAGGCAAGGCAGCTTTTGAACGATGTCCTTAGGAACAAGGGGGGTTCTGTCAGGTGGAGAAGCAGCAAGGAGGGTGCTTCAGGCAGATGGGAGAAACAAGTCAAAAGAGTGAAGGCCAGTCTAGTTCATGGCTCCCTCAGTGCAAGAAAACAGCCAGGGCATTGGATGTGCATAGGCAGGAGTGTGTGTCAGGGGAGGCAGGGGGAGGTGGCAGGAGGTGAGCTTGCTGGAGTTACGCTGAGGAAGGCCATGAAATATGATAAGCAGTTCAAGCTTTCTTCTTAAGGTGATGAGAGCCATTAAGGGGTTCTTGATGAAATATGAATGGATCTTTTAGGGGAATGCTTGGAGGCCCTGTGCAGGGCAGACTAGGGCAAGGGGAGTTAATCATCTGATTCTTTGATCCTCTCTCCAGCCTCAATTAGCATCCCCAGGAAAGAGTGGCAGAAAGAGTGGGGATTCAGGTTCCATGAGTCTTGGGAAGACGGCTGGATGCCCAAACATTCCAACCTATAAAAGGCTCACCTCATGGGCTAATGAGAAAGGAAACGAAGCCAGAGGTGTGTGATGGAACTGTGGATGAGCCCACCCCTTAGAAGGAGGAAGAGGGGAATGAGGGGCTGATTTAATGGCGGTGATTCCTGCTGTGTCTTATTTCTGAAACTCTGCTTGGCTGTTTGCGCTGACATCTGTTTGTTCCATCTCCAGCATGAGGCAGGGCCCCTTCCTGTCTGGGACTGGGTTGGCATTGCTTAAGTTTGCACTTGGGTGGTTTTTGTCTGTGAGGATTGATGTTCTGCACTCCAATCAGCTGGGTGAGGCATGCACTCCACTTTCTACCTAGTTCCATAGACACCAGAAAAGGTTGGGAGTGGAGCAGACAGAGGGGCTCATGTGCGTCAGGCACCTGGGCTGCCAAGAGAGCCTTTGCACCAAGGGCCAGAGCTGTGCCTGTGACAGGTGTGGGCAGGTGTGGGACTGGAGTCACAAACAGGTGATAAGTGGGGACAAACAGCTGCTGGTGAGTATAGGTTGAGTGGCTGGATGTTGAATGGGGGAGTGAGGCTACGTCATGCTGTAGCAAAAATGGCAAAGGGTTAGTTTGTGCTTGTGTTGCCTGTCGGTTGTGAGTTGGAGTGACAGGTTAGGCCCTCTGAGAAACAGGCTCCCACATGGGAGTAGCTATGGCTTTATTAGTTAGAGGAGAGGCCTGTGAAGGAAAGAGGGTCGGGGAGCAGGAGAGGGCAGGGAGAAGCCTCAACCACAGTGCGGGTCTGATGCCTGGGAAAGGAGAGAGAAGAAAAGATGGGGAAGGAAGAGCCTGGGACTGCAGCATGGTTCTGAGGTGTCCTGGGCCAGGCTGATGGTGAGTCCCTCAACCAAAGTTGCTCATTAGCAGAATCCCACATTGGGCAGGACTGAGAGTTCTAGCATTCAAGTCATGGATACCAGCCATTTGCAGGGAACAACCAAGGGAAGCCTGTGGCCTGATAGAAGGACAGAGGAAGATCTACAGGGAACAGCTGGCAGCCGTGGGTCTGCTCTACCTAGAGGGAGGCTCTCTGGAAGCTGCTTCTGAGAGGGATGCCTCCATGGCTGCTGTTGTTGGCTGGGAGCTCAGCTGCAGGCACTCACTTGGGAATCAGGGCTCTTCAGAGAATCCACTATCTGGAATGTTGCTGGTCCTATGACAGAAGAAAAAGATAACCTGGAGGGCCTCACACTGGTAATTAAAGGCTCTAGTCTGGAAGAGATGTGTGTCAACTCCACTGGTAACCATAGGCGAGGTCTGATCATGTGATCCCAGGATCCAGGAAGTGAGAGTTCAGGAAGGAGTCCAGAGTTCAGGAGTAAGAGTGAGCCACTGCATAGTAGAAGGAGAGCTAAAAATACTTGAGCAGCGCTAATAATGCCCACCACAGTGTATGAAGAGGAAAATGAATGAGGGATGGGAAGAAGAGATGGATCAATGGAATGACTGAAAGAAGGGAAAAGAGAAGGAAGAGAGAATCAAGGGGTGAAGGAGTAAGCAAGTGAATAAATGAATGAATAAAGAAGTAATGAAGGATGAGTGTGGCCTGAAGGATGAAGCCGAGTGGACAGGATGTGAATGTTAAGAGGTGAGCATGGAGGAGTTAAGGAGAGAGGCCATTGAGCCTCCTTTGCTTTGAAAGGGTAACAAGCCAAGCTCTCCTCTTCCTCTTTCCTCTGCCACCTCCAGCCAGATACAGTTGCAATCCAAGAATTGTACCAACCAGCAGTCCCTGAATGGTTACTGCAAAGGTGTCTGTCCAGAGGCCACTGGGGCTGCAACACAGGGCCATGAAGGGACAGCCCTTCCTTTTCTCTGACAGCAGGGCCCTCTGACAGCTTTGTGAACATACTCTGGGGCTACTGACCTCTGTGCTGCCTCTTGCAGCGAGGGCTTGAAGGCTGCCAACACATTGTGATCCTCTCGGAAGCAGCAGAGACCCCACTTAAAGCCCACTTGTCTTCTCCAGAGTGCCCAAGTCTACCTGGTGAGGACCTTCTTTTAAGCTTTGGCTGTTAAGAATTCCTCTTTTAAAAGAAGAAAGCCCCTAAATATACTCACAAGTATTGAAGGGCGATTGTGCTGCTCACTTTGGAGACTGCTGGGGTAACAGTTAAAAAGGACCACAGGCAAGCTCCTTCTCTCTTTAGCCTCAGTTTCCTCGTTTGTTAAAATGGAAGGGGTTCTGATAGAATCCTGTTTTATAGAAGAGTGAGCACGAGATACTGGGTGATGAATGTAGCTTGATTCATTTGTGGTTTGATGGTTACAGAGGAGCTGAGTTGCACCCGCTTTGTCCTCATATATAGGAAGTGGTCCTGCCCTTGATGTCTCAAGGCTGGCCTGTTGGAGAGTGGAAACTTTGATCAGGTCTAGTCTAGATTAAAGGACTAGTGACAGTAACTTGGACTCGGTTTGTGATTGCTCCCAATTCCATTTGCTATTGAACAGCAAACAAGCAGGTCTACAAGCCAGTGAATATGAGTCTCTGCACATCTTGACTTCCAAAGTGTGTTTGAAGTTCAGGACTCAACTAATTCTCCACAAAGTCGGGGATCCACGAGGCCAGAAGAGCTGGGTGCTGTAGGCTCAACGCCCTTTTCTGTAAACTTTCAATTGAAGTGTAATAGACATACAGAATGGGTCATGAATAGTAAGTGTCCTGTTGGATGGAATTTCCCAAAGGAAATGCACTTGTGTGACCAGTGCTGTAATCAAGAAACAGAACATGCCCAGCATTCCACAGACCTCGGGATACCTTTGTACCTGGCTTCTTTCTCTGTGTTAAGTTGTGAGACGTCGCCACGTCGTTGAGTGTAGCTATCCTGTTCCTCCTCATTCTCTCAGTGTTAAGTTGTGAGACGTCGCCACGCTACTGGGTGTAGTTGTGCTGTTCCTCCTCATTGTTGTGTGGTATTCCATTGTGTATCACTGCCTCTTATGCCTTAGATTGCATCAGCATTCAGGGTTCTACCTATCACCTGTGCAGCAATTTATTGCTACCCTGTAGTTATGAGCTTCTGCATTCTAATTCCTACTGCATTATCAAGCTCACAGTTGGCCTGGGCAGGATCTGTCACAGTCGCAAAAGCTATCAGAGGAAGGAGGCAGAGGCCAGATACAAGAGTGAGCCTGGCCTTGATCTAAAACCAAATCAGCAACACCCAGTGGGGATAGGGAGTGAAGCAGAGGGTTAGGGGGAGGATGTGCTGCCCTCAGGCCTGAAACAGGCCCATGTGGGTTCTATCACCACCACAAAGGCGATTAGTTGATTAGGGCTCATTAGAGTAACTGTGATGGTGCCGGAGAGATATCACCTGGATGTTAGATTTCTGGCCACCTGGCAAAGGCAGGTGTGTGCAGGAGCGAATAAGCAGGGGCAGGGGCAGGGGCAAGCAGGCTCTTACCTGAAGGCAATAGATACTGTGGCCTTGAGTGTGCAGATGGCGGCAGGGACACTGAGGCAAGGCAGTCAGATGGTTCAGACTTGTGTATGGATAGGATGGAAAGGCAAAGAGAAGGAGCAGGAAGGGGAATAGCTGAGGTGCAGCCAGCCACAGAACCAGGGGCTCCTGCATGGGGGTCGGAGCAGGCTGTGGGCTTCTGGGGACAGGGCCCCCTTTCCTTCTTCCCTGTAGTCCCCCATGCCTGGCAAAGGGCAGGCCCATAACTGGCACTAATGAAAGCGTGAGTCATCCCTCTTGGTCAGGATATCCCGCGGCGGGATCTACAGGTGAGACAGGTTCCATATCTCTCCTGCCTCCCCACCTGATCAGGCATCATCAGGTCTCCAGGGTCCTACCAGCTGTCAGGCAGCTGAAGGGATTTGGCTGCTGCTCTGCAGGGCCCAGGGAAGGAGGCAGAGTTGGGTCCATTAGCTCGGTGCTGTTCTCTAGGGAGCACACAGAGGGATTATCTGGCCGCTTTGCCGCCTCCTGACTTCCCAGGACCACCCCTTTGGGACTCGATCCAAGGAAGTGAGTGATCTCATCATTAGGCGTAAGGAGTCAGTAATCCTGCCACTCCTCCTCCATGAGCCTCCTGTGCACCAAGTTCAGCCTCAGGAGGAGGCAATGGGCTGGGCGGGCCAGGCCTGGCTTCCAACCAGGGCTCTGCTTTTCACCCAGAGTGAGGCCTGGGGCACTTCTGGGCTGTCTTTCCCCAAAAGCCCTTTCAGCTCTGGCATCCTCCAACGAAGATGTGACCAGAGGCAGACCCCACTGCATCCCTAAGAGGGCCCAAGAGACTCACCACCCCCATCTGTTTATTGTTCTGTCTTCTTCCAGGTTGCCCAGCATGGCGGATGGGGAGTATAATGATCCTGACTTGTCCTAAGTGGAAAACCATGGCCAGTAAAAATGTATTCATTATTACCTGCCAAGCACAAACTGAACTGACTAGTGATGGCCCTTTTTGGGAGGGTAGGGGGAAGGGTCGGAGGCAGAGGCATTCCAAGGAAAGGGAGAGACAGAAAGATGTATAATAAAAACAACCACATATTGAGGGCTTGATTAATTTATGCCAGCACGTTACTAAGAGTTTAATGTTATATAGCATCTCACTTAATCCTTAATATCGAGGACATGAAACCCAATGGGACAAAGCCCCAAGCCTCAGGCACTCAGAGGACAAAGTTAGTTTCCAGTGCAAAACGAGGTAGAAGATGAAGGAGAGGACACTCCATGGTCCCAGAGGGGCCCCAGCAGATTTGTTCTGGATGAGGGTATTTTAGACGGTCATGGTAGCATGATCCTGAAACTTCACTATGTTCAGTGGCTGAGAATGTTGATCAAGAGCTCAGCTGTGCAAGAAAGATGAAATTTTCTCACTCTTCCTACACAATTCAATTTCTGTTTCTCCTCCCCATTCCACCAAGGTGCTAGACCCAGTACCCCAAACAAGGATGACCTTTCCTTGCTCAGATATATGAGTTCTGGGAGCTCATACAAGTGTTGGGGTGGGTGGGGTGCTGGGTCCCTGTGTGCCCTGGTTTCCACAGGCATGTCCTTCAGCCACCTGGCCCTCAGGTGTGATCCCTGTAGGTGGTGCAGGGCACTCCTCACACTGTCTGCAGCCTGGCAGCATTCTCTGCCCATGTCAGGTTTGGGTACCCACACAGTCCTTCTGCTGCCTCAGCTACTCATTGGGGCATAAAATGCTACAAAGCTTCCTGAGCTGCCCCTTCTGCCTAGAAGTATCCTGCAGCCCCCTTTCCAGAACTTTGCCTCCTCCCTAGCTCTTTCTGGCCCATGGGATATGGGCCTTCCTCTTCTTGATTTCACCAATCTATTTGGGAGTTATGGGGCTTCCTGGAGAGGGTGTGCAGGGCTTGTCTCTCTGAGACACACTGACAATTCCATTTATATCCCTTTTTCTAATTTCCTTGCACTGGCCATGCTCATGGAAACCCAGACATGGGAGCTAGGACACTTGCTCTTGCTTTCTTGCTCGCTGTGTACCCTTCACATCCTTTGTCAGAGACCAGCAGTCCAGTAGGAATGGCTTTCTGGAAAGAGACGTCTAGTTTCTCTGCTTCCTGCAGCTCCATCCCCTTCCCCAGGAAGTTAGACAGACCTCCAGCCTATTTAGGAATATGGGCCTTGGTGAGAAAGGGAAGACCTAGCTCTATGTGTACAAAGATGAAGGCAGAGGCTTCAGGGGAAGAACCATGCCAGGCCCACAGATCAAGGAACAGAGCCAAGGTGTCCTCCAGGTCTCCATCCAGGGCTGTGGAACATCCCCAGCAGGGAAGCCTGCCAGGCCAGCCCTCCTGGTGAAGGATCAGACATCCTCCCACCACAGCTCTGATCTATCCATTCCAGCAGGCTCCACAAATAGAAGGAGCTCCCTAGAAAGCCACCAGGACCCCTGCCATGGAGTCCTCCAATCAGCTCTGCTCCTTCCACATCTGTTACTAATTTAAGCAAGACTCTAGGGGGAATATGGAAGACCCAAATGTACATACTGTGGGTCACCAAAAGGAATTCTGCCATGAGACAGGATTCAGAACCACCATGTTTTGGCTTCCTCTTGTGCTAGGCTTAGGGGAGAAGTAGTGTGTCAATATCACCCACTGAAATAAGAAAACAGGATCTCATCTGTCTGGCCCCAAAGCCCGCAAGATTCCCAATATAGCTCATTGTCTGGGAGGCTTTGTGTGGCTACTAAAGTCTGTCCTCCCCCTGGAGAAGTTCACTGCATTGCTCCCATTTTGGAGAAGGGAGGAGACATGCAGTGGGTTAGTGGGGAGTGTGTTTAAATCCAGAGAGTGAGC
This sequence comes from Callithrix jacchus, assembly GCF_049354715.1. Taxonomy (NCBI): domain Eukaryota; kingdom Metazoa; phylum Chordata; class Mammalia; order Primates; family Cebidae; genus Callithrix; species Callithrix jacchus. Next base: position 51,757,614 of record NC_133513.1, on the reverse strand, counting down.
TCATGTCTTCTTTGTATGTCAGCACACAATCTGCCATCTCCCTGAGTCTACTCTGCATGAGTTAGAGTGACCCCAGTTATTGCTGTTGTCAACAACATGCAGGTCATGGTGTCGGGGAAAAGGCCGATGAGACCAGATGTAAGACCTGGATCCACCCCTACCTGAACCCCAAGGACCAGCCAGGGGAGGGTGGATGTGCTTGCTGTACACCAGCGCCTCATGGAGCTCTTCAAAAGTGGGTCCGTGAGACACCATGCACCACGCCTGGGACCATTAATAGATGCTATGAGAACAAAGGGTTCTGTGGTCAGAGAGCCTGGGAAATGCTGAGTCAGAGGAAATTGAGCATGTTTCACTATTGCAGGAATCCTTAGCTGTAAATATGCCATATCTTGTTCACTCTCCCAGAGGCAGTAGAATCCAGGGTCCTCAAACTTAATTTGGTCTTAACTGGCCCCTTTCTCTGAAGTGTGGCGAGCAGCTCTTTGCTTCCTCAACACCTTTCTGGGAAACAAGGTTCTGCTGATCATTAGAAAAGAATCCCTGGGAAGGATGAACAGGGGAAGGATGAGCAGACAAAGGATGCTTGGTCTGTGGGGGCCCAGAAAGGCAGATTCTGGCAAAAGCTCTAACGGAGGGTGAGGCTTCAGAGGTAGGGACCTGGGGGGAGAAAGATCTTGCAGAAAAGCCATTGACAACACTGGAGTCATTTGAGGGTAATGGGTGTGAACAGCGCATGTTCTAAGAGAGAGAGCAGACACATCAGGTTGGAAAAGGAGGCTAGCTCTGTTCTTACTGGTTAAGGTCTGGTCACAGCAGAATGCATGGTCTCTGCAAATGGTCCCCTATTTACAGGCACCTCACTACTAACTTCCCGTGGCCCACTGAGTTCAGAAGATGGAAGCCTGGCAGAGAAAGAACCTCTCTGCAAAACATCAGGCTCTCGGCGTCTTCTTTGTAGTGGGCAGTTTCCCTCTGACCACTCCTTTCTGATAGGAGAGTGGCACCTTTCTATTCTCTCCACCATCCTAAGAGCCCGGAGAGCCTCTGCTTTGTTCAAAAGCCAGAAGAGAGGAAAAGGAATAGTACATCTTCCAGATCCTGGAAAACCTAGATGCGTGTAGCCGAGAAAGCAAAACTGTTCATTAAAACCAAGCTGGGATCTTGCCAAGTGGGAGAAAGAGACTCGGGGCCAGGAGCCTCGGCAATGGGAAGGCGCGGAGTGGTAGCGGGTTATTTATACTCCACTGCTGGCACTGTCTGCCCATGTTCTTTCAGCTCGAGGAAACGCTCCCATCCCTCAGACAGACATCTGATCATTATAATTTTGTGTTTGAAGACAGTTTTAGCCTCCCTGCAGACACACATAAAATCTGCATCCGCTGCCCAGGATGGGGGACATAAAAGTTCTTTAAGAGGGTCGTAGACCTTCCCGGGATGGAATCCAGGCTGTCTCCAGCTGGGCACTGGGACAGGCTTCTGCACCTCTGCTCACACACGCCCCATCCACACTCACCTCCTCCCTCTGCCCACTCGGCAGAATCTACCCGTTCTTGGAGGCCCACCCAGACCCCTCTCTTGCAGGGTCCCTTGCTGTTTTCCCTCCAGGACTGTCTTGGTACTTTCTCTCCCCCCACAGTTGATTTAGTTCACTTGATGTTATATGATGCTGCTTGGGTCCCTAGCTGCCTCTTGTGTACATAACCATATATTGAATGGGCTGAACTCGACGGGGCACGGACAGGAAATGGCTTTATTTCTCTCACTTGGATGCTTTCAGACAAGCCTGGCTGGATCTTCCCCACCCCCTTGATGGTATCGTAGGCATGTACCAGAGCCTCCCAGTCACATTCATGGATAGAAAGAATTTTCCTTTCAGATATTATAGGTCCTATCCGGCCCATGCACAGCCTCCATGAACATCCAGTTCAAAGTTTCTCCCTCCCTGCAGCTTGGTGGGTGGAGGGCTGCGGTGGCCGGGGGATGGGCTGTGGTCAGTTCTTTCTTACTCTTCCTTTCTTCCTTCCCCAAAATAGGTGCTAAAGTCCTAAACCCCAGGGACTCAGAGTATGACCTTATTTGGAAACAGTCTTTACAGAAGTGATCCAGTTAAAATGAGGTTCTAATCCCATATGATGTTTCCTTATAAAAGGGGGAAATTTGGATAGAGAGACGGACAAGCATAGAGGGAGACAGTGGGGAGACGGGTGGGGAGCAACTCACCGTGAGACGGGAGCATGCGTTTCTGAGCCGGGGGCCAGGAAGACCCTCCCCTGGGACCATCAGGGAAGCATGGCCCTGCCCACACCCTGACTTTGGACTTCTGGCCTCTAGAACTGTGAGGCAACAAATTCAATTGTCTTAAGCCTCTGAGTCTGTGGGGTTTGCTTGGCAGCTCTAGGAAATGAATGATTCCACCTTCCTCCTGCTTGCCCTGGGCCAGGTGAAGTGAGGACTGGAGAAAAGCAGACCCTCTCTTTCTGGATGGCCACTGCGGCTGCCAGGTTCAAGGAGAGGCTTTCAAGGTCTCTGTCAAGACAGGTAGGTGCTCCAGTGCTAGGTGGTCTGTGGACCCTCCTCTGGGGTGAGTCCTCATCACAGTGCCAGAAACTGTTCGCCCTCTATGGCCTCCTTTCAACCCTGGAGAAGCTCACATTTTCTTTCCACGGCAAAGGTAGGCCTTCAGGCTGCTGCAGCTGCCCTTGGCCTCATCCCACTCCAGCCAGCCTCCTGTCCTGAGTTTCTAAGGTGGGACAGGTTCAGTCCCTACTCTTACCTACGGCCCCCATAACCCAGGGGATGTGTGCTAAGCTCTTCTGGAAATCTCTGTGCTGCAGGATGGGCTTGGGATTTCTGTGGTGCAGTGGGCTTCCAACTGGGGAAGGAAGCATGAGTCTCCCCTCTCTGCAGGCACCCCAGTCTCTGCAGGAGGTTCTCTGGAGCCCCTGCCAGCAGCTTACAGGAGTGCAAGGAGCAGCTGAGTCACAGTATTTTACATAAAATTTCCTTCACATTCCTATCAATTCCCTTTCATCTGCTTACACAGGGTAGATGTGGGCTGAGGAGGTGAGGAGCAGGTAGTGTGGAAGCCTCAACATATCCAGGAGGAAGGAACCCTTGGACTGTAGGGGTATTTGACGCCCATTGTCCTGGGCTTTGGGGTTTCAGTGGAAGGAGTTCCACTCCCATCTGGTTCCTTAGAAGAGTAAGTCCTAGATGTATGAGATTGGAAACTCCCTGAATGCAAGGGGCATGGGCTCTGCCTTACTCTCCTTTCACCTACAGCCACTGAGCCAGAGAAAGCCCAGGATTGGAGCCCTGTGGACCCAAGTTCAAGTTCCTGCTTGGCTACTTACCCAGCTGTGGGTCTCAGGGAAGTGACCCAGCCTTTTCTAGCCTGTTTCCTCTGCTGGCTTTTATGTGGTAATGGAAGGTAAGGAAAAAATTACCTGCTGCAGAGTCATGTTCGGGGACACACCAGTCATTGCCTGAAGCATTTTGGGGCTGGCCCTGCCCTCTGAGCATGCTGGAAGTGTGGGGGTGACACTCTGGTGAACACTGTGGGTTTCTCCTCCAGTGACATTTGTTGTAGGATTCAGGGGAAGAATTTCTGTCTGGGCTCTCAGTGGCTTATCACCGAATCACACGGAATTATCTAGTAAAGGAACAGCAGAAAGAGACCCAAAAGCTACTGGCAGCTAATTGGGATCTCTGAGTCATCTGAGATGATGACTAAGTAACCTAGCACTTTGGAAAAGTTTGGACCTAAAATCCCAGGGGAATTCTGTCCCCGCATGCCCTTCCCACAATACACTGGGCTGGATCCAACCCCACTGGGGCTGTTCAAGTGCAGTCCTCTAGTGCATTGAGCAGTGTGCTGTGGCGCAGGCCCAGCGAGCTTAAGGTTGACTAATACACGTCTTCTAAAGGGAAAACTATCGTTGCAGACCCCCAGTGTTGATAAGAATTATTTTGATCATATTGTTACTTAAATATATACAAACATAAAAGTAAGTATAAATCCCTTATGCTTTTAGCTCTTACCCAGCCATAAAACCAAAACACAATTACAAATTAAATGCAAATAAAGCGACAAAACCATTAAAATTCAAATTAATGGCATTAATTTAATGTGACAGATGATGTTTTGCTGAAAGTGAAATAACCAGTGTTGGGTTTAATAATAGAAGGACGTATTCACATTGAAGTTCTGCTTGTTATCAGCTAGATTGTTTGGATGTTTGGACATGCTGGGCTGCCATTAGAGTGATTATCAATATTATTATATTTTTTATGTATCACAATGGACACACTTCCGTACACAGACCTAGAATTTTGATGGAGCAATCAACGTAATGGAGCACCCCAAAATATAATAACTTAAAACATACACAAATATATACCATTTAGCAAGACTGTATACCACTTACCATTTCCAGCTGTCTAGCCTTACTGCTAGTGCTGTCTTGCAAGCTGTTCCAAACCAAGGTGGCATTCACTCAGGCACCTGCTTTCAAAGCAGTGACTATGACTCTACCGGCTTCAATGCAGAGCAGCTTATCTGTGGCATGTCTGTGTCCACTGTTCTGTTTGATGACTCAATCCTCCCTTCACTTATCTCTATTTGAACAATTGCTAAACCTCTGTTTGTATAGCAGCCCATGCAGTCATTTGGCCTTCATTTTGCAAAAACATGATAGTAAACCCAAATGCAAATGTGAGCCCTGCACTCCCGAAGCATTAGGTGGTGATGATATGATCATCCACACATACCCCAATAGGCTCCACTAGTATTTTTCAATTTTCGGAATGAAAATATCAAATTAGAAAAAAACTCTGATATCACTCGAGGGCCCCTGGCAGTACAGCTGTGGATCCCACTTTGAAATCCCTGCCTCAGTAAAAGGAAGTCTGGCCTGGGAACCCAAGACTCCAGTTTTGATTCTAGGTCCTTCACGGATCCACTGTGTTCTGTGGGCCAGCTTCCCGCTTTCTAGACTTCATCTGCTCATCAGTACTTGTCTCGCATTTTGACCATCATCTCATGAATCTCACATCATCCCTCCCTGAGGTCAGTAGGACTGTCCTCAGTGGACAGACGGGGAAAACTGAAATGGAGGTACACATCTAGTGAGTGAGGAGATGGGGTTAGGAAGCAGAGCTGTCTAACCGCAAAGGCACCACATGGTAGTGATTCACAAGACTGAGGCAGCCTCCCAGAGCTCTGCTAGGTCTCTCAGGCTGCCCTGGAGAGCTTCAGTCTCTGAAGGATCCATGCCTTGAGACCCATGCTTTGGAACCCATACGTCCTCTCAGTCACACACATACATGGTCCCAGAGCACAATCCTGGAGAAAGTGGGAGAAGAGCCTTTCTCCATCCTCACATCCCCTGACAATGCCATCAGCCTAGTGCTTAGCTCTGGGACAACATCCACCAACCCAGTGACAGGGGAAATTTCCCCAGCTACATATCAGACACAGGTCCCAACAACTGAAGGTTTCTGATGGGAAATTCATGTTTATGTGTTTATTTAGGTGAGAAGACAGGTGCAAGTCTATAACTGAAGCCCCATTTTATACACATGCATGTGTGTGCATGCATGCACACATATGTTAACACTTATATACACACATGTGTGTATATACGTGTGTGTGTATCTACTTTCCTTGGTGAAAGAGAATGAAATTTCCTGGAACTGGAGCTGTGCTGGACACGGGATTTGTGGTTGCCTTTTTGTAGCTAAGGTGTAGCTCCACTAGGGAAGAGTCTTGAGACTCCCTGGGTTCTCAACCACTAACCTCTCTAATCTTTGGTGCCAGGGAGACTGTAGCTGGGGTTCCTCCCCTTGGAAACCAGAAAGACTGCTCATCTTATCTCAGAAGGCCCTGCAGACACCATCACTCTTGAGATCCTCTCCCTTTCAGAATTGATGTGTGTGTGCCTGCAGCGTTGATATATAGGTGATGTCCAGAACTTTCTGGAATTCTAGTTCCAGTGGGAAATTCAAGTTTGGCCCTAGGAAATGATGCCACTTGCCTGTATTCATTCTATTCACAGACAAGGAAGCAATCTTTAGGGAGGACCTCCTTTAACAACTCATCCCTCCTACTTATGGATCTTAAGTTTTTAAAAGATGATTTCTTCTAGAGGGAGTTTAAGTGATAATGAACTCATTCTTTCATTTTTATGAAACAAAGACATTTATACTTGACCATCAGAGATTCTAATTGGCATGTGGCTCATGCTTATGAGACCTGCAGAGTTGATAGAATCGCAGCTAAAACAAAGACATTTGACATTTTAGTTATTCATGCAGCCTTGCTCAGGGCACATGTACAATGATCATTAAGCTGTTTAAAATAGCCATATTCCAGCACTTGTGCAAAGAATATACTAGTGCCTACCAATCCCACATTGTGTTCCAGAAGGACTCAGGAACAGGTAAGTGAATGCAATTCCAGCTACGCTTGTTCAACTGCAGGAAAACCCTATGAGTTGCTGGGCTGCAACGGGGGAGCAACACTGCATGGGTGTCAGCACCCACCGTGGTGTTACAGGGTGAGTCCCGTCATCAGGAAGACTTTGACAGTGACTTTGCATCACACCTCATTCAGTACCCAAAGCCTAGGATGTGTAAGAGGAATACCCTGAGACAAACACCTGTGGGAAAGAGGGAGGGAGGCAGGACGGGGCAAGGGAGAGGTGGAGCTGTGATGTGGCCTTGGGGGCAGCCTTGGCTGGCTCCACAGAGCTGCTGGAACTCTGAGCTAGCCCCTCAGGGTCATCTCACATAGGGCTCTGGCAGCCAGGCCTCTGCCTCTTACCTCCATCAGTCATTGGGTGTAAGCCATCCAAGGAAGGTCATGGCCTTGGGCAAGGCGGCTCTCTGAAGAGAGGCAAAGAATCCTTCTGGGAAGGGGGACATGGGTGGTAACATGCATCATGGTGCTACAGGGGGAGTCCTGTTACCAGGAAGCCTTGGACAGTGACGAACGCCATCATGAAACTGGAAACCGCATCCTGCTTCTGAAATGAAGAAAGGGGCAGGGTTCAGGTTAGGTTCAAATCAGATCCCAAACAGCTTCTGGGAGGCTGAGAACTGGATCAGCCTAGCAGGGAATAGCAGGGAGTAGTGAGGACTAAGCAGGAGTTCACACAAGCTGGATGGAACTCGGGGGAGAGCTGGGACAAGCAAGGAAAAAGAGTATTTATTGTTCCTTCTATGTAGCTGGCCCAAGGACTGCATACCAAGTCCTTTTTTTTTTTTTTTTTTTTTTTTTTAGTGTGGAATTAGTTTTTATTTTTAACTAAAAATAAATGCTTAACATCTTTCCAAAATCAAAACTAAAGATGAACACTTAGAAAAAAGGGTGGAAACATATTTTTCCTTCTCTGGGGAAACCAGTAAGGCAGACATTCTAATGGAGCGTGGTTTATCTCCACAGGACTAGTCTATGCGAACGGAATCTCTCTCCAGCCTTTTCTCTATGTCAGTTTTATCTATCTGGCAAGAAAAAACAAAAACAACCCCTCCCCACAAACACAACACAAAACAAGGGACTTGAAAAGCTGGAGAAAACCTTTTAACGCGTTTCTGTAAAATCCCTTCTGAGGAGGTCTAGTACAGGTACTACCCATCAGCAACTTAGCCGGCCAGGTAAGAAGTGGATTTCCTAGGCTGGGCAGAGAGCTTAATCGCTGAGGCACACATTGACTCCAGACCTCTCCACCCAGGACGGGAGACTTGGGAGTGGTTCAGACTCTTCCCTCCTCCTGGCCCGGTCATGACTGAGATTTGCTGGGTTCAAATGAGATGACACATGCAAAGTGCTCAGCCTGCAGTAAGCATCTCTGTGATGGTGGTTACAATAATTACTATTATTCCACGCAGTGGGGTGAGCTGGGCAGGGCAGGGTTTAACACCTCAGGGGGTGCATTTACCAGCCACCTATTTTAATATGCTGTTGGGGCTTCCAACACATTTAGGAGGGGTGCATCTTACATGTGGAACGAAGATTGCTTGTGATCTTATTCCAGTGTCAAAAAGGTCTCTGACTTACTCTTTTCTCCCTCTTGATATTGATATGAAAATGGCTGATATTCCCAACCATTTATTAATTTAGGTATCCAACAAAATTGTATCAAGTACATTTTATGTGTCTGTGACTATTCTGTGCAAAGAAAAATAGTAGTGACAACAGAACTGCCTCCAAAGGGCTTCTATTTTAACAGGAGAAGCAGCCAACAAAGCACAGAGTACGTGAGCTGCTGCTAAATGCCATGACAAAATATTTTTTAAAGGAAAGGAAATAGGGACTACCTTGTGGTTTGCAAGTTCCTATAGCCTGGCCAGGGAAGGACCCTGGGAAGCAATGGTACTGAAGGCAGGGAAGGACTGTGCTCTGCAGATGTCTTGGGGAAAGCCCGATGGGCGGGTAAAAGGGCAAGTACACCAATCTTGAGCTGGGAGCAAGCCTGGCATGTCCCAAGAACAGGAGAGACGGGGCTGAGCCCGGAGAGAGTGGCGAGGCGTTGACTCTTGGTCTGTGTGAGTCAGGGAAGTCATGGGAGTGAGGGTGGAGGAATGGCAAGCTCTGACTTCTGTTCTGAAATGATGCCCCGGTTCAGGGTAAAGAGACAACCAGAGGGCCAAGAGTGGAGGCAGGGAGGTGAGGCAGGAAGCTGTTGCAGCTGCCCTGGGAGAGGGGATGGAAGTGTGGACAAAGCCGTGGAAGAAGGGAGACACCTGGCCTTGGAGGCTGGATTGGTTTGTCAGGTGCAGGCCACAGGGATTGGTGAAGAATTGGCTATGGGCTTTGAGAGAACCAGAGGAGTGAGGGTGGCTCTGAAGTCCTTGTCTTGAAGGATGGTCAGACTCCGGTGGCCTCTGACTGAGGAGTTCTTTTTGGACACTTGAAGTTCAATGTGTCTTTGAGGCACCAACCATACACAAGAATCTGGAGTTCAAAAGAGAGATCCAGACTGGTGAAAAAGATTTCTGTGTCCTGGTAATTCAGATGACATTCACAGGGAGGACGGAGGGGAGCCCCTGGGGCTGTCCTGTCCAATCTGGAAGCCTCCAGCCACACTTGGCTACTGAGCACTGGAAATGTGGCTGGTCTGCAGGGGTCATGTTATATGAAAGGGTAGCATGCACATCAGATTTTGACGATTTAGAAAAAAAAAGTAAAATATCTCATTGATAATTTTTATATTGCTTACATGTTGCAACAATAATATTTTGATTATATTGGGTTAGATGAACTCTAATATTAAAGTTAATTTCACCTGTTCCTCGGTACTTTTTTTTTTTTTTGAGACGGAGTTTCGCTCTTGTTACCCAGGCAGGAGTGCAATGGAGCGATCTCGGCTCACTACAACCTCCGCCTCCTGGGTTCAGGCAGTTCTCCTGCCTCAGCCTCCTGAGTAGCTGGGATTACAGGCATGCGCCACCATGCCCAACTAATTTTTTGTATTTTAGTAGAGACGGGGTTTCACCATGTTGACCAGGATGGTCTCGATCTCTTGACCTCGTGATCCACCCGGCTCGGCCTCCCAAAGTGCTGGCGTGAGCCACTGCGCCCGGCCTCCTTGGTACTTTTTAAATGTAGCTATTGGACAATTCAAAGTTGCATCTGTGACTCGCATTGTATCTCCACTGGATAGCACTGGTCCAAGGAGCAGAGAGGTCATAGCATTGAGCCCTTGTGGCATCCAGCATTTAGGGGTCAGGATATCAGGGAGATCTAGCAGAAGAGACTGAGAATGAGAAGTCAGAGAGGAGGAGGAGGAAGAGGAGGAGAAGGAGAAGCATCAGGAGGGAGCAGTATCCTCGACCAAGTGAAGACCCTGTATCAAGAGGAGACTGATTCTCTGTGTCAAGTACCTGCTACTGGGCTGGTACAGAATGGACTCGAAACTGAGTACGGCACTGTGCACCATGAAGGCCACTGTGATCTTGACGAGAAGGGCTTTGGAGCACGGGTGTTCTGGGAGCAGTGGTGACAGTGAGAAAGCCTGATGTGGGGGGGCCTCAAGGGAGAAGCAGGGGAGAACAGTTGGACACAGGACATGTAGACATCCCTTTGTAGGAAGTTTGCTACAAATGGGCAGCAGGAAAATCGGGATGATAGCTGGAGGGGGAGGTGGGGTAAAGAGAAGCTTTATTTTCAGCATAATGTTGATTGGAAGCATTTTATACACCTTCTACAGACAGATATTGTTCTAAGTGCCTTGTACGTATTAACTCATTTAATCCACCAAGTACTCTATGAGGTAGTCACTATTTTGCTTACCAATTCACAGGTGAAGAAATTAAGGCACAGACAGGTTAAGTAACTTGCCTAAGGTCACACTGCAATTGAGGAGCAGAGCTAGGATTTGAACCTCAATCGCATGGCCCTTGGCTCTGCTTTCACCACTGTACTATCTGCATCTTTATACCTGATAAAAATTCAAGGAGAGAGGAAAATTGATGATGCAGGGGAACTATGGGAGGATTCCTGGAGATTTTTGTCTTTGGGGAAGGCAAGATGAGATGGAGTTGAGTGGGCAAGTGGAGGACTTGTCCCCAGCCAAGAGCAGGGGCATTGCACAGTGGACAGTGCTGCGGGCTGGCATGTAAGTTCCCAAGATCAGTAAGGCCCTCCACTGAATGCAGGGGGGCAAGGAGGTGCTGGTGGTTGACAAGGGAGATGATCGGTGAGTCAAGAAGGCATTGGGGCATTGCCAGGAGCATGGGGTGCCTCGAGACTCGAAGGCATGAGACAGGGTGTAGACCAGTTTACTCCAGCCTCTCCTTAATGTTTAAAATGGGGGGTCTCCAGACCTATTCTGTGCCCCAGGGCTAGTCTCAGATTCCTTCATGGCCCATCCCTGGGAGACACCTCAGGGCCATCCTGTGCTCAGAGGGTGCCAGGCAGGCAGCATGGCATGGAGGTGGGACTGTGCAGGGCAACGGGGGTTCATCAGCTAGGGACCAGCCTGCAACCAGCTGAGGATGATTGGAAGAGCCTGGCAGCTCTGTCTCCTGACAGATTGAGGGCTGCAGGGGCTAGGCCTGCTGAAGAGGGAGAGGGCGGGAGAGGACATCAAGAAGAGGGCCTCCCAGCCCTTGCAGGGGCCGATGGTGGGCCTTTGAATCCCTCCATCTGGGGTCAGTGTACCCGAGTGGCTGGGCCCCCCATGCTTGCCAATAAAGCGTGTGGGACGGCCTTCAATTATGGAAGCGTAGCCAACCAAATCAGCTTTCAGATAAATTATTTATGCCGAGGCCTGCAAGGGAGGGAGCCTGGCTGCATGAACAACGTGTTCATTTTCATAAAACGCTGCAAAGTTGCAGTGGGCTTGGGGGAGGATGAGGGGAAGAAGAAAGATGATTAGATTAGAAGAGGCCTGCTGTAACTGACGCACAAGCAGGGCATGTTGTTTCTTTTTTGGGCTGTCTTTTGTACTGTGTTTTATACAACGGAAAAGAGCAGAATACAACATCTCTGAAATGTTAATGAGGGTTATTTGCTATTTACCTAGGTTGGGGGTTTAAAGAAAAGGCTGGGCTGGAGGTGAGGGGGTGTGTAGAAGATTGGATTCCATGCAAATGCAGACATCAGGGAGCCTGGAAGCTTTGGAACAGAACTGGGCTGGAGGCCTATCATGTCCCTGTGCAGAAGGAAAGAAAGCAACAAATCCTATGGGCTGGGAGGGTGTTCTCCCTCCTGCTCAGGGCCCAGCCAATGGGACTGGATGGAAGGCAGGGGTCCCAGTGGGAAGACAGGTCAGCTCCAGAGAGCAGGCAGGCTGGGTGACTGGGAGAGTCCCTCCACCCTGGAACCTGGGGGACAATGACAAGCCAGGGGTGACATTTCTGCCTTCCACAGTTTATCCCATCCCCATCCATAGGAAAAACAGGCAGAGAGAAGAATGCAGCCTGCTTCCCTGGGGAGTTAGGTGCTGTCTGGATGACGGCTGCAGCCACTTTGTCCCAAATTGATAGCACTTGAGCTTTGGTGGTACAGGTGACAGACAAGCCTTCTCTCTTACTATGGGGGATGAGATGAGAGGATAGCTGTTCTTCCCTCACTCAAGGCAGACCTCTGAGGTGTCCAAGAGGCGAGCTGAAAGCCATCCCATCCAGTGCTCACAGGCGGTTCCTCCTGCATCAGCCCTGCCGTGAGAAAGGACTAAGAAAAACAGGTTGCATTGGCCAGGCTTGGATTTCAAGCTCTCGGGTCATTTTGTCACCCATGATACACCTTTAGTTGTCTCTATTTTCCTCCAGAGTCACTACTTTGTGGCCAGTGAGACAATCAGGCAAAGCTTCTTAGAGGAGGTGGTGGTTGTACTGGACTTGGGAGGATAAAAGGATTTCAACAGGGATGGTGCTACTACCACTCCTATTTTACGGATAAAGAAGCTACATCTAAGAAAGCTTAACTGGCTTATCCAAGGTCACTTGGTTAGCAAATAATACAGTGAAGATGCCAGTCCAGGTGCCCTAATACCATATCTTACGTATTTCCTACTGTAATGAGTCTCTTCATTTCCTTGCCACTCCAGAGAATGGCAGGGGTAAGAAGGTGTAGTGAGACATGGACCCTTCTGTGTGGTGGGCTGATTTACATATTCCCGTATTCCCATGGCCCAAGGGTGCTGCAGTATGTAACCCAAGGGGGCCACTGCATGAAGGGCAATCCCCTGGAGCTGTGTAGTACACAACCTGAACTTCTGTACCTGGCAGCCTTACCTATATAGATTACATGTACATGATACATGTCCAACATGTACTATTTTGAATGAATAAATAATGTGTGTGACAAGCAATTTGTTGAAGAACAAAAAACAAAATACCTGTATGGGACCATGTTTTATACCTGTTGTTAGGCAGTTGATTCTGTCAGTTGCCAGTGACACAATCCAAACTCGAATCAGTTTCGGACACAGAGAGTTTATTATTTTTGAGTAACTAAAATGTCTACTTCCCAGAGATACAGTCAACTTCAGGCATGGCTGGGGGCAAGGGCCCATAGGAGGTTGACAGAAATCTGTTTGAGTCTCTAGGCTCTGCTTGCCTTTGTGATGGTTTCATTTCCCACAAGACCTCCCCACGAGGTTGCAAAGATGGCTTCTAGCAGCTCCAAGCTTGCAGGAACTCTGGCAGTAAGTGAGCCTTTTTTTTTCTTCCAGTAATCCCGGCAGAAGTTCTGGCTCGAGGCTCATTGGACCACTGTGAGTGATATGCACACCTGTGAACCAGTCACAGAGGTGGAGGTTGGATGATGTTAGAGGTGCAGTAAACTGATTGGCAGGCTTGAGGCTTGGTGGAGGAGGGGGCCGTGGACTGCCCTAAACCACATGGATGGAATGGGGAAGAGGTGTGTTCCCTAAAGAAAACTGAGATTCTATCACCAGAAGCAGGAAGAATGGATGTTGGGCAGGAAAAACAACAGATGTCCCCTTCTGTGGAAGAACCCTTTTGTCAAATAAAATCTTTCTTGGAAGCCAGACATGCAAACCAAATACAAACAGTGCTGTCCTGGGGATGCCAGTGTGGGGGAGAAATGTTCAGACAGATCCTTGCTTCTTGAACATCGCCTGTGCATTTTTAATGCCACATTTCTGAAAATGCTGTCCCCTCATTTAGTAATATATGTCCTCCTCTTATTTACCTACCTCTTTACTATCAATTAAATGCTTACATACTAATTTAAAAGCCACCTTCCCATGTAGCTCTTCCCACTTTCCTCTTCCCCAGCACAGGGTTTTCTAAAGGGTATGACACAGGCACCGTTCTTTTGAAATGCTCTGAAACACATTGCATGATCAAGTATGTTTAGAAAACATCCCACTTCTCCTGGTGAACTACATGGCATGTTAGCATTTTAAAGGCTCTGAGAAGTTCTGCAGGCATCTGTTGAGCTTCATTCAACTCAGGGTTTTCCTAAAGCAATTATCCACAAAATCTGCTTTTCTCTTTACCCAGCACTGAAGGATTTGGAATTTTCTGAGAGGCATTGCCAGGGAACATTGCACCGGGCATGCTTTTCTGTGCTCACTGGTTTTATGGCTATAGAAAGAGTATTTCCCCCTTTCAGACCAGAGTCTCCTCTGGGCATCCAGGCCCTCAGTGAACAAGGTTTCAGTTGAGGAAGTGGGAGCTAATACTGTGCTCTTGGAAATGACAGGAGAGCTCTTGACTTGGCTCAGATTCTTTTCAGTGCCCAGCCCAGCTGCCACCAGTGCCTTGTCCTTGCTGGCCAGTGAGTATTTTTCTAGCTGGTAGAAGAGCCCAGCTCATTGGCAACTCTGAAGAGAACCTCTTCCAAACAGCAGGAGGTGACTGTGAGGTCTGTGTTGCTCTCATAAGAATATGGCACAAAGGGTCTGGGGCAGTACCCAATGCCCAGGCCCATGGGGGGCTATCCCTCGCAATGGGCTAATGGGGCCAGCCCCTGGGCTCAAGGTGGGAGCATAAGAGTCCATTGGGAGGTCCCTGCTTGGGAAGGGGGGCAGTATACACCCTACAGTCTCCTGGGAAACAGCTGCCGCCAAGGGTACTTTGTGGGCTGGGTAGAGGAAGTGGGCTGGTGCTGCTATTCTTCCTGGGGAGGAAGGAGATTTAGAGTGGGCTGTAAGAAAGAATCAGGAAGGACTCCCAGAGAGGTGGGCAGCATGACAGAGGGAAAGGAGAGGACATGGCTGGGCTCAGAGCCTGGCTTCAGGCTGCCTTTGTCACGTAGCAGCCATACATATGACTTACCCTCTCAGGACTCGGTAGCCTCATCTGTGAAATGGGGTCACTGTTTCTCCCATCACTTGGTTGTTTGTGGATGAAATGCGAAGTGATTTGCATGTGTGAGGAGCTCGCTGAATCTGAGCTACCATTATTGGCCATGCCTGAGCCTTGAGCACTGTCTTCTTGGAAGGGAAGAATGAGAAAGCAGAGGTGGGGATCAATCAGTTCCCCAGGGAAGTGATTCCAAAGGGATGGGCAGGTTAGCATTTTAGTTGTACATGGACCAGAGGTACTGGTTACTAATAAACTCAGACAAGAGAAATTGTTTAAGGGGTAGATCTGGCTGGTTCTGGTGGGAGCACCCCAAAAAGCATATTGGGGAGCCCAACTTTAACTGAGTTTTCACCCTGTCTGTGGTGCCTCACTTTCTTCATCTGTGAAATGGGTGGGGTACAATGAAGCTCCTGGGATTACCCATGGCCATACCATCTGCAGGGCTAGATGAGGAGACTCAGTGCCTCTCTCGCAGAATGTAGGATTTCTGTAAAGCAGGGAGAGTATGGGTTTGCATTCCAGCAGGCTTGGCTTGGCGTCCCGGCTTTACCCATTTAGCAGCTGTGTAACTCTAGGCCACTTACCTTTCCTCTCTGAACTTCATTTGTTCTCATCTTTACAACAGAATGACTAATGATGGTTGAAGGAGAGCCAGCGAGTAACACAGCTAATGGAGGCCTGGCTGCATGCCAGGCTTGGATAGGTGGGGTCATTTGGATGGCATGCCCATGCTCTGTTGTTTCATCCCCCTCAAGCCTGTCAGCCTCGAGGAAGCTCAGCTCTGTGCACCACGGGAAGGCATAATTGGCCACTGGTTCAATCCAGGTCAAGTCCTTTGATAGCACACTCTAGTACAAAGGACCCATGGACAGAGAGCTGTCTGGGTGGGGCCACAGCTGACAGCTTCTCAGCTACATCCTCTACAAAACCACCCAGCTGCAGCTGGAGAGAGGCACTCACTTAGTCCCCTGCAGGTAGCAAAGGGATGGGTTTTATAAGATTACAGGAGGGTGCGTAGGGAGTCATGGGCCTGGCTCCACCAGGTCTAACTGCTTCTGAGGGCTTGGACATGGGTCTTGCCCTATCTGGGCCTGTTTCCTCTTCTGTGAACCTGGGGTACTGGACTTAGGCTCTATTTCTTCCCCTTTTAGTTCTAGAATCCGGTTTTGCTTCTGTGATTTCAAGAGAGGACAGGAGGGGACAGTTTGATGGACATTCCAAAGGCCTCAGGTTCTGATCCCAGCTCTGTGACCTTGGGCATTTATTCATGAATTCACTGCTGTGCCAGGTGCTAAAGATACTAAAGAGGACAAGACAGGACATCACTGCAGAATCAGTGAGTCCAGTGGGGGAAGGAGATGTGCAAATGGCTGCCCTTCGGGGTGGGGAGGGTTGGGGGCAGCACTAGGCACCACGTGGTGGGCCTAGAAGGCTGGGCAGGACTGGAGGGGAGGCTTTGCGGAGTCCTGGGGAGCCTGCACCTGGAGGAGGAGGTGGAGGTATGGGGGCTAGAGGAAGGCGCTGCAGGCTGAAGACACAGCTTGTGCAGAGGATGGCTGTGTGGAAGGACCCAGTGTATGTCATTATCCCCTCTGCTCCTGGGACCCCAGGAGCTCCTTCCTGGGCTTATGTTCTGTGGCATGAGAACCGCGGGGGCTTGGGTGTGAAATGAGGTGCTCCCCAGCGCTGAGCTAACAGGGAGTGTGGTGTGGCCGCACAGATGGGGTCTGGGACCAGAGTTCCTGAGCACAGATCCCAGCCCTGTGAATTTCTAGCTGCCAGGCCCTGAGTGCATTGCCTCCCTGGCTGCGCCCTTGATTCCTCTCTCGCCGGGTGGGGATGTCAGTAGTCTCCGGTTTACAGGACCCAGCAAGATAACCCGAACAGAGTGCTTAGAGCCATTTCTGGAAGGTAGTAAGTGCTTAGCAAACATTAGCTGCTCCTCCCTATTTTAAAAATGAAGAAAAATGAAGGTCTGAGGGAGTTGGCAAGCTGTCTAGAGAGACACAGCCCAGATGCTGGCCTTGTCCTCCCCCCCCCTTCCCTCCCTGCCTGGCTTTTCCCTCCCTTCCTCTCTCCCTTCTTTCCTCCCTCCCTCTAACTCTTGCACTTCATCCCCTCAACTCCTCCAGCCAGCCCCTGAAAGGCCTCCAAATGCCTGGGACCTGCTGGAAAGCTCTTTGATCTGAACAGACCCCCGGCACCTCTGGGGGCCTGGCACCCTGATTAAACCCTCTGCCCCACACTTTGGGGCCTGTGTTGAGGCCTGGGGCAGAGCCTAAGCCTGGTATCTATTCTACCACCCTCCCCTCGCAACCACTCCTTGCCTTGCCCCCTGCCCCCATGCTCAGAGCCGCTTCAGGAGGGAAAGCAGCACCTGGGATCTGTCTTCAGAGACAAGCAGCTTCCAGGCCTCCCCACAGGGCAGACTGAAGTCAGCTCCCTCCCACTGAAAATGAATGGCTCTCAAACAGCAGGGTCACCCCAGAACCCCTGCGACTGCCGGCTTCCTGCCCACCCATGGGAGGCTCTTTGGGGCCAGTTTGTGAGCCTGGTAAACACAAGCCTCCTCTCCTCCTCCATGGAGAGCCGAGAACAGTCGCCCACTCTGAACCTGAAAGCCGGTGGAGGCCTGCGCTAATGAGTGTGCAGGTTTTGCTGCCTTCGGAAATCAGGCACTAGCTCTGGGCACTGGGCAGCTGGATGATTGAAAGCCCAGTCGGGCTCCCGCCCTCCCCCACCCCCACTCTCTTTTCTGTGTGTTGTCCGCATCACTGCCCAGACCAATCTGTCTCTTCATGCTGAATTTTTTAAAGCCAAATTGGAAAAAAATTGGAAGTAGCCAGCATGCTATTCCCCCTGGGCTCCAAATGGGCCCTCCAGTTAGGGGAACAAAATACACTGTTTTAATTTATAATAATTATTATTATCATTATCCACAACAGTAACAATACCAATGCTCCCATGCATGGGTAGGCCAATGTACAGTGCATAAAGTACTTTTCCAGCTGTGATTTCATTTGGGTCTAACCCCCTTGTGAACTTGCTCCCCTCCCACCCCTGCCCGCTTTGTCTATAATCAGAGCAGGCCAACTGCCTGGTGACTCTCAGCTGTGGCAGGAAGGCCAGTCTCAGGTTCCCAGGCCCTGCTTTTCCGTGTCCTTCCGAAGGGACCACATTAGCAACACATTTAGCAGACGTGGCAGAGCACCTGCTCAGGGAAGGGCTCCGGACATGTCAGAAGAAGACAGGACTTGGCACTCACAGGGCTCCAGTGAGATGGTAAAGAAAAGCCAGCTAATCTCAGCCTCACACTCTAAGGGCTATGCATGGCCTTTGGGAGACTCTGGGCTCAAAAGTTGAAGTCAGCTTGGGTAACGCCTCAAAAGCCGTTTCATTAAATGTGGATCACATTTATAGACATCACAGTTTCAACCTGAAATTGAATTACAACACACATAAAGAAAAATACAAAAAGCATGAGGTTACAGCTCAATGACGGTTCTCAAACAGAACACACTCATATAACCAGCCCCAGACTAAGAAACTGAGGCCCCCTTATTCTCCCTTCCAATCACTCCTCCGAACCACGGTGACCACCATCCCGACATGAAACAGCATAGATTAATGCTGCTGCTTTTTGTAGGTATGTGAATGGAGCCATACACACTGTGCAGTCTTTTGTGTCTGGCTTCCTTTGTTCAATGTTATGATGTGATGCTCAATAACATTGTATACAGTTGCAGATTTTTCATTTCATTGCTCTGTGATATTTCACCGTATGAAGATAGTGAAATTTAGGTATCCATTTATCATGGATGAGCGTTCGGGTGGTTTCAAGTTTTTGGTTATTATGAATAAAGCATATTATGAAAATATGTTTTTGGTTATGAAAAACAAGATTGTTTATGAACAATCTTGTACATGTGGGTTTTTTGCACGTGTGTGCACATTTCTGATGAGCAAAAACCAAGGTGTGGAAACATGGAATCATTGCATGTAAGTAAGTGCATGCAACTTTAGGAGTTGTTGCCAAACAGCTTCCCAAAGTGGTTGGACCAGTTTACATTACTGGTTTTTAGCATCTATGTGGCAGTACCTCCAAGAATCTATAGATCCTTGGATGATCTGATGGAAGCTGCGGAATTTTGCCCCAGAAATACATTCACAATTCTGCATGTGATTTCGGTAAATTCATGAACCCTGTGAACTCAACCAGTTCCAAGGATTCCTATGAGGCCTCTTGTTCTGAGCTCCATATTCTAAGGTATGTTGTCCACATTTTGATTCTGGGTTTTAAATTCTTTGACTGGGTGGAAGACTTAGAACTTAACAGGGCTGGGTGTGGTGGCTCATGTCTGTAATCCCATCTAAGCCCACGATCTGCAGAGGCTGAGGTGGGCAGATCGCTCGGAGGTTAGGAGTTCAAGACCAGCTTCGTCAACATGGCAAAACCCCAACTCTACTAAAAACACAATAAATTAGCCAGGCTTGCTGGTGCACACCTGTAGTCCCAGCTACTCAGGAGGCTGAGGTAGGAGAATCGCTTGAATCCAGGAGGCGGAGGCTGCAGTGAGCCGAAATCCCACCATTGCACCCTAGCCTGGCAACAGAGAGAGAAAAAAAGAAAGAAAGAAGTTAACAGAGCACCAGCAAAGCAGGGGCGCCAAAAACAAAACAAACAATTTTAAAGAAAGAAAAAAACTTATTTTTGAAATAATTGTATAATTTCACAGAAAGCACGGACGTATTCATCAAAGAAAACATTATAATGCTGTTGAATGTCCTTGCACATATCCAACAGATGGTAATTAATTCACTTTACATTATATATGGAAGGCACATAATCTTTTCAAGGCAAAGGCTTCTAAATACGTTCACCTGGTCCTGGTGATCCCATCGATGACACATAAACTGCATCTGATCAGTGATTGCTCCAGGAGGCACTGGGACATCTGTGTGATGAGGGGTCACTGGCTGCTAAGGGCTCCCTGTCCCATTGGATCCTCACCACACCCGTTAGGTGGCTGGGCTGTGTGTCACCAAGTACATGGGCAGCACAGCTCTGTAAGGAAAATGGGGGCCAAGTGGGTCAGTCAGAGAGATGCTTCTGCAGGTGGGTAGTGGCTATAGGAGCTGGGTTTCTGGTTTACAAACAGGGGCGTGGAAGGAGTGGGAGTGGAAAGCTGCCTCCACCTTCCTGCAAAGCAGCATGGATGAAGAGGGAGCTCGCTAAAGGGCAGTGCTAGGATGGATGGTGGAAACCCTGTGAAGATGGGTTTCTGTTTGATGTGAGAGAGAACATCCAACTGTTCAGCTGTCTAATGGTGGAAGCCGGTGCTTGAGGGGTAATGAGATCCTTGTCCCTAGAGGCATGTAGACTGATGCCGGATGGTCACTTGACAGGGACGTTGATGAACTAAATGATCTAGGTTTCCTTCAACCCTGGGCTTGGCCATCCTCAGAATCTAGGTCTCCTGACCCCACCACGTACGCTTTCCTCCTCGCTGCTGACCCGATAGAGCTCAGATTGGACGGTGCACTGGTCCAGCCTGGGCAGCGGCAGGAGCCCGCATGAAATAACTTATGCTGCTGTCGGAGTGACAGCGTATCTGCATAAAGCATTCAAGAACTGGTCTCTGTGGATTCAGGCAAATATTTTCCATTTCATAAAATGTGGTACAATTTTACCTCTGTGTTCATTGAAAAACTGGCATGAAGGAGGAAGTGTTAATTCAATGGCCTTGTTCCCTGAGCGCTGGTGGCTGCCTGCCTTGCCAGTTTCCTTGAGGCCTCCTACCCCACTGGACCCCACTATGGGGCAGAGCTTGATGAACCCATTGCTGCTGGTTCATGGGCAGGGGTGGGTGTAGAGGATCCCTGGCCACCTGAAGGGGAAGTGGAGGGCAGAGCACCACTGGGACACTGGGAAGGAACAACTCTGTTCTGCTCCCATTTCTGCTCTGGCCCTGTCAGCCATGCCCCTCCCTTCCTCTTTGCTCCCTCTGTCCTCTGCCAGGACTAGGGCAGTAGTCTCTTCCCGGAGCTCACCTCCCCCAGTCTCTCCTTATTCTAAGCCAAGAATGCCACATACTTGGCATGGGTACCGTGATGCCCCCTCCCTTGCCCCTACAGACTTCACCATCAGTCTCAGGATTCCTCCCAGAGAGCCTCTAATGAATGATTAATTTACCTGAGTGGGCAGTGATGGGGAAACTGATTTGCCAAACGTACCTCCTCCATGCTTTCAACAGAGCACCCTTTCAAAGAGCAGAGCGGAGCTCAGATGACATCATCCCTCCCTGCCTCCCCGACTCCTACTTCTCATCACAAGCATGCACGAAAATAGCTTTACAGGTTTCTCATGGTGCTTCATAGTGAAGCCAAATTCAACTGCATGGCGCTGGAAGCTTGTGTCGATTTGATCTGGTTGTGAAATCTTTTCTACACAGTCTGAGATGCTTGCTCAGTTTTCTTTTGGAAGATATGAAGAATGGTCACACCACCCTATCCGATCCCATCCAAATGCTCTGTGCTTCAGAGGCCAACGACATGCTGTGCTGTCCCATCTCCCAGTGACTGCCCAGGTGGTGTCTTGGCCTGGAGTGTCTGTCCCACGTTCTCCAGCATACAGAGATATCTGGGCTTAGTGGGATGCCTTCTTAAGCTCTCAGTGTTGTTTGCTGCATGGACATTGTTGATCTTGAAATAGGCTCTGAGCCTCAGGGTTTTCCACGAATGTCCAGTTCCTGCCCCTGCCCCTGCCCCAGATCAAGCGTAGTTGTAGAGGGCTGTACGGTTCAGGAGCCCAAGAAGGCCCTTAGAGTACAGCCTCTTCCTGCCAATCCAGCCTTGCTGCAAGGTCCAGACAAGCCCCTTACCTGGGAGCTTGAGCAGAGATCCCAGTTTGTGTTTAATAGAGCAGCTACAGTCAAGCTTGCAATCTGCAGATGTTAGAACACTCATTGGACTCTCACTAGCAAGTGGACACCTCTCATTAGGGTGTCATTAACTAGCTGCCTGATTTGCATGTCCAGATCAGGCTCAGGCTTTATGACAGCAGGGACTGTAGAAGGACCAGCAGGGCTGTGAAGACTCCTGCACATGCTTTAGTCTTGAGGGGGTCACGCAGGGGTCGATGATAAGGGTGGAATTGGAGCCCTTACAATGATCACACTGCACATGACAGCACAGTCTCCCCGTCGCCCTGGGAGATCCCTGTGGTCTGCTTTCTCCCCTCCTTCATATCACACCCCACTATACCCTGTCAGTTCTTGTTCCCCATTGCATCTGCCTTTGGTTTTCTTCCCTTCATGCTGGTGTCACTGCAGAGCCAGCTGGCGGCACAGTTTCCTACCTGCCTCCATGGCCCTGGGTCTCCACTCCAGCAGGCTGTATGAGCTCTCAATGCATGGACTGGATCATGTCATCACCTGCTAAACTCTTCAGTTGCTTCCTGTTGAACTTGACATCCGGATTGCTTCCCATGAGGCTTGCATCCATGTCCTAGTGTGTCCCACCTCCACTGGCCCCCATGCTCCAGCCACTTTGTTCTGGGACACTCAGCATGCCCCCACCTGGGCTCTGTGCTTGTTCTTCCCTCTGCCTGGGTCACCTGCCTCCCAGATCTTGTGTGGATGGTTCCTTGTCATTCAGGAGAAGGGCTGGTGGGTCTCGATGCCTGCTGTGTGCATGTATGTGTGTGTACCTGTGTGCAAGCCTGTGGCATTGGGGTGGGCAAGGGAAGAGCAAGGAATGGTGAGGCTGGAGGAGAGATCCCAGGCTGGGGATTAGAACACACAGCAGACACCTGGTGAAAAGGAAGCCATGCTGAAAGGTGGAGCTATGTGGTTGGATGGACTTGGCTTCCAGCCCCCATTCCAGTCCTAAATGGCTATGGGACCTCAGCCAAATTACTTTCCCCTCCTAGTCTCGGTTTCTCCATCTGGAATAATGAGATCCTCATCACAGCTATTCTTCAGGGTCACTATGAAGGCAGCAATAACTTAGATGAAGGATCGCAGGCAGTGCCTGGCACAGCATCAGGACTTAATAAATAGTAATGTTTTAATTTTAAGTAGAAATCAATGTAACAGAGAGGCATGAGCTGGGACACAGAAGACTAGCATTCATGCTTCTGACTGCTGTGGAACCTTACGTAGCCAGCTGCCGCTCTCTGACTTCCACCACCACCAACATCCCACAATTTGGAGGGAATGGCTATGTTTTCTTCCACTGGCAAGTGGGGCCAGAACAGCTCTCAATAACACAAGAGGACCACAGAAGATTTATACTAGGGTTCCAGACTTAGCCTGGGAGAGCTGATAGTCTTTGTGGTGAAGATGAACATGATAAGAAGTATAGTATAATTTGGGGGGCATGGTGCCAAGAGGTGTGTATATATATATATATAATCCTTAAGTCTGTCCTCCTAATTAGGCGTGCTTATCCTCATTTTACCAATGAGCAAAATGCCAAGACTGCTGATTTACCAAAGGCCATTAAGATAGCAATTGGAAGCATTGCTAACTGACTTTAAGATTTATGGTCTATTTTCTTTCCAGAAACCACAATATAGAGGTTCCCTGAAGCTTGTTTTCTTTTTCTTTTCTTTTTTTTTCCAATTCTTTTGGGAATATGTGAAGCTTACTTGCTGATATAGTAGCCCCTAGCCAGGTGTGGCTGTTCACATTACAGTAATTAAAATGAAATCAGAGAACAAATTCAGCTCCGCTGTCTTACCAGCTGCATCTCAAGTGCTCAATAGCCACACGTGGCTAGTGGCTGCCATATTGGAAAGTGAGGATATACAACAATTCCATCATCACAGCAAGTCTTATTGGACAATACTGCCCCAAAGATAAGAGAGCAGCATGCTGCATCTATGCAAGGCCAGGTTCTTGGCTGGGGACTTCAATGAATGCCACAGGTGGTTGCACATCACTGGTTGTAGATTACAGTGCTTAGGGACAAGCAAAACTTACCATAGGGCAGGAATGACTCCTTTTCCAAGCTATCTACTGCTCTGGTCTGCCATGTTCTCTGGAGTTCTGGAGTAGCACTGTGTTAAACTGCTTGCTTCTCGAAGTGTGGTTGACCAACAAATACCATCAACCAACCTGGGAGTTCATTAGATATGCAGAATCTCAGGTCCCACCCCAGATCTGCTGAATCATCATCTTCATTTTAACAAAATTCCCCATGTGACTCATTGCACTGGAGACGCACAGGACTACACCACACTCTGCAATGTTTACTATGGTATTTAGTGTCACCTCTTCCAGGATACGTTTTCTAAGCTCTAGGAAATCTATGTATTTTGAACTATCCAGTCGGTCACAAGGCTCTGGTGGGGAAGTGCTTTCTTTAGAGTATAGCACAGGTTATTTATTTCTTTTAGGTTGTAAATATCTAAGGTCAAAACTAGAAGAACTTTTAGAGATAATCTAGTTCCAAGTATTCATCTCAGAGATGGGGAAACTGAACCTCAGAGAAGAAAAACAGCTTATTCAAGATCATACAGCAGTGCTGGAGCCTCCACCATGTGACATGGTATAGCGTTTCAGTGACACATGACCCTGGACAAGAGAAAAGCTCAGTGCTATAGTGGGAGGACCTGAACTGATGTCCCTTTGATGCCAAATATGGGGAGTGTCTATTATTGCCCCAAGCCTGTCCAAGGAAGTGCTACTGAGCACCATGGTTGCCATTTATTGGGCACTCACTGTGTATTGGGCACTTTCCTGGGTGTTTGTGCTTATTATTTTATTGCATTCTCATGATGATTATCGGATGTAGGCTTTGTCACTTTCTCCTCTTTAAAGGTGAGGAAACTGTGGTATACCAAAGTTAAGGAGCTCACCCAACATCACACAGCGAGCGGACAGTAAAGCCAGAATTCAAACCCAGAACATCAGGTTCCATAGCCCAGGCTCCTTCCTCCCCTGCACACTGTAGAGAATTCCCAGGTGAAACGGTTCCCTGGACGCCTGAGGCTGCCCAAGGCAAGGGAAAGACTACTGTGGACACTCAGTCATCTACCCCAGATGTCCCACTGGGAAAAAAAACCCAGAATCCCCAAAATGCTTATTTTAGAACACTCGCTATTAGGAAATAACACGTAGACTCATTGGCTTCAGATGTTTGATCTTAGAATGTAAGAGAAATTGTGGTAGGATGAAAAGAATAGTTATCACCTTAACACCCGGGGCAAAAGTTTATCTTAGGGAGAGAACCATCTTTGTTGAAGAAAAAAAGTGTTACATTGCTTGATTGAAGAAGGTAAAACCTTAAGATCATGAGTTTGGCAAGTGAGAAAGAAACAAAAAGAAGCTAAACTGGTGCACGGGAAAAGGATGATCAGACATTTGGGTGGGGGGCAAAGAAGAGAGAGGAGAAGAAACAGGTGAGAGGAGGCCAAGTGATATATTTCCTGAGAAGATCAAGGCACTCTTTTAAAAGCAGTGCGTAGTATTTGATTTCTTTCTTTTTGTGTGTGTGTGTTAGTCTGATATGCTGACATCCTACACTCTTCTTTCATCTTAATTTCAGTCATGTCTGCTTTATACCCAAGGGAGTTTGTAAGTGTGTGCGTGGGTGTGTGTGTGTATACACAAATACATGAACATATGAAGGTACACGCTGATGTGTATCAAGTGTCAAGGGAAGGAGTTGACGTTCTCTCTAGGTGGGGCTGTGGCAATATCCATACTGAGACTAATTAAAGGGAAGCAAAATCTTCCATGTGGATATGACTAACAAAAATACCAGCCGCCAGTGGGGAGCATTTATACTTTTTCCCTGTCCATTCATTGAATCATTCTTCCAAGAAATATTGACTGAGCAACTGTTATGTGGTAGGTCATAGATAAGGTCAGGCAGGAAAAGGGGTCGAGGCAGGTGGTATAGGGCTTTGTGTACTTTTACTAAGATCTGGTCCTGGGTGAACTGAAGAACTGTTGCTGCATTTTGAGCAGAGGAGGGAGCTGATTCTGTAGTTGTAAAGGATCTTTCTGAATCCTAGGATGATAATAGATTGTGAGGGAGGTAGCATACAGACCAATTAGGAGGCTACTGCTATGGTCCTAGCAGCCTTGAAGGTGAGTTGGATGGGAGTACCAGTAGAGAAAATGAGGACTTTTGTTAAGAAACATGAAGGAGGTAGTTGGTTATAGAGGTCTGGAATTTAGGGAGAAGGGTTCAGGTGGAAATATGAATTCGGAATCATCACCCTGTAGACGGAATTTAAAGCCCCAAGATGAGGGCCTTTCTCAATCCCATCTCTGAGAGTAGACAGAGGATAAAAGAGACCAAGGACAGAGCCCCAGAGGGTTTCATTCAGCCTTTTGTTCACGCCACTCAACTGAAACCACTTTGTTAAGGTCACCAGTGATCTTGCTAAATCCAAAGGCCCTCTCTCAGGCTTCACAACATTTGACCCATGTTTGAATTAAGGTTTTTTTCATGTGCAGACCAAAGAGTCATGATTAACACACCCCTCCTTCAGAATTCCTAGAGATATTAGGATAAATGCATGAGATCCTGTATGTGTGAGAAAGTTTCTGCCAAATTTATTTGGATCTCAAAGGACAGCAGGCCACCTCATCTGATTTCAGGGATATAAACAAATCACATAACTTAGAATATAGAATGGGGAGAATTAAACTATACAATGGGGAGAATTAGAATATACAATGGGGAGTACTGAGCCTGGAAGATTCAAAGGAATTCTTGGGATCACCATGCTTTATTAATTTCAAATTTCAATATTTGTTGCTGGTATACAAGCTAGCAATTGACTTTTGTGTCTTGACCTTGCGTCTTGTGACTTTCCATACTCACTTATTTTTTTGAGGTGTTCTTCATAGCTCGTTTGGGATATTCTACATAAACAATCATGTCATCGGTGAATAAAGGCAGTTTAATTTCTTCCTTCCCGATATGTCTACCTCTTATTTCTTTTTCTTGTCTTATTAAAACATATAGGACCAGTAGAATAAATAAATAATAAACCAGATTACCATCTTGTCTTATTAAACCAGATAGGACCAGTACAATAAATAAATACACCAGCACAATATGTAGTAGGACTGCTGACAAAGAACATTCTTACCTTGTTCCAATGCTTAGGAAAAAAGTGTACAGTTTTCATCATTAAATATGACGTTTTCTATAGGTTTTTTGTAGATGTTCTTTATCCAGTTTAGAAATTTTTGCCAATATTTCTAGTTTGCTAGAGTTATTGTTTCTAGTTTGCTAAAAGTTTTTTTCATATCAGGAAGGGAGGTTAAATTTTGTAAAATGCCTTTTGTATCAATTAATATGTTATAAATATTCTTCTTTAGCCTGTTGCTGTGGTTGATAAATTACATGATTGATCTTTTAAATACTGAACCAGCCTTGCATAGTTGAATTACTTGGTTGTGGTATGTACTTCTTTTTTATACGTTGTTGGCTCTGATTTGCTAATATTATGTGGATTTCTAGACATAATATTTATGTAACATTTTGGTCTGTAGTTTTCTTATAACGTATTTATCTGGTGTGGGTACTGGAGTAATGCTAGCCTATAGAATGAGTTAGAAAGTGTTCCATCTGCTTTTATTTTCAGGAAGGGACTACAGACAGTGGTATTACTTCTTCATTAAGTTTTGGGTAGAATTAACCAGTAAACCCCCCTGGGCTTGGAGCTTACCTATTTGGGAAGATTCCATTTCTTTAATAGTTAGAGGGCTCTTCAGGTTATCTGTTTCTCTTTATGTGGATTTCGGTAACTTATGTCTTTAAACAATTTGCCCGTTTCATCTAAGTTATTAAATTCGTGGGCGTAGAGGAGTTTCTGAAATTGTTCCTATTATCCTTTTAACGTCCATCGGATCTGTAGCGAGAGGCCTTCTTTGATTCCTCATGTTGGTAATTTGTGTCTTCTGTATTTTATTCTCAGTTAGCCTGGCTACAGGTTTATTAACATTAGTGATTTTTTTCCAAAGAAAAAGCTTTTGGTTTTGTTGATTTTCCTTATTGTTTTTCTGTCTTCCATTTTAGTGATTCCTGCTCTAATATTTATTATGTCATTTCTTCTGCCTACTTTAGGTTAAATTTTCTCTTTCTCTAGTTTTATAAGGTGGAAGCTTAGATTATTCATTTTAGATCTTTTTTCTTTTCTAATATATGCATCTCATTCTATTTATTTCCCTCTAAGCGCTGCTTTCAGTGCATTCCCCAAATTTTGGTAAGTTGTATTTTCATTTTCATTTAGTTGAAAATATGTTTTAAATTTCTCCTGAGAATTCTTCATTGACACGTGGATTATTTACAACTGAATTGTTTAATTTCTAAATACTTGGAGGTGAGTCCACTGGTTTTTGGGATGTGCTGTGCACATTTCTAGAGTTTCCAGAGCTGCCTTAGGGTTGCTGGGAGGTGGAGGAGATGCTGAAGGCTAGAGAAACAGGTCAGGCTGTGGCACTTCTGCCTTCACCTTGCTGCACGGAGAAAATCGCAGTGTCGACATGTTTTGTTAATTGACTGGGTTATGCTGCGGCATGCTGGTCAGAACCTGCTGCTTAGCACAGCAGAGGCTTATTCCTGACTCATGCCACTGGTCAATAGAGGGTTGTGGGGAGGGTCTGTTCCACGTAGTCACTTTGGAACTCAGGCTGAAGCAATGTTGCCATGTGGAAGCTACAGCATCTGGAGCATGTGGCCTTTTCCTTGACTATGGCAGGGGAGGGAACAGCAGGAAGGGGCTCGCACACTGGCTCTTCTGGCACTTAGTCCAGAACAGCTACCAGGCCTCTTTGGCTAGAAGTAGTCACGTGGCACTACCTAATTGCAAGAGAGCTGTCGAACATAGAGGATTAGATGGAGTTTTTGGTAAACTCTACTGTCTCATTCACAGTTGGTGTTCTCCCTAGGACTTCTTCAAAATACAGTTTTGCTGCTAAGATATCCACTCCCCCTGTTGAGCGGACAGGAGTGCTATTTCATCATTCATTTCCAAAGAATAGGTGAACCATGAGCACTTCATAACTCTTTGACCTTGTTTCGGGTCACATTCTCTCCGTGTATATCACTCAGCACATATCCGCTGGAATTCTGGACTCCTCAGTGTGGGACTTTAACAGGGAAGAAGGGTGAATAAGCCTCAAGTGTATGTGTGTTAGAAACTTTATAAAACCCTTTTTATGTCACATGGAGACAATTAGAGAAAGAACATTTGTAAACAGTGCTTTGGTGATTGCCAGGACTCAGAAGATTTGAGAATAATTCCAATTCACATAGATGTATTGCTCCCTTGTTTTGCCAGGTACAGGAATATTTGTAAAACTGAAGGAGGTAACAGGAGGAATTGCTCAAGTTAGACTAAAATTCAGGATTACTGAATTCAAGCAAATGACAAGATGGTAGACAGTGGCTGCTGGTCATCAATATATATTAGTAAGTGTAGCTGTTGAGGCATTTTCCACCATGGGAGTAACATGCATGGTGTATGCAGGCTTTTATCTTTGCCGGTTCTGATCTCTTCTTTCTCTCTCTCTCTCTCTCTCCTCTCTCTCTCTCTCTTTCCCTCCCCCACTTTTGCTCTCTCTCTCGCTATAGTTTCTCTGTGTGTCTCTCTGTGTGTGTGAGACACACACATGCACACTATACGTTTATACAGTTGAACCTTCAACAGTGCAGGAGTTGGGGTGCCGACCCCCCTATGCAGTAAAAAATCTGCATATAACTTTTACTACCACATGAGTTAACTCCTAATAGTCTACTGTCGACCAGAAGTCTTACCAATAGTATAAGCAGTTGATTAACACATATTTTCCATTTTATTTGTATTATAGATGGTATTCTTATAATAAAGTAAACTTTAAAAGAGGAAATGTTATTAAGAAAATCATGGCCAGATGCGGTGACTCAAGCCTGTAATCTCAGCACTTTGGGAAGCCTAGGCAGGTGGATCACCCAAGGTCAGGAGTTCGAGACCAGCCTGACCAATGTGGTGAAACTCTGTCTCTGCTAAAAAAAAAAAAAACACACAAAAAAATTAGCTGGGCATGGTGGTGCATGCCTGTAAGTCCCAGCAACTCAGGAGGCTGAGACAGGAGAATCACTTGAACCAGGGAGGTAGAGGTTGTAGTGAGCCGAGATCCCACCACTGCCTTCCAGCCTGGGGGACAGAGCTGAACTACATCTCAAAAAAAAAAAAAAAAAAAAAGAAAGAAAGAAAGAAAAAGGAAAAGAAAATCATAAGGAAGAGAAAATATATTTGTACTTATTAAGTGGAAATGGATCATCAGAAAGGTCTTTATTCTCATCGTCTTTGTGTTGAATAGGCTAAGATGGAGAAAGAGGAAGGGTTGGTCTTGCTGTCTCAGGGATGGCAGAGGTGGGAGAAAATCCATGTATAAGTGAACCCAAGCAGTTCAACCCCATGTTGTCCAAGGGTCAACTGTATTTATAGCAATGTATTAATAATATGTATTTTAGGTTTTATTAAAAGAATAATTCTAATAGTCCTAAAAAGTATGTGATCAAAAGTATTTCTTCCCTTTACACCTACCTGGTCCCCAAGTCCTCCTTGCTAGAGGCAACAATTCTCATAAACTTCTTGGATGTACTTTCAGAAACAGCCTATGATGTGCTTACCAAAATAAATAGCACAACTTATTAAAACAAATAGCATTCTTCTTCAACACCAACAACAAACAATAAACAAAATGATAGAAAATATAATTTTCACAATAGCCATGAAAACTATAAAATGTCTAGAATTTGTCCTAAAACATTATGGAATGACTTTATGGAGAAAAAGTTTAAAGCCCTAGTGGAGTGCACAAGTAAACATACACAATTCTATCTGTGAACCATACTGATGGATTAACAGCTTTATAACTATGTCGATGCTCCTCAAATCAATCTATGCATTCAATGCAATTCCAAATAAAAAATACTTATCATACATTTTTGAGAAACTTGATAATATTACTCTAAAATTTATGTGAAAGAGTATCATTATACAAAGAACTAAGTTTTGAGCAATTTTGAACACTAAAAACAGAGGCAGAATTTATCCTACCACATAGTAGGTACATTACAATGCTACAGAAATAGGAAGCAAAAACGTAGTGACATATTATAGAATAGAGGAGTGAACAGAACTGAGGGCTCAGAAATAGACCCGTGTATATGAAATTATGCATGATAAAGGTGCTTACAAATTAGAGAGCAGATTTTTCTTTACTGAAAGACTGTGGAAAAATTATTTATTATGTGAATAAAAACAAAATTGGATCTCTATCTCACAGCATGAACAAAGGTGACTTCAAAAATTAAAAACTTAAATGCGAAAGATAAAATTTAAATATACGTAGATGAAGAGACAGGCAAATATCTTTGCGTCTTTTGAGGAAGAAGAAGATGTTTTGAGCAAGACTGAAAAAGCACGAGCACCAAGGGAAAAAAAATCCATGGATCTGGTCAGATAGAAATCAAGGATTTCTATTCAATAAAGGTCATCATAGGCAAAATGAACACACCTGAGAAGTAATCAATAGCAAATCTGTACAAGGAAATTTTTGCCTATGAGTGAGAAAAATATAGGAAATAAAAGAGGAAAAAATGGCAAAAGACTGTGAGTAGGCAATGCACAAAAGGAGAAACCCAGGGGACAAAGAATTGTGGATCACTGCAACAGAGCAGTACACATTTGACCAAGGTGTGACTTCATTCATATTAGCTGGCCAAAAAGTCAAAAGTTGGCAAACATCAAATTTGAGCAACAATGTAGAAAACTGGCAATTCTTATCCACTGTTCTGGGAACTGTAGATGGT